>NC_039276.1:7577824-7942824 GCF_003368295.1 Carassius auratus
TGCGAATTTTACCATGACTTTAAGGGGAAAAACTTGACTTTTTAAACGAATTTTTTCTAGATTCGTCTCGCGTAAACGCAAATTGACATTTGGAGCCACTATCAAATATCAGTAACCTAAAATACTTTTTAAACAGAACACTACTTGCTAATATAAAAATATATAGGCTACTGTTGTATGGTTTTAGTACTTTAACAACCGTTTTGATTTGTATTTCCTCTGGGAGGTTCAGGGGGGTCGAATCCCCTAATTGCGTGATTTGTATATTCACTTCTATGAATTGAAATGAGGCGCAGAATGACTCCCTCTGCTATTTACCTCATCTAATGCTCTAGCCACCTAATGATGTGTCTCAAACGACTACTTTGTATATTTAATTAATTATTTAAATTCCTCTATGTGTTCATAATGATGTAAAAAACGAACGGATTGACTTTCAAAATGTACTTCTCTCTCTCAAAAAAAGCTGACAACAGGTGTATTTGGTCCTCTTTTATAAAAGCAGTATACAAAATGCTGCTTTATAAATTAAAAACTGATTACTTTTACTAGTTTTCAGTGGGATGCACATCTCGCACACAATTTTGGTTTACTTTTTTTTTTCTTTCTTTAAATCGCCATCTAAATGCAATGTCGTTGTGTCAAACAACAATGAAAATTATTAAATGCAACATTAAATGACTTGATGTAGGCGATGCTCCCCAAAGTAATGACTGAAACATCCCCACTTTAGTGGAAAAACTATATATTTGTGATCATATATACATGGTTGATTAGTTTAATATTTATTTGTATACAGTGTGAGAATATTTCAATTAAATCAGTATTGGAAAAAACTTACTTAAAAGATCCGTAATCCGTTTTGGTTCGTTTCGCGTAATTTCTCGTACACAACAACAAAACGCTGACGGCTTTTTAAATGTATATTTTGTGGATAGTAAGTTACATATAGTAACTTGATAAATAACAACAGTAGTTATGCATCGTTTGATAGAAACAGCCGATAAGCAGCTGTTGCTGTGGTTTCCTCCTCAAGCAAAGGTAGTTTCTGTTCGCGAGGCTATACTTTTAATGCACTCTGACTAACTTGCGTGGTTCTGAAATTTGAAAGCACTGCTAAACGTGTTTGTATGTAAAAACAAAACTTGTAAGACTTACGACCGTTTTCTTTGACCTCCCTCGGAGAGTTAATAAGGAAGTCTAACTCCCTGTAATTCGCACCCTGAAGTCATATATTGCATGTAGTAATCGAGATCATGTCCAGATCTAACAGCGTGAGCCCACCCGGCGCTGGCGCTCCTGGACCGAGGGGAGGGACGGAGCTCAGATCCGCTTGGGGCGAGTCTGAGTCCCTGGCGAACGGATGTCCATACTCGGCCAGATCCTGCAAAACGCTCATACGGTCCAACAGTCGGTGGAGAGAGGACGATGACTTCGAGCGACAACCGGGCCGAGCCACGACCACCGTCAGCCGGGTTAGTTTCAGATCCAAGTCTGCCTGGCAGGAACACGCGGAGGAGAGTCGCAACAATAACAGATCTTCCCCGAGGTACCGAGATGGAGAAGTGAGACCCAAATCCGTGGAACTGGGTTTGGAGGACAGAAGAACCAAGTCCAAACCAGAGGAGGAGCTGATGCCAGAAGTGAACTTTTCCATGAGCGCGTGCTGCAGCGGCGTGATGCACATTTTCAAATCCAAGAAGTTCCAGTCGGAGAAGTCGGAGAGGCTTTACCAGCGCTACTTCTTCCGACTCAACCAGAGCAGCCTGACGATGCTGATGTTCGTCCTGGTGCTGGTGTGCGCGGTGATGCTGGGCTTCCACTTCGCTGGAGGGCTGTTGCAGCTCACTTACGTGGTGGTTTTCTCCACGGTAATCTTACTCGTTCTCACGCTGATGGTCGTGTGCAACAGGAACGGCTTCCATCAGGATCACATGTGGATAGTGTGCTATGTGCTCATTTTGGTGGTGCTGGTTGTGCAGGTGATCGGTGTGCTGCTCGTGGAGCCGCGCAGCGCGTCTGAAGGCATCTGGTGGACCGTGTTTTTCATCCACGTCATTTACACACTTCTGCCGGTGCGGATGAGAGCAGCGGTCATCACTGGGATTATACTGTCTGCCATACATGTGCTGGTCTCCTGGAAGTTAAACGAAATGGACATCTTTTTGTGGAAACAGGTGAGTGCACCGTTTTTGTTTTAAAGTGTTCCTGTGGCTCAAGTGGTAGAGTATTACAAGGTTGTGGGTTCGATTCCCAGAGAACACTTTAGGTAAAAAATGTTAGCCTGAATGCACCGTAAGTTGCTTTTAATAAAAGCGTCTGTAAATGCATTTAAATCTATTTATCTATCACTGTCAACATGGCAATTCGAACATAGGTACAGTAGCCTGCGTCACGTGCCTGCGATTAGTCTTTTTGGTTATGTGCACAATTCAATGGAGATGCTGCAGCAGTTAAAAATGAGAAAATGTGTTTAGTTCATAAACATTTTTTCCTCTGTCAGATCAAATTTCAAAAGAAACCAAACAACTTTGTGTTTTCCATTGCCGGTTTAGCTAGTGTGTAGTGGAAATGATCAATGTGGAAGTTGCTTAAATGTTCATAGATAATATGTGCAATGGCCAAAAAGTAAACATTGAATAGTATTTTAATTACAAAGTGCATTGGCAGAAGTGCTGTTGGTTACATGTCTGTCAGTGAAGTTTACTGTACTGTTCAGTTGCTGTAGTATTTTTTTCCAGTTCTGTAGTTTTTGCTTTTGTTCTGAGCATTTCAGTAGATATTTAGAAGAATTACTTGAAAATCTTTTGTTACCTGCTGAGCCTCAAACTTTTCAGCAAGAGTTTGTCTTTATCAGTCAGCACTATAGGTCTGTTTTTGAAAAGCACTTAGATGTTCTTGCAGTTCTGAAAGCGACAAAAGATGACGATTCACCCTTTTGTTTTCTCAGCAAAGCCTTGGATTTAGTTGAACACACACTTTTAAAGTATTTTATTAAATGGCTGTGTATGGTTTTATCATATGCTGATTGCTTCCGTTTTTGTTCGTTTATAGGTAACTCGGAACCTTTTACTGGAAACTAAGAACTGCTATACAGATTTTAACTGCATGTATGTGTGCAAATAAGGTGCAATGTTGAGTCTGGATTATTTTTTAATGATGTATAAATGTTAAACATTTCTGAAACCATCTTTAAGTCTTCATAGATTGATTACAAAGAATTACATCTCTAAAAATCTAGTATTCGTCACAGTGTTTAACTCTACGAGTAAGGTAACCTTTGATTATTTAAGTATTAATCACTCATTGAACACTGTAAATTTCTCATCAGTGCATCTTTCATAACTTTTGGAAAATCGGAATATGTTATGTATAATATCTGTGGTCATTTTCATAGTACTAAACTGCTATGTTAAGTTGAATTTCAGTCTTTTGAATCCTCCAACTAATATAACATTTTATAGTAATTGTGTTTTAAAATCCTTTGTCTTCAGATATAATGATGTTTTCATTATAAACACAGACTCTTTGAATGGTGTGTGTGGGAACAGCCTGCTGTGTTTGTTGCTCTTTCCACACAATGCTGTTGTCTTTAGCATAGCAGATCTCTCTCTGTTTACATGGGAGCTAGCAGGACTCTCCAATAGTTCACTGTTGTTTTATAAAGATCCTGGAATGAAGGATGTTTTCGGAGCGCTCTCATAGATGACTAGCTTTCATCAGGCTGTGATGAGTAGTGCTGCTTTTTTTGAGAGATTTTTGGGGTCGGAGAAACGGCTAAGGTGAAATCAGGTCACTGTTAGTGTTTAGATGAGATTTAAAGGACCGTTCCGGGTTCAGTGTAAGGTTAGCCATCTTATTAGACTTTTAGGGTTTCTTTCTTTAATCATTGTACAGGTACTGGCTTTTACGTTTTCCTAATGCGAATGAATACACACCAAAGGTGCTTTGCAGGATTGTCTTACAGATCATCGACAGTTCACAATCTTCAGCTACATTTCCCCTGTGTGCTTCATTAAAGCCAGAGGTGGGACCTAGTAAGAGGAGCTAGCGTAGACGCTTACCCTAGGGGGGAAACAGAGGAGGTGGACAGAGTCCTGCCTGGCACATCTCCAGCTCTAACATGGTTTGTGGCTGCTTTAATTGAATTGCCCCACTCTGTAACATGCAGACCCGCTGGAATCCAAAACAGATGTCCTCCCTGTCCTTCTTGAAAGATCTGCTATTAATTTGCCTTTGAGAGTCAACCCCTATGGAAGAATTAACCTTCCCCCCGGACAGGTTGACTGTCATCTGCAGAGCAGCACACTGAACAAAGCACCACCTCTTGGGAATGATGCTCACACACGGATGATCTTTTGATGCTCTGTTAACTTTTGCTCTGCTTGTGCTGCACATTTAGGTTGTCAAGAGTAATCAATTTACATTATATCGCGTTTCAGTTGTAGACTGATACCAGTGAAATTTAGCTGAAAAAATGGATGTGCAACGTCTTCCTTTTTTGAAGTATAGTTTGGGTCACTTTTACTACTACTACTTCTACTACTACTACTGATAAAAATAATATATATTTTTAAATGTGTGTGTGAAAAACAAGTATATCACTGACACCACAAATAGTCATTGTAGAAGTCAATGCATTTTTATTTAAATTTCATACATTCAAATATTCCATTTTTTAAAATGAATTTACATCCCTAATAATTTTAAATCCAAACGTTAGTGTATATTTTATTCATTTCTCAAATTATCATCCTATTATGTTTCGTATTGGAGTATGTATCAGTGAGTTAATGAAAAAAGAAATGCTGAAATAATAATAAAATAAAACACAAAACTAAAGGATGCAGAAACAATTTTCACTCAGAAATTGCTAATAAATATCACAATTACAAAGAAATGGCACCACATTGAATTGAATGTAAAATTTTAAAGTTAAGGCCCTAAATAGTATTTTCTTGTAAAACATACTTTAGTAATCTTTTAAACTTAGAAAAAAAATGACAGTGTGCCGAAGTAGGGCATGTTTGGGTTTACCTGCATTGATGTTTTAAATGTGACCACTCTAATAAAGGCTTTTTAATATAGAAATATGAGTTCCTGGATGTGGAAGTATGTTTTAATTTAAAGATGAAGCAGTAACTTATATATTTATGTGTCAGTGTGTATTGTATTGTTAGGTAGTAGGCAACCAGCCTTAGTTTGGTGGTTACTGGAAGACTCTGTTTGAAAAACCATATGTGCAATCACTGGAAAGGTTGACGTTTTTTTTCTCTCCATAATGCAGCCGTAGGAATGAGTTTGTGTTACCTTTCAAGATCCGACTCTGACATGTCTCTTATGAGTGCAGACCCTCAATTGCGCTTCTTGTATCTTAGCAACCAAGGCCTGCTCTCAAAAACAACATCCAGAAGCACTCAGGGTTTCCCTGTGAGGACCCCTGCTTTTCATCTCTTAACCACCTCCACTGAATGTGCCATCTTACCATTAGAGGTTCAAATTGAGATAATTAAGGCACAACTGCCTTTGGTGATGGGAGTCTTTACTTCACTCCCTCCTTGGATTGTTTTTCCTGTTGTCAAGGTAGACCTGAGGGTAATCAAGCTCTGACGTGTGTGTGGGTGGCTGCCTGCAACTCTCTTAAACAATTGCTTCAGTCTATGGCTTGTATTAGATCTCTTATAAGGAACCACATTTTGAGGCATTGCATAAACATTTCACTCTTCAACTATAAGCTGTGATGTTTTATTTATGCTGTGTACCATTTTTGTTTTCTATTGCATTAATGAAATAGTTCTCCCAAAAATGGAAAATTCGCTGAAAATGTACTCCCCCTCAGGCCATCCAAGAAGTAGATGAGTTTGTTTGATCTTTGAAACAGATTTGGACCAAATTTAGCATCATTTGATCCTCTGCTGTGAATGGGTGCCGTCACATTGAAAGTTCAAACAATAAGTTCACCAATTAACATCTTCTGAAGTAAAAAGCTTTGTGTTTGTAATAAACAAATCCATCATTAGAAAGTCTTTAACTTCAAACCGTTGCTTCCAGCTAAAATATCCTCTAGTCCTCTCTATCCATAATATTGTTTTTCTCTGGTGAAAAGGTTGTCTGAAGTAGGAGAGAATTATGCACATCAAGCATCATTTAGAAGCGTAAACATTTCTAAACAAATATGTTGGTGGATTTTGATGTGAGCAGACGACAGGGGAGGACGACTTGTTTGGATATTTATTTGTTTTTTAAACACTGACTGGAGGAAGCGTTATTATGGATGATGCACTTGTATTTTGGACAGAAGTGATAGTTTAAAGTTAAAATGCCTTGAGTGATTTGGTTTTTTACAAACATGCAGCTTGTCACTTTTTCTCAAGACTTGAATTAATTAATTTAGTCATGCAGATTTCTTGTGAATTCTTTTTTGTTTTTATCAGCTGTTTGGACTCTCATTCTGACGGCACCCATTCACTGCAGATCCATTGGTGAGCAAGTGATGTAATGCCACATTTTTCCAAATGTTTTCAGATGAAGAAACAAACTGTATGACATTAAAGACACTTACATCCTTCGCACCAAAGCAGCAGATTACAATGATCATGTGACACTCTAACTTAATGTTTTATCAAATAAATAAAGCCTTGATGAGCATGAGAGACTTTGTAGATTGACTTGTTGAAGTGTTTAAGAAACTTTTAGTGTTTATGAAAGTACACCATAGATTAGCGCAGAAAGCAACCCAACCACTTAGTTGTGATTGTGACATTGACACCTCAATTTGCACATTTTCAATTCTCAAACCTATTGTTGTTGAATTACATGAATTAATAGATGATTACTTTATATTGTGTCACTTTAATATTGTCACACAGTAGAACTCTTCATTTATGTTGTTGTATTATTATATGGCAAACACTGCTATATTCTGAAATGTTCTCACACAAGATAAGTGTGAAATGTGTTGTGTATGCAGCTGATTATTTCTGTAGAGACTCTGGAATGCATCCTGATTCAAACCAAACTCAGCATGTTATTTTTATTGCAGAACCACCCTCTGTTTCTCCTTCATTTGTCACCCATCTCTTTCTGCATTGCTTTCAGAAATGTGCCCTGCTGCCGCCTACAAACTTTTTGTGTTTGTTATTCCCACATAGTGTCAAATCATGTATACACGCTAATTTTATAATTGTACATGGCAGGCTGGAAAATGTAATAGTCAACGTGTTTTTCATGTAATTTTAGTGTCAACCTGCTGTGTGAGTGGCCCACTAAAGCTAGCATGCAACTCTACAATCATTCCCACGAATATCTCAGCGTCCCTCTTGAATGCTTTCTTTTCAAAAGTCTTTAAAAAGCACACAAGGGGTACAGCGAGAAATTTATAGCTTCTTAAAATCCTAATTTGTAACAGCTGTAGGTTTGTATTATGCAGATTGAAAGCCATTAATTATCAGATGTTTTCAATTCTCAAATGAAATGCTACTCTGACTTTTATTTTTAATTGTATGTTTTTTTCAAATAAACATAGGTCACATATTAAAGTATTTAAAAAAAATTGAACAGTGTATTAATATCTTTGCAATAGATAGAAACATATAAAAACAAGTTAAGACCTTTCAGGCTAACATTTAACAAAGTAATTTTTTTAAATGTTTAAAATTAAAACTGTTATATTCATTTCTTTATGAAAATAAATTAGACAAACCTAATTTAAGGAAAACTATTTAAGAAAAAACACTTTTTGATATATTTTTGCAATCACTCTTTGATCTAAAGTTGAAGTTAAAAGGCATAGCACCATTTGTTTGCTAATGCCATGTAGTGGAGCACGGGGCACAAAGTAGCGTGGGGTTAGTTACAAGTGGGGTTACATATGAAGCATTTTTTTTCTCATTTATGTGGGTGCTCCCAAGCATTGATTTCATTGTTCACTGTCAAACTCTAAAATTATATTATTTTGAATTCTTAAAAAACTCCATTATTTTATAAAACAAAAAAAAACAAAATATTTTATTAACAAAATATTTTAGTTTGTTGTATATTTTTTTTCATTTGATCAGATTACATTTTAACCTGTCATGGTCATGTTACAATGTGACCCTCAGATGTTACAGTGTACCCCACCTATGGGGCATGTTGTCACATTTCACTTCCAATTCCACTGTAATTATGAAACAAAGCGACATATTTATAGCAGACATACGGAAGTTCTAAGCGGCCATGCATTATAATTTTTTTTCCTTTTTGTTTTCTATTTATAACGACTTAATTTTCTCGTTATCTCGACATAACGAAAGTCGTTTTCTCATTATAACGACTTATTTTTCTCTATCTCGACATAACGAAAGTTTGTTTTCTCGTTATAATGACATGACAGTTTTACTGTTGCTATAGTAACGAACTCAACATAATAACGTCTACAATACTGTATATAAATAAAGGCTGATCAATCACTGTTGATTTTTCCAGAGACAGTACAACGAACGTTTTGTTTTTGTAATTTATATGTTTAAATGGCAACACCGCGAAATTAGAGCTGCTTGGATTAAACTCACTTTTCATTTTCCCTTTATTTGAAATAAAATTATATATAATTTGTAATTTGTAGTAGTCATTATATGATGTGGCAGATATCATGTTACAAGCTTCTGTTTGAAAAGAGCGTCCATGTGTACGTGTAGTGTGTGTGTGTGTGTGTGCGTGTGTGTGTGTGTGTGTGTGTAGAAAAAAACGATTACAACATTATAGAACAAAACTGAATTAAATTAGCCTGTGGATTTTACATATACATCACATTTCTCATCATTATCGTTAACAATAAAGATTAGTAATAAGGAAAAGAAGCACATCAGCCTGCATCGTTAAATCCCATCCTACTGTAGATAAACAGAATACAGTGATGTCAACCTTGGTTTTGATAAGAAGTTATTTTATGACACAGAACGTGTTTGTGAAACTAATGCTTCTAGCAGGAACTTAATACACAAAATATTCATATTGATTCAAGCATTTAACATTTATGAATTAATTAAATGTCAGTAATGAAGACTGCACAAATTATAGCGATCACGAGGAAGGTCCGCGTACAGTAAAGTGGATAGTGTACAACACCCCATCAGTTATATTCAGGTCTATAGTGCCACCTGCTGGCGCAGTTTTGTAACTTCTTAGAGAAAATTAAGTCGTTATAACGAGAAAACGAACTTCGTTATGTTGAGAAAACGAACTTCGTTATGTCGAGAAAACGAGAAAATGAAGTCGTTATATCGAGAAAACGAACTTCGTTATGTCGAGATAATGAGAAAATGAAGTCGTTATAACGAGAAAACAAGAAGAAAAAATATTATAATGCATGGCCGCTTAGAACTTCCGTACAGACAAGTGTAAAATTACTGTGGTTAAAAAAATTATATTCTGAACCCCGTGTGCATGTACACAAACTGAGAAAGTCAAAAAGTGTTACTTTGTGCCCCGCTTACCCCTAATTATATTTCTCTAATTGTTAAAATCTTGGGCTTCTAAGTTCGTATTTGTTAACTAAAGACAAGAAGTGCTGTTTCCATATTTGTACAATACTGAATCATCAAAGTTTTTATTGTTGACACAAGTTGATGAACTTGAACAGTTATACCGGTAGTTCTAATTCTGTTATAGTAAGTCACTTAAGTGTGATCAGAAGCAGATGCCCTCTTCTTCCTAGAAATAAATCATTGGTCCCTAAGCCAGTACCAGTGTTTGCATCATTGCTCATTTTCACAGACGGGTCCCCGAACAGTCTTCAAAAGTTGTCCAAGCGCTTTCCATAGAGCCGTCACTGTTGTAAAAGGATACTGGATGGAAGCCAACTGGCCTTGTTGTCATGTTCCTTTTTGCATTGTAATCAGGAATAAGCCATTTCTCACAAGGTTTTACATACGGAGGATGTGGGAGACATTCAAACTTTCTTGTGGTCAAAATATATTCCACAAATTATGAGTAAAATTATGTTGTTGAAAGAATTTAGATTTGTAGCACAGCTCAAAGAGCTCTGACAGGCAAAGATCTATTACATAAGTTATGTGGCTGGCCAGTGAAACACTCAGAAGTGAACCACATTTCTAGCTACTTCACTAATGCAGAACAAAAGAAGAGTGTTATTCCAGATCATTAGGTTTTACATGAGAAATTAAGGCTATGTTTACTTGCAAAATAATTGAGGAGTATGAACTGTAGCAGTTCATTTTCTCTCGCTCCGCTTTCCAGGAAGGGGAAACTCAACATGCTTCTCAATATGTGTCAGACAAATAACCTCTTCTGTCTATATTCAAATTATTTTGTTATAAAAGGAACTGTTGTTTGCCTATCATTGTTGCTGCTGTGTCCTTTTCTGTGTGAGCTGATTTTATGTTTTCAGGAAAGAGCAAATCAGATTTATGCGCTCTTCACTTTCAGGGTTAGAAATGCAAACATTCAGTCGACTATTTCTAATCTAACTAAATGTAAGAGAAGTCAAATACATCCCTGATGTGTGGAAAAACCTCGTGGCTGCCTTATTAATTTTGAGGAGATATTATAAAATGGGCCTTTGCACACACAATCACAATATAAAGTAGTAATAATAATAAGCTCGCCCACATTAAAGATGTCCTTGTTTTGTAAATAAATAGGTTTTAGTGACTAAGGAACAGATTTTGAGTTTGATGTCACGAACATTTCAGGGATTTGCTTCTCACTCTAGCAGTTGCCTGCTGTTGGAGTGAGATGTAACAGGTTTCTTGACATACTTTTACTAGAAAAGGTGTAATAAACACTGTTCTGGCTTTAGACTTTGTGAGCTGAGATATGTGTCAAGATGACTTCACTGGACCCACCATGAGCTCTCTGCTGAAGAGCTGATGATTTGAAGAAACAGAAGAAACAAGAGGTGCATATGAAATGTGCAGAGTCCTCAGGTCCAGGATTGAAAACGTCACAGGACTATAATTTTCTGTGGACAAACCAGAACACTAATAAGTTCTATTGAGTGGTAGTAGTAGTACATTTAGTATATTTTATTATTAATCCTACATAATATTCAAAACTTAACATTACATTTTTTTTAAATACACCTTTTCATGTTGTCAACTGGGTTGTTTTTTTTTATTAATTGTTTTTTTTTACATTTGTTTACTTTAAAAAGTATTCAAATGCTTTGCTAATATTTTTATGACCTATTTTATAATGACATTTAAGCGTGTGGAATTGCTCAGAAATGGTTTGCAACATGGTTGAATGACCCAGCTCTCTTAGTGGGAGAGCAGAAAGGCCAAGCTCTTTCTCATCTGTAACTGCTGTGATGAACATTTAATGTGAACCTCTGCTACCGTTGCCTTGGTTGTACGTTTTCTCCCTCCTCTTTTTTTATTATCATCCATAAGAGATTATGCCTTGATGACTTTAAAGAAACTGATTTGCATAAAAGAAGAAATTTGCTAAAAAGAAGGTTTAGTTGGATGTACCTCATAACACCTGCTGTTTGCTAGATTAACATTTAGGATCTTTACAGTTAACAATTATATTTTGTAGCGTTGATGGCAAAGCCATTTTGTAATTCGACTAGGGTATAGGGAGCCACATGACTAGTGAGGAGTACTAGTCATATAAGAAAACCTTTTCTAAAGGTCTGAAGTCAGCTCTAATAGAAGCTGATGGATGCTTTTTGGATGTGCAAGGTCTTTGCCCACCTTACTGAAATTTACCCATGCAGCAGCATATGGTGCTTTGGAAAGATGTAAATTAGTAACTTATTTTATTTGTTATTATTTTATTAAGAAATGTAACATTAATGTATTAGGTAAATGTTTATATAGGTTTTATTCTATATTTATTAAAAAATGTCAGATGTAATTGTATATACTATAATATCATAGTTTGATACATTTAATTCTAAAACAATTAGATAAACAACCCAAAGAAGGCAATTGTTAAGATTTGTTTCCCCTCTGACAGCTTATTATATAAAAAAAAACTGTCATCCAGCAAAATTATTAACACCAGACCAAAAAGTTGGTGGGCGTCATTCATTCAAGACAGGCACAGACAGTTTTGCTAAAATGAAATGGAAAACAAAACAAAGCAGCTTATTTTATTTTAAATTCAGCATTGTCGTTCTGAATTTATTAGAAACAGTTAAATAATTTTGTATCATTTTCCTGCCGTTTGTGTTTGGCAGCTGTATCAGATTCAATGCTGCTGTTATTTCATGTCCATACAGTTCTTCTTGTAATTCTGAATTTATAAGAAACCGTTAAATAAGTTTGGACAGTTCCCTGCCCACCGTGTTGGGTAAATAAATGGAGAGAGAAACAGAACCGCCGAAGATATAATTCCGTTTCAGTCTTTTTGTGTATTGAACGTTCAAAAGAGATGAATGAAGTTAGCTTACTGCCAACAATTAAGGTGTATTTCTTTGTCCACTTCAGCACTGAGCTGACGACAGGGATACAAGTTGCTCTCCTCAGTGCCGCAGAAAAGTGCTGGAACGGCGATGAAGGGAAACCCATTTTTTTTGGAGAAGGGGGCTTATTTTAACTGCCCCATCCAGTTTTCTGGAGGCCCACCTACAATAAAAATCCTGGTGCCGCTAGTGGCGGTGACTGCTATTTTTTTTTATCATGTAGTGCAATATAACTTCGAGGAGGCAGAACGTTTAAAATGAAAAATACGTTTTTTACTTTCTAACTAACTGTTAAGATTTTAGTTTTTAAAATGTCAGTTATTATTTCAAAAATCTCATCAGATCTAAATCACATGAGTATTACAAACGACATTGTCTAGGTTCTTGGTAATATGTGTTGCTTCTGTTCATCGATTACCAGACAATTGCTAATCTCAAATAGCCAAATACTGATCAATTTATTGACCTGGCTACATCATTCTATCACTTATCGTAATATTAGATTCATTCTGTTGGATACTGGTTTGATGAGAAGTGTGAAAGTGAGCTGAGGGAGGTTGTAAGATAATGACAGTGATGCACAGGGTGGTGTCAGTGGGCGGGTCTTGTGTCGACCTGTTAACTAGAGAATGCCATCCGCAACATAGGGGGTTCATTCTTCATTTCTCTTGCTTCCAAAACTTGGGAAGGGCTTGAGAAAGTATGTGTGGGCTGGAGGCTTTTTGTGTAATTTTTTAAAAAACTTTAAAATGTTAAAGGACAGTAATAAAGCCAAATTTCTTGTAGCTATATATTTGTAAAAACTGTAACTTTTTCTTTTCCTTGCTTTTTCTTTATTACTATTACTATTATTATTATTTTTGTTTTTATTTTTGAGTAATGTAGAAGCTCCACACGTGAAACTCCATGTTTTCAGAGGCTGATGTTTGTTCTTCCATTGCTTTTAGACTCCCACACTCAGTTTTGGTGTCTCTAGAGAATCTGAAACCATTTTTAACAAATCACATGTCTAGATGGTTGTAAAAATATTCTGTAATCTCAGCCCAGTCAATCCCAATGGGAAAGTTAAGGCCAAAATCACTGTTGGTCAGTTCCCTTTCCCCCCTTTCTTATACACTAAAAAGTCAAAAATGTGAACACACCTTCTATTTACTAATGTAGATTTTAAACTTTTTTTTAATTTTTTTATAGGAATGTTGCTTTATACTGTATCTTTATACTGTAACATGCGACGTGTTACTCTCAATAATAGTGGTAGATAGTACCTCCTATGAGAATAATTGTTGAATAAAGTCGTTATTTTTATTTTATTCATTTCTTTGCGCACAATATATTATATAGCTCTATAAAATTATGGTTGAACCACTGATGTCACATGGACTATTTTGTCAACGTTCTCGGTACCTTTCTGGGTCTTGAACATGGAAGGACCCTTGCTGTCTGGTCAGAAAGCTCTCAAATTTCATCAAAAATATCTTTGGAACGACATGAAGGGGAGTAATTAATGACAGACTTAACATTTTTGGGTGAACTATCCCTTTAAGTGTGAGCACATCCAACAGCAAGTTAGGAAATTAATGGACTGACACTAAAGTAATTATGCTTAATTTTTATGCAACAAAGCTTAAATTTAACACATTTAAAAGTAAGCAGTATGTTTCCTTTTTTGTATGAACATTTGGATAAATGTAGATTGTAACTTTGGTGCTTTACTAAATTAGACTTGTTAGCCTATGTAGGAAACTACATGGTGCAGTTTAGTGTTGTAGCAAATAAAACTAAGTTTCAGGGCTTCGTAAGCCAGAACTAACTAGCCTGTAGTTGAGTATTTTTATTCTTTTTGTGCCCAGGGGCCCGTTCTTCGTACGTCGCTAACTCAGTTAGCTGGATTTGAATGTTGACAATTTGGCGTGATCTTGGATCATTTGGTTCTTCGATGCTCATCCCGGAGCTGCTGTCATAGCAACAGGTCCATAAGCTTAAACCTGCTCGGGAGCAGCTTATTTCATGTAAACAGGATTAGATCGCTTCTTTTCAACCGGAACTGATACTCAAAATATGTCTGCTACCACCGCTACTTTATTACAAGAGTATCGTACTGATCCAGCGACAATAATTGAATTTTTTTTTTAAATAATATACAAATGCTGTGTAGTCCATAACTACTCCATTTACTCACTGAAATATTTATTTGTCACAAAATTATTACTTCATAATTGAGTCTTACACACATTCTGTACAGATAATAGAATTGTGCATTATTTTGAGTGATGACTGCTATTATAAGATTGGCTTGATGGAGCGCAGGAGATGCAGATAACATGATATTGACCCTTAAGAGACTTTCATTAATGCTGTCACGTAACAAATCTGTCCAAATATAAAATGAAATGAATAGATAATTTCTACATTGAAATAAAAATGTAAAGACTGCACAACTATTACAAATTGCGAATCTAAATAATTGGGAATCATGAAAAAAATTCTAATAAAATAAAAACATGTATCTATTATCGGTTTCATGTATCTATTATAACATTTATGTAGTTTTGTTTGCTTGGCTGTTTCCTTATAAAAGTCCAGAAATTTGTCAAGTTTTTCGTCGGATGTAAATTTTAAATTATATGACGTCATTACATTGCCGTCTTGCCACCAGCCAATCGCTGCACTGCTGATCATGGTTTCGAGTATCGATACATTTCCCCTTTTAAGCCAACACATGAACGCGCAATTATGTCAGATAACTCAATCCAGCAATACTAATCATACACAACAGGTGTGTTCGAAGAACCCAATTAGCCGGATCAGGATTAGCACGATGTTATCATCTTGGATGTGTCATTTGATTTCGGATGTATTAAGCGACGTACAAAGAACGGGCCCCAGGTTTTACAGTTTCAGTTTTTGGAATTTCCAAGTTTAATTAGTAATATCTCTAAAGTGCCAGTAAAGACTTGCTTTGTGCTTCTTGTGTTTGTGAAGAGTACTGAGGCTTATGGTCTTTGATTCAAGAACATCTTTATAGTATGTCTCTAAAAAATTGTCAGCAAACTGTAATTGAATTTGAAGTCATTTAAATGTGAATCCACATATGTTTCTGTTCACAGCTTTGTTAGGTCTAGTTCTACTCTGTTAATATCAGATGGATAAATAAGAGTCCCATTTGAAGCAGACGGACCAGCCCTTAAGGTTCTTAAATATGTTAAGGTCCTCTGCTGTGCCTCCAGGGACACAGACGTTCAGTGTGACTGTGGGAGGCAGGCAAGAAAAGAGTTCTCCAGCTCGAAGTCTACATCCTGAGAGAGAGACACGGAATAACTATAATTTTATGGCAAATCCCAGCTGACAGCCCCAGGACCCCCAGCATAACAGCATTTCCCTGAAACATAGACCTGGATCACTTGAGGAATGCAGCAAAGATGATTTAAAGGCTTGGTTCACCCAAAAATGAACATTTTGTCTTCATCCTCACCCTCTTGTGGTTTCAAACCTGTATCTGGGGTCAATTTTTTTTTTTGTATGTTTTTAGTGCAATTTCAAAGGGGCACCTAAAGCTTGCAAGCTTCAAAAAGGACATGAATGCACTAAAATAAATCAAGTGTTCCATAGGAATTGTGCACTATATTAGTTGACTAGACATGAATGGAAATCATACATTTTTCTGAAACAAATCCACTGATTCGTTTACCCCCCCCCCCCCCCACGAAATTCAAGAAAGCCATATAGATTTGGATTGATTCAAGGGTTAGTAAATGATGTTAGAAATGTGATGGGTGAACTATCCCTTCAAGCTGTAATGCCTATTTAACACAAGCTATTTCTGATCATTTCTTAACCTTTTAAGATAAGCTGATAAAGGCTCATTTTCCTCCTGTCGATTCTGTAATACTTTACATGGATGTGATAAAGCTTACTCATTATGTTACCAAATATAGCCTAGACATATGCAGTGTTGTGGATTCTGCTGTCACCTTGTACTTTAAATGACTAGGCCTGCAAAAAATGCATGCAGAAATCCAGAAAGCTCTGTCCACAAGGATGTCCACAAAGTTATTTTTTGTGTGCATGTTCATTTGATAATTTTTTGCCTATTTAATGTTTTTCCGGTCAAGAGTGTAATACTCTGAGCTCTGTTTAACACGTTGCCGTATTTTAAATAATTTCACAGAATTCTGAAGATTTTAACACCATTATTAAAATGTGAGAAAAAATATGCAGAATTTGTGTAATGCTATGATTCACACACTGTACTGTAGCACTCAGCATGCCTCAAATGGGTTTCTTACCACTCCATTTAAACTAATGAAAAAAAAAAAAAAAACCCTGATGCCTTTAAACAAAGTGGAAAATGGATGACCTCATCAGGTCAGTCCACTGAGACATGTTTAAAGAGTGTTAGCCTGTGACGTATGTTCTCCTCTCGCTCCTATTTGCCTCTGCTTTTAATTTTCCTTTTTTTCAGTTTGCCTTAAGTGATTAGGCTGGATGAAACAAAGCAAGGTTCAGGGGTTTCTCATATGTATCAGTAACAGCTGTTATTTGGATCCAAGCACTGAGCTTTGTGAATTCCATGAATACAACAGCAAGCATTTGGAAAGACCAGAGTAGCTCCATCCAGGGAAACAATATCCCAGCTGTCTAGCTGTGGCTTCACTCTGTGATCCCATATGCTTGTTAATATAGCACTATATTTGTGCTAATGACAGGGTGACTCAAACAAGGCCATGAGTTCTCAGACCTGGTACGTGAATATATTATATGGTCTAAATGAAATCTCACATGGTAGCTTGGATTTGTTTAGTATGTGCCATGGAACATTATCTCGGCCTGCAGTGCTATTTTCATTATGGTGAGACGCGCAGCAAAAAAAAACAAAAAACACTTCAAGTACTTTCAAAGCATTTTCTGATCAATATATTGCAAAATTCTGACTTCATGCACAGAAGGCCAAGAGCTAAATATATTTTTCTGAAGCTAATACAGGATCATGTGGCGGTTTTCCACCAAATCAAAAGTGCATTTATTTATTTAGCTAATTAGGTAGTCATATTTTTATGTAATCAAATTTTTTACCAAATCATGCTGTAAACAAACACAGCTAATGTAGAACTTCTTTTAAATTGCATTTTAAATCACAATTGCAATTTTTAGTAATAAAGAAATGTTGTAGCCCTATGTTAGTGTTCCTAAGGTGTTAAAGATGCATATAGTTCCAATTAATATTTTAAATACTTTTTTTTTCAGTGTCCCCAAATCCCTTTTACATTTTTTAATCATTCCCTCCAGTTTGCTATATTTTGTTAAATGTAATTCACTTTAATATCTTTGATCATGAAACTTTACCATTTGAAACCTCTTGTGCTTCTCTTTTAAAATTTGACCAGAAAGTGTTTTTTGTTCGATATGACTGGCAGCTACAAAACGTGAGCAATTAATAGGTGGGAGAATAACATTAACACAGCATTTTGCTACTTACGAAAAGGTTGAAATAGTGGTGTGGCATGAATTATGTGTTGACAATTGTAAGCTGATGAACAGACATAATTTTAGTGTCACTATGGTAATTGCAAAAGAGAAATTGTTTCTTTGCTCCTCTCTCATCCTTGCATTTTAAGGCTCTTGTGCAGAATAAGGATTGAGAGAGAGATTTTCACATCAATCCTGTTTTACTCAATGAAGAAAGGTGGTATCTGAGACAAACCCAGTTTTGTCTCAATAAATCCACTGCACCTGATTTATCTCCGAACAGCAGAGTAGATCTGACATCATTTAACACCAAAGCTGAGCCACACACAGGAAACTTTATGTTCCCCGTCTAAATTCCATACCATTTCAGGAAATGTTCTTGTTTTAATTCTCCGCTCTTCCGGATTTTCTGTCTAGTTTGTTTTCATTCAAGCAACAGGAAAGAATTAAATTGCTTATTCACATCAGATGAGCTGAACTGCAAATGTGATTTAATCACTCATTCGTGTCAGAGTGAAATTTCTATTCAAAGGAAAGGTTAATGTTCATCTCATTTGATTATTTTCTCTATTTAGATTCGGAATGAATTGATTAAACATTTGATTTCTTGATCTTTTTTCCACTCTGTAGGCCTATATTTTTTTGCATTCCACCTTCTTGGCTGTTCTTAGATATAAAAGTGTTTTAAAAATTAAACAAGTGCTCATACCTAGATGGCTTCTGTGCTGTATTCCAAAATGAAGTGCATATGTGTGAACATCAGCCTCAGGATGAACCTGAGTTTATTTAAAGCGCGATTGCCACGGCAACTGAGTGACACTTTGGCATCCTTGGTAGCCAGAGTGTCTTCAAATAGTCAAGACTCCAGTGGGAGGAAAAGCTGGAATCTTAGACCTTTTGGGTAGAAGTTATGTAAAAATTAGAGCTGTCAAGTTGATGTGTTCTTTAGTACAATTATTGATAAAAAAATTAATGCTTCCTTACTTCCTATCTTACATTATAAGAGACGCTCAACTTAATTTTCAATGAAAATTCAAATTCTTCTTCTTTGGTCATTTTTGAGTGAGATGCTAACGGTCTAATCAGATTCAATTATCTATGCTAAGCTAAGCTAAAAGTGCTACCACCAGACCCGGGGATTGGCTGAATGGATTCGAAAATGGTGAAACTAAACTTTTAACTCTAGGGGAGTTGGAAAACTATCCTATTTTCAAAAAACTCCCTTCCTTCTCCATTAAATAGGAGCACTTGTACTTGTTCATTTAGGTGTTACGTCCAGCCGACTGTACAGTGCCTGGTTACATGTGAACTGGTGTGAAGGATGGTGCCAGGACTTGAACATATGAAGGAAACATTGGCTCAGTAGGACCAATCTGGCAGCCAGCCCCCTCCTGGCCTCTGCTGCCCCTGCTTGCCTGGCCCTCTGAGCTGCTCTTTCCATAGTCTCGAAGCCAACAATTAGCATTTTTGAGAAATCTTGTAATTAGGAAAGCAAGGAGTGCGAGAGCGTTTGGGTTGCATCGATTGTTTACTTGAGTCATGTTTGGACAACATTAGAAACGTAAAGTCCACAGTGAACAAACTGTGTTCAATAAGATGTTTGTAAAATGTCCAGCATAGTCAATCGTTTACCTGTGCCAAATTTTCAGTCTTTGTAGGTGTGAAATTAGCAGCGGTATTCTGCCAGAAATTGATCTGTGGTGAAGTTTCAGTTGTCCAAGTGTTTGATTTTTCAAGATTAAATAGTTTTTCCTGTCTCAGTTTAAAATGCATAGACAGCTAGGATGACTTTCCAAAGAGCATAAACACTGTGGCTCTGTAACTAAACCAGATTGTGAGTTTTGAGTGGGACCACCTAGATAATGGCTAATTGTTTTTGATTTTTACTGTCTAATAACTTATTTTAATTGTTGTTTTATTCTTAGTTTATAATAATAATGCTAATAGATGATAATGATAATAATAATAAAATAATAATAATAAATTATTTTAAAGGGGTCATATGATGCAATTTAAATTTCAACCCAAATGTTCAGATGTCTGCAGCGCATTTTGCGGAGGACAAGGACTGTTTCCTGTGAGAGTAGACTACAATGCCGGTGTCTGTTTCTATAAAGTGGGGCAATTCCAAACTTATACAGTCTGTAAGTATGTTTTCATATGTAAAGGATTTGCCACTGATGATTCAAATGCAAGTTTTAAGCAGTGAAGAGTAACTGTTAAAGCTTGTTGTTTTTAATTTGTCCGATCACAAATGCAGACATGGTTTTATGTTTACGCAGCGCGATATGCAACCCAACACATAAAAACACAGTATAAGTGATTGTAATGGGTTTTATTGGTTTTGTCTTGTCGCGGCGGGACATGGCATCACAGTATATTAAGGGGTGTAACATTTCAGTCACATGCTTGAGGCATTCAGCCAATTAAAAGGCACTGGATAGCTGGCCAATCAGAGCACACTTCGCTTTTCAGAACGATGAGCTTTGTAAAAATCACGTTTCAGAAAGGCAGGGCAGAGAGTAGTTATTACACACAAAATAATTTTCTTTTTGATTAATGTTATATGACCCCTTTAATATAAATTCATATATATTTATTATATGAGTGTGTATATTCATTCATTAATTTACCTTTATTTTGCACTTCCAGCTTCACTAGTTGGGCAGAATTAACTTTGTTCAGATCCATATATATAATATGCTTTTTTTCACATAAGTGTTGATATTTTATTTGTATTTATTTTATTTTATGCATTTAGAAGACGTTTTTATCCAAAGCATTCAGGTTATAAATATTTTTTACCAGTATGTGTATTCCCTTGGAATTGAACCCACAACCATTTGCGCTGCTAATGTAGTGCAATATATTATAAAATTAAGAACCTAAGTTCTGAGATATTTTGATCTCTTTTAAGGTTTACCAAACAGTTTGTACTCTTAAAAGCACTGAGTCTAAACTCCAAAGTTGAGGAATGCCATTAGTGTGTCCGCAGCACGGCTTGTAGACTGACTGTGTACTCTGTAAGACCCTGGTTTTGTGAGGTAGAAATTCTCATGGCCAGGCTTAGGGCTGTGTCTGGTTAGTTCTGCACATTAGCAGCTTTGCCTGAGCTCAGTAATGGGGGCTCAGAGGACCTGAACAATACTGCTCCCTGTCCAAACGCTTGTCCCAGCGACTGTAATCCACAAGTGTTCAAAAGGTGAAACATGTGAATTAGCCAAAGACATTATGCATTTAATGAGCCAAAAAATTAAGGATATATTTCAAACATCAGCTGTACTGGTTGCTATGAAAACAGCAATCCAAACACTATATTTATTTATTTTTATTTATTTATTATTATTATTATATATATATATATATATATATATATTTTTTTTTTTTTAATTAATGGGAAAATGTAGTGTATGGAAGCATAATTGCCATCAAATATGCCAATAACTAAATAATTGCGGTGATTTAGAGGAACTGTTATATAGGTTGTGTACATATTTTGATCTCAATAAAGGGTGTTATTTTAAATCTTTGTTTCTCTCAAGCCTTTTGACTTGAAGGTCCAAACTGTCCAGTACAATATTAAATAGTAATATATTGTAGTTATATAATTTTATTTTCCTCTTTTAGTTTCTCACTGTACTGTATTTCACTTAAGTTTGGATGATTGTTTTCCATGTGGCTATTTTTAGCAGTATTCATGTTTGCGTTAAAGAACTTGATTGAAGTGTCTCCTGTTTAACCCGGGCTTTTTGAGACACTGCAGACATCACAAACTGGTCACCCATATTTCTGCAGAGAACATTGCAAGGATTGGATGAGATACCGCAGTGACAGACAGTGTTTGACACTTGACATATTGGTCTTGAAATGCAGTGGTTGAAACTCTGTTTAATGTGAGATTGACAGGCAGGCTTGTTGATGTCTGCTAGAGAATGGCATTGGCAGCATTAGAATTCATTCCTTCTCATTCACAGTTTTTTCCTTTCCTTCTTGGAGATTCCCACACTCCAGAATTGATGCCATATGCACTTGCGGCCAAGGGGGAAAAAATACATCTGCTGTGTTGTAGAGTGGAAGAACGCATTTAATTAATACTTTTTTTCTTTTCTGGCATAAGCAAACTTTTCTGTGCTCCTCTGTTTGTTACATCTTTTTTTTTTAAGAAGAAACCCAAGCAGTGATGGTTACAGAGAGCATATAGGTGGAGTGGGAGAGAGTCTCCAGTGCAACTGAAGAGAGAGCGAGATACACAATTTAAATTTGCCCATTCCTCCTTTCACTGGGTGATATCTTTTTCAATATAGAACTCATGAAGAGTCAAAGGCTTATGTCCCTTAAGCCTGCTTGACCTAAGACGTCTTTAGTTGGTTCCCTTCAATGTTAAGGGAGTAGCTAACTAAAATTTGTGACAATATTAATGTAATAATGAATTAAGAAACACACAGAGGTTTGTTACTCTGAAAAATTATTATTATTATTTTAATTATTTTAAACCGTTTGTACTCCTTGACATTGAATGATTTACTCTATCGTTCAGTATGCAGTTTGCATAGAGCTCCAACTCCTAGGGGGGAACTATCCCAGTTGCTCAAAAAAAAAATTCTATATTAATATTAACATACAGATAAATACAAATATAAACATGAACATATTTAAGGATGTTTATTAACATTTATTAATGTTTTAATTATCATATGATGAGCTCATTGATGACTTCGCCTCCAGAAAAAGCAGGAGTGTGTGCCTTTAAAATTTTGGGATTCTCCAACGGATGAAGTACATCAGTGTTGATTTTTGGAGTGTCCATTTACACTGAGTGCAAATAGCCCGCCTTGTTGGTAGAAGCTAACCTGGCCCATATGATTGAGCTAGTCAACACTATAATAGACTATTTGTAAGCATCAGCTCCAGTGGTGAAGATGGTTCAGTGAGTGATGTAGTCGTTTTGACGCGATTGAGGGATTATCTCTTCGAGTGTGCATGAGCGCACGAGTGCTGAATGGCTTAAACACTGGCAAGAATTAAAAAGTAAAGCAATTCAATTGAATGCAATTCATAAACTTTCACTTTAGTAGCTCGCTTATAGTACAAACGCAATGTGATTTGAAGCCATTTGCATATTTTGAGAGGGAAAGAGATAGCACGCGGTCATTCACTTGTGCTGTTTTTTAATTACGTGTCACAAAGTATTCAAATTACTTAGTTATTTAATGAAGAAATATGAATTGTACCTCACCTTCAGCATTGTAATTATATAACCCGCTCCAGACAGAGATTGAGATTGTGCCACTGCATGTCGCACCAAACCTCGCACGGCAGAGATCATCAGCTTGAGATCGTTTTTTTTTTTAGATCGACCTTTTTATATGTATGTATCTCTGAGGGGGACTGGCAGTCTTCAGAAAAGTTTAGATGGTATTTTGTTTTCATCTTAACGCCATATAATGCATATTAAACGAGCGTTCATAAGAGCAGCACTGCTTTATTTACAGCTGTAACCAAAGAAATGACGTTGCAAATTTTGAAATGATCTAATTTAGATTTAAAAACTGCTCATGCTGCATGTATCCTGCATCTTTGATTGGATTGTGATTAAAATACAGCTGTTGCCTCTATTTTTAAATGGAAAG
This sequence comes from Carassius auratus, assembly GCF_003368295.1. Classification (NCBI taxonomy): domain Eukaryota; kingdom Metazoa; phylum Chordata; class Actinopteri; order Cypriniformes; family Cyprinidae; genus Carassius; species Carassius auratus. Next base: position 7,601,333 of record NC_039276.1, read on the forward strand.
AGAACAGACAAAGCCTAAGTTTGTTTATATTAAGTGATTTTCTTTAATTTGTGTTTATTTATTTGATTTAGACTTTTTCACATTTCAATTGGGTTTTGTTATTTGACACGTTTCAATTTCACAACGAAATATGCAGCATTTAATTGAATCATTACATCACAAACATTAACATCCCTTACATTTTTATATAAAGTCCCTTTAAATGGGAATTGTAGAAGAAATAGTTTTCTATTAATGGTTTCCAGTGCCACAGTTCTTGTCAGTCTCGTCACCAGTCCTGTCTTAACAACAGCCCACTGTAGGATCAATTGAACAAATAATTTATACACAGGATCATGTTTTGATGAACACAAGCTCGTTTTGATGGTGTTCTGCACATTACCAGGCCTTTGATCTCCAGGAAACAGGCAAAACCTGTTCCGGCCCGCTGTGGCCAACTTCTGTCAAGATCCTGAGAGGCCAAGCACACCAGCTCGACCCGTCAGACAGGGGATGTCATTAGTGGGGGCATTATTAAAGTCATGATGGTTTTTGTGATTGACCTTGACCTTCTGGTGTTCAGCACAGAATGTCCCAGCAGTCAAGATTAGGGGTGGGCGATATCTCGATATTTAAAATATATCGAGATATTTTTTAAACACGATATGGATTTTGACATATCGTATATATCGATATATTGTTTATATTCTGATTCCGGCACTTTGCTTGTTTGCCTTCCCTGTGCTGTGCTCGCCCCCGCTCGCTCGCCCCCCGCCTCCTTGCTTTTGTCCCCTCTCACCTCGCGTGTAGAGAACTAGTCAAAAAAAAAAAAAAAAAGACAACTGGCTCCATTATATGGAGATACTTCAGTTTTAAGGCGTAGGGCGAACGGCAGGCAGATGTCTACTGTAGGGCCCAATGAAACGCGGACGGAATCGCGGAATCCAGTCATAAAAATGGAATTTACAGTTTAACGCGGAATGTCACGGAATTGGTCAAATTTTAAATGAATTAAAAAAAAGTCGGTCATGCACTTACATCAAATCGCGAAATGGACTAATATCTGCAAATATTAACCCGGAAAAGTCTATTTAAATATGAATCCTGCATGTTCTGCGTGTCTGTGTCAACGAATGGAGCAGAAGCGCGTCTTCATTCATTAAACACGGAAGCTCGCATAACGCTCGCGCTGATTACATTGTCTTTCCTCTCTCTAAATAAAGACGTGAACACATGAGGAACATCTCCAGAACTGCACTGAGAGTCACTTCATGAGCATCTGAACGTTTGATTTGAGTAAGACTAGCTCATATCACATCATAGACTGTGGTATCACATACACAGAACTGTAAAGGGAAACCCGTCAAAATAAAAGTATTTGACAGAAATCTATTACTATTGGACAGCAGAATGTAGATAGCCCACTACTACTACTATTAAATGAAACGAACATAATTTTATAAGGAATAATCACACAACATTTCTCCCATGTTTTATTTTTAATAGTAGCTAAATCCCCTTTGTTTACCAAAAAATAAAGTTTGCTTAATTTTAAATAATTAAAAGATAAATTAAATGAATGTTTTATGCCTTCATTTGATAATCAGAAAAATGTAAATACACAGAATTTCTGAAGGGAAAAAAACATTTCACATAAGGCTATTTTAAGAATTGTTTTTAACTAATTAAGTTGTTTTTATGCATTTAAATAATTGCACATGCTAAAACACAGAATTAGGTAACAATAAAACATATGGTGAAGAAAAAAATAAAATGTTTCATAGGCCCCTTAACATGTAATATTTGCCTTATTTGTTTTTGCAGTAGTTTTTTGGGGGTTATTTTTCCTGTAAAGATATCGAGATATATATCGTATATCGAGATATAGCAAAATATATCGAGATATATTTTTTGCTCCATATCGCCCAGCCCTAGTCAAGATGCATATGCGGATGTGCATAGTAATGTTAACTCTTACTCTAGAATTAATATCTTTATTTGTGAAACAAAACCATTGGAGATCAGTGTTTCATTTGGTTATTTTCAGTCCTTTCATGCTGACTCCGCTCTCCTATGTTCTTTAGGAATTCTGTTATTGGCAAACACCATCTTTGCCAAATACCTTTTTAATGATGGGTTTCATTTGAGTTTTGGTGCCATGACTGTTTAGAAGTCATGAAGGAATCATTTCATCCAAAAATGAAAATTGTCATAATTTACTCACCCTCATATCATTGCAAAGCTGTATGACAAATTTTCTTCTGAAGAACATTTAAAGAAGATATTATGGGGATTATCTTAGTGTGTTTTGTCTTTATGATGGAAAACAATGGTCCCAAAACCGTTTGGTTAACATCATTCTTCAAAATATCATCTTTTGTGTTAGAAGAAATAAGTCATACAAGTTTGGAACGACATGAAGGTGCATGGCAACGTTATTGGGTTCTTTTTGTTATTGAACTAACCCTTTAAAATATCTGTTAAAAAACGCTTTGTAAGTGCTTAGTTTGTATGTTTACAGGACATGAAATATCAAATATTCAGTGTGTTTTTATTCAGTGCTGTTTCTTTTGTTAATAAATGCCTGTTTTGTACACGCCACTGTGTGTATATTTTGTGCCGCTTATTTTTTGTGTAGCTCTCTAAAGAGACATGGTCCCTCCGGCAATATACTGTATATTAAGCGCCACTGTAGGCTTGAAGCTGTTGTTATTTTCAACCAGTGTGTCTGTTTCAGCATTCATTTCATAATTTTTCTCTAAAGCACAAAGTCACAGTGAAGTAGAATCGATCTGTCAGAAGTCCATTAATTCAAGGACTGTGGACTATTATGAGTACAAGGTCTTTCAAAAGCAGGTTTATGAAAATCCTCTTGTATATAATTAGTATTTTTAAGGTTGAGGTATGTTTACATATTTAATTGTCTTCTAGGTATATTCATCATGCAGTCTCGCATAAGGTTTTGCGAAAATACCAAAATTATTTAATTTGCTGTAGAGAAGAATTGCAAATTGGCAAAGCATGTGTTTTTTTTTTTATTAAGAAAAGACAAAACAGCTTTTGAAGAGCCAATAACCTTTTAGCAAAGCCATTGGCTGGTTTTATTTTTGGGTGACTACATTTTCTATTAGTATCTACTTCTGTCTATCTGTTAAGTAAATGTATCTTACTTTAAGAATCTTAGACATTTGCACTGGAAAACAACAGCTAAAATAAATTGTTTTTGCATTGTAATTAGAAGGTACAGTAGAAGTTATTTCCATATTCTAGTGGTTGGGAGCAGAAATATTCAAGCCCCACATAATTTAGTTTTGTAAAGTTAAATAAAGATCAGTTAGTTAGTTGTGTTTTCAAAATTTGAAGTTTTGCAAATACAGCTCATTTTGTGCCGTCTAGACATTACATTAAGAATACGTACTGATGTATTATGTTCTCTTCAGTTTATTCTCTTGCATCAGATAGTGGTCTAATAGGTTGAAATACTTTAAAGTGAGCTTCTATTTGCAAGCACTCCGATGCCACTGAAGAAAACCGAATGAAAAACAAGTTTCATGTGACTGGCCTGCAGACATGTCACTTGGTTAACATACACAGAGCTGTTGTTGTTGGTCGCTCCACTATCGCTCTTACGGTCTTCACACACCTACTTGTTTTCTCTCATATGTTCTCCGGCAAAGACTGTCTGATGCCTTTTGAAAGTCTGTTCTCTGCATTCACTTTCATGTGTTGTTCTGCAACTTCTTTGCAGTCAGCTCAAAAAAAAGAGACCAATCCAGAAGCATGACCTACTTAAATGTTTCATGCTAACAGGCCATGGTTATTTCTAACCACTTAAGACGTGATTGATCTCACAGCATTCCTATAATGCTATGAATACTTTGCCCTTGAAGGCAGAACATACTGGAGGACCATCTTGCATCCCTTTGGATGTGCATCTGTGGTCTGTGTTGCCATTGGGCGTGCTGTTAGAAAGCTGGAGTCCAACTCCAAGATTTTGTTCCGAAACCTAATGTGCTGCCTATGCTGAAAGTTGGTTTCAACATTTTCAGCAGTCATTACTCTAGTCTTCAGATATCTTTCTGATATTCTTATTTGGTGTTCAGGAAGCATTTCTTATTACTATCAATGCTGAGAACAATAGAAAGTTCAAAAGAACACCATTTATTTGAAATTGATATCATTTTAAACGTGGTAAATGACTTTACTGCCACTTACGATCAATTTGCAGACTTGCTGAAATAAAGAATTGAAAAGCTTATTGAACAATAGTGAATGTATTTATTTAAATGTACGTGTGACTTTATTTTACCCAGTAATTATGTTTTATGTACAGTATATGTTCAGAATATGTTATTGTTATAATCTCTCTTTTAGGAATGCTGTTTCTGGCAGACAGAGTAGCTGCCGGTGCATAGCATTTCAAATCGATCATTAATGAGTTTCTGTTTCAGCAACTTCCTTAGAAGGCACAGCTGCCTATGTAGGGCATATACAGACAGCTCACTTGGTTTTGGAACAGAGCCCAAGAGTCTCGGTGTGAGTGTCTCCATTAGTGTTCGACCAGTATCTGTGGGCACTGGGCAGTAGTTGTAATGTTGTGCCAGATTCTAAAATAAATATACATTTAATAATAACCAATGCAAAGTCCACAAAATTGCTTAAAATACATTTATTTATTGTTTATCTTTCATGAAAAAAAAACAGAATTGTGTGTTACTCAATGATTTGGTTGTCTGTAGATGTTGGTAATGGAAAAAAGCTGCCAACAGATTTGTTTTTTTTCTTCCATTTTAATCTGCCATATGGGCATGGATATTGGCCAGTGACATCTCAAAATTGTTGAATACTGGCTGTTGGATTGGTTTAGAAAATCACAAATGAGCTCTTTTATTTGTAAGTGTTTCATGTCTTCTAATATAGAGCTAACTGGTGTTATCAAGTTTTTCTGCAACACCCAAGTAATGTGTCTTTTGTCTTTTCGAGATCAGTGGTTTTCTATCCAGCTTCGGAGCCAAAGCCCTGTGCATGTTGCATGTCTTCCTTATCTGACACGTCATTTCATTCATTAAAGCGATAGTTACACCTACGTCCTCTGTCCTCCGCTGGAACACCACTCTCTCGTGAACATGCGACTGACAGTTAGCTGAAGCTAGACATTTACGGTTTATAAAAGTTTTAAATATGGATATTTTTCTTACATAAAATCGATTCACTTCAGGAGGCCTTTATTAACCTCCTGGAGCAGTCTGGAGTACTTTGTAGGACTGATGGATGCACTTTATTGGACTTCAAAATCTCAACACCCATTCACTGTCCATTGTGAAACTTGGAAGAGCCAGGACTTTTTTTTTTTTAAATATAACTCTGATTGTATTCATCTGAAAGAAGAAAGTGATTTACACTGGCTTGAGGGTGAGTAAATCATGAGGTAATTTTCATTTTTGGGTTAATTATCCCTTTAATGGCTCTGCTGATGGTCTGAATCAGGTGTCATAAATAACAAAAAATGCTTAATGTGCAGGATTGAACTGGACACTGAAGTCAGAAATTTCAGTATGAGCCTTTGAATTTTATAGGTCTATTCTCAGTGATGGTCTTATTTGTCTCTTAATTTCTCTAAAGAGATTTTAGGAGAAACATCTGAGACAGAGTTGGTACTTTAATGAAAAATGGCTAAAGATGGTCTCTTAAGCTATGAAAGAGCCAACGGAGCGATAATTTTCCTCAGAGTATTATCTGTCACTGCTCTCATGTACCACTAAACTCTTAGACTTGAAGCTGCTAATAACAACAACAAAAAGAGTGAAAAATAGGCTTTATAAAGAGGCAAAATAATGCAATACTTCATAGCAGTTCATCAGTTGTGTCCTAGGCTGATGGTATAATGCACCTGAAAACAAGAGCAGCCTGAGGAGTCATTCGTGTGAAAGCACTGTTATATTCTGAAGACACTGTTTGATTAGTTTGTGACATTTAGAGCCCGTTAACGGCTTCTTTACATAGATGAACCTCAAATGACCTGCATTGGGAAGGCTGTTGGATGCATTTTCCCAAGCATCATGTGGTGTAGCCACAGAAAGGATATTCAACAATTTTTTAAGAAGGTTTAAAAATGCTTCATGAATGCATACAGTATAACCAAGCACCTGCTAAATAATTTCATAGACTATGATCATAAACAACATGCACCCTTAGCATAATGAGCAGTACAGTTATTTGAATAAGACTAATCATTACGAGGGTGATGACATTCATTAAAAACTCGCATTTACCCAAGTTTAATAGTTTGATCGTGGTTGCCGTCTCTTAGCAACAATTTGTTCCAGTCATCATAGAGAATTATATTCCTTAGTGGAAGACCGTTATCATTCGGGTAACCCTGGGTTTTCCAAATGGAAACTGAGGGAAAAAATCGCTAATTTTGAAGCGGTTATGTTCATTTTTGAAAACGTACGTTTTTAATAAATAACTAGATAAGAACATTTGGGTTGTGAGTGTTTGTGAAGTTTACATTGTAGAACAAAACACTGAAGTACAGTATCATCAAGTTATGTTTACCACAGGCTTTATTTTATTAAGAAATTGAAAAACATTATTATAAAACCCCTTAGGAAAATCTTGAAAGAACCCACGGCAAATTACTCTTCCGGGTTGTGATGACCTAGTTCCCCCACTCTGTATGTTGATTGATTTTACCTTCATCACAACAGATCTGCAGTGAATGGGTGTTCAAATGGCATCAGAATGGGATTTCAAATGACATGATCCACCAATAATTCATGACTCCAGTTCATTAACATAAATTCATGTTAATTGATGAACTGGATCAGTGTTAATGTTTATGTTTTTAACTTTAAACTGGCTAAAATGCAAGTCCTCTATCTATACTAAAGTTGTCTAGTCATTTAATGGCCATGCCAAGAAGATAAATATTGGCTTGGAATTGGTCAGTATGTTAATATCTGTGCATCCCTATCCTGCATTTGTGCTTTTTTATGGTGTTGTTTTTTGATGGTATCCATCCCATCCCCATTGATTTTACTTTATGAAAAACAGCAGCTGGTACAATCTGCTAAACTTCTCTTTGTGTCTCCTATTGAAAGACCCTTATTCATCATGAGTAATGGAAAAAATATGTTTTAGGTGAACTAACCCTTAAAGCCACAGGCCACATGACTGACTGGTTTATAAAGTGTTTAAAAGTGAATCTTTGAAGTTAGTGCTTCATTAGTTGCAAGAAGTTGGGTGGGTAACAGGATATGGCCAGTTACAAGCATTTCTGAATGGTGACCCATACATAGATTCTGCTTTCGTTGTGGCTTTGTACCATTAATTAATAATACTGTACGGTAATGGCAAACAATAACTACATCCACTAGAGAGAAGCATCCTTTGCTTCTCTGCTAAGATGAGAGAGCGGTTCCCAAGAGCTGCTATGCTTTTTTTTTTGCAAGATGCGTCCTTGGAAAACCTCTAGCTTCTTTCTGCTAGTGGATGAATGTCTATCCTGGGGAAGTTTTCAGTATGCAAGATTCTAATAAGCTACTAATGTATGTTTGATCAAGATTGTATTTTAGCAGTGGTCTGGAGCTAATATATATAGCCATATTGCGCTGCCACAAGTGAAATTGCCCATGTTAATAATCTCTCCATATATATATATATAGAGAGAGAGAGAGAGAGAGAGAGAGAGAGAGAGAGAGAGAGAGAGAGAGAGAGAGAGAGAGAGAGAGAGACTAAAAACATATTTGGATGTTAATTTGATGTATGGTATATTACTGTTCATACTGTAAGTTTTGGGCTTGGTAGGGTTTCTTTTTGAAAAACATTAATATTTTTATTCAACAATGATAATTTTACATCTACTCGCTACAGAATTGATTGGGTGATAAACTTTCTTTAATGTATTGATTGATTACATCTGAATGATGTGGAGGGAGCCGTGCTAGTGACATCAAAGGGCTGCCAAAGCCCAGAGCCACATGTGGCTGGTGTTTGCTGGGGCTATATTTGGAGTATGTGTATGCTGCGTTTGTTTTGATGTGGAGGATGAAAAATTGAAAATGCTTTTTATTCTTTTTTATTTTGCCAGTATGCCTAGCCTTTCTTTTCAAAGGTGCGACTCAGAATGTGACATTTAGGCCGCTTTCAAAATCAAGCCTCTCTTGGATCAACAGTGTGACTGTGAGAGCACTCTGAAGGTCTCCGTACTGACTACACAGAGAGAATTGTCCTTCTAAAAAGACATGGACAATTCTCAAGTGCATTGTCTTCTCTATCAATGTTTTATCGCCACCTTGTTTTACGTAATCCGTATAAAGCCCTGCAGGCAGATAATTGTATTTTAGAGCTGACTCTGGGGAGTTCTGCTAGCTACTGTCATGACCTTCCTATCATGTGAGGTCACATGAGCTTCCTGTCATGGAGAAAGGGAACACAAGACTGAGTTCAAAAGACATTTTCTGGCAGAAAGAGAAATGGTAATATAAATGGTGGCAAATGTTCTTTTCAATGACTAAGGTTTATTCATACTTTTGTATGTATTCTTTATGTACGATGAATGCAATAATAATTATTCCTCACTTTTTAAGCATTATTAGAAAATGACTTTGAAATTGAAAAGTCTATTTACAATTTAAACTTCATCAAAAATCAGATAGCTACATTGATGCATGTTATATCTATCAGTTTGTTTGTTTTTATATTAAGGACATTTTAATCTAAAAAAACATTCAGACACATAATAAATTTAACTTATTAAACTCGACTATATATTAATGAGCGGCAACAATTAAGCATTTATTTCACTTCAAAAACGATAAAGGAGCTTGAATAAGTTAGTGAATCTTTTATTTCAGTAAAAACTGTAATATTCTAAAATATCACAATTTAAAATAACTGTTTTCTGTTGTAGTATTAAAAAGAAAAAATGTATTGCCTTGATGGCAAATCTGAATTTTTAGCAGCCGTGGATACAATAATCAGTGTCAGATGATAATTATCAATCTTGAAAATCATTATCATTGTTTTTGCTGCTTAATATTTTTGTTGAAACCATAAAACTTTTTTTTTTGTCAGGATTCTTTGAGTAGAAGTGTCAAAAGAAATGCATTAATGTAGAATATAATTTTATTATATCTTTTTACTGTCACTTTTGGTACATTTTTACTGTATCCTTCCTGATTAAAGGAAATTCAAAATAAAATCTTACCAAACCCAAACTTTTGAACGATAGTAGTCCGAAAAGCTGAGCGAGTTGCACTACTATTTTTAATCCCCAAAACTTCTGATAAGATAATTTACCTCTTCAGTGCCTTAAACGGCTAAAATCCTTCAGTCAAATGAGATGTGGCCTTTCTTTTGAACCGATACAGACAGCAGACCAATCAAACGGGGGACTCATATTCAGACAAATATTGACTCTTGGCACATTTAGCTTGGTGGGATTGTTATGGTGCCGGCAGCAATCATTAATCTCTCTGAAATAATGTTTTTGCTGTGCCTGTTTCCTAGTTACAGTTCATGCCATCTGAGGCAGTACGCTTCTGTGAACACAGTCATCCAGCTCAGCCAGCCATGCCTCTCCACAGCCCTGTGGAACAGCTCTATCCCTGCTTTTGCTCCCATGATGATTGACGACTATATTACATAGAAATGAGTTTTTTTTTAACATGAGTTTTTGACTGTGTCTTATTGTTCAGGTTGCACTCTTTATAAACGCACCATGACCCGTTGTCTGTTATTAAATCCATATTCATCAAAGATGCATGAGGACCTTCTCCTGGCACAGCAGTATGTTGACTATAATATTAGACTAAACATGCTGTGTATGAGGCCACAATCCTCATATTTCTTTTTTTAAGCGAAGGAAACATAAGCTTTCTGTGAACAAGTATGCAAACATGTTTGCGTTCTCAAACGTTACTGTGGTGGTAACAAATACCCATACTCAGGGGAATTGAAAAGTTTGCTACAAATGCCTGCACCACTGAACTGGATGGACAAAATAAAAATACATTGGAAAATAAAAAGATGTTATGCTTTAAAATTCAAAACTTTAATAACTCTTTTGCTGCAATAAGAATACTTCACATCTTTTAAGCAGATTATGCATGCAAATGCTCCAACCAGCCTTCTCGTTCATTATCACTGGTTTATTTTTCTTCTTTAATAGCATGGAGTTGGTCTAGCTCAGAACAGTCAGAGCTATCCATTAGATGTTTTGGACCTCAAGGTTCAGTTTGTTCCTCATACTTTATCATTACTGTTCACCTTCCTAGAATAATGCATACCAGTATCATCCATTACACAGACTGTGTTGAGGGTGTTTTCTCCTGAGTATCAATGTTCTATTACGTTATGTTGCATGACATGCTGTGATAAATAGCATATATAGGGATGCTATTTTGAGGAGTAATTCAAATGCCTATAGTGTGTTTTATCCTTTGCTACAGATTCCATACTAACATTACTTTGCATTTCAACCAGCTTTTGTTTCAGCATGTGCTTTTGTGTGTTTTTTGTTGTTAGCTTTATGTACAGCAGCTAGCATTTACATGGATGGCTATCAGGTTAATTAAGTTTTATATATATATCATATATATCATTGTATAAGTCTAGCATAAACAGCAATTAAATATATATATATATATATATATATATATATATATATATATATATATATATATATATATATATATATATATATATATATATATATATAGATAGATAGATAGATAGATAGATATTATTTTAAATAAAATATTTAAAGTTTGCGGCATAGAATCTTAAAAATACGTCCGATAGTTTTACACACCAGTCTGTTATTGTGGCGACATTTCCATGCCTCAAAATGTGACAAAGAATGAAACAAACTGTGATTGGATGCTAAACATGTCAGTCAAAATGGCCTCATGGGCGGGCCTTGGCCAATGAAAGCTGTCATGAATTCCAGACCTTCAGCCTGAAGGTCTGACTACGTGAGACTAGCTTTAAGACTTTGAGTTTACTCAACTTGTAAAAAAATGTGTGCTTTCAGGGAACATAGTCAAATAGGTTACATAAACTAAGAAGTAATCATAATTTATACTCAAGTATCAGAGTTCAATAAGGTACCATTTTGAATTAAAATTAGTCTTAATATTGCACATTATTAATGTAAAACACTCACTTTTGGCAGCCCTTTTAGCCCAAACAATTACATCTGTAATGTCAACTTTTTCTACATTAGATCCTTCAGTCTTTTAAATAGTCTAAGTTAGATTTCTTACAGTGCATCTTCCTGGGATGTGTTTTTTCCCCTCCATGTAAACAGTTATTAGTTTGCCGATAACTAGTTGGAGTACTACTGTAGTTGTTATAACATTTCCCAGGCTCAACTCATTGAAAGGTACTCGGACTGTGGTTGATCGCTTTACTTCACAGTCAGGTGGTTTTTAATTCTCTGAGCAGGTGTAGACTTTAAGCCAAAAGTCAAACTCGAGACTAAGTAAAACATAAGAATCAAAACCTATATCATCACCCAAGTATTTTGAACCTTTTTGAATCTTTTTCGCACTGCTCTGCAAAGACCACCAGTTCAGAATCCTGCTATAAGAACCCCCCCCCCCCCAATAGCAGTCAGATCCCCCGCATTCCTGCGTCTGAGAAGAAGCACTTTTATGTATCCCCTCCTACTCAGTGACTGAGTTATTCTGCCAACTTCCTAGTAAGGACATTATGGAACGTTATAGTGTGTATTAATAGAGAGGATCATTACTCAGGAATATTTGCATTGCAGCACGTGTGTGCGTTTCCATGGCTCTGGTTGAGTTAATGCACAACTGGCCCAAAGCTCCTGTGCTCAATGCAGCAGACAAGCAACACTGCAGCTGCTGCTCCCAGATAATGTTGTAGCCTAATATCACCTATTCAATCAGCAGAACATAACTGAGGTGAAATGAAAAGACACTCATCTGTTTGTGATGGACTCGCTTAGTCTTGATGCTGCAATGGCTAAGGGATCAACATGCATGGAAGAAATGGAGATCTAGATGTGTTTATTTATATGTGTGACACACAACCCGTACTTTCTCACACTTTGCTTTCAGCCTCTTTTCACTCCTCTGTCTTTTTCATGAGTTCTCTTGTGATTTTTACATTGCTTTACTGGATAGTATTCACTCGCTATAAATGGGCAGTTCACCAAAATTGAAATATAGTTCCGAACAGTTCTTAATGCAGCGCTTTTCAGTGTGTACACACATCAGGTGTCAACACATCTTTGTAATATTTATTTATCTATTGTAAATATTAGGCATTTAAGATTACATTAAGATTTCTAAAGCTCATTTAAAGTGGATTGTTAAATATACTCATTTAATAACGCAAAATGTAATCTTTAGCATATCCAACATGAATATTTTGTAGCATTAAAAATGATTGATTCTAGCAGTTAGTGTTTTATTTGTAATTTATTTAGGCAAAGTAGTACTTAATTTCAATATTGGCCTTTTATCAGTTATTGGTTATAAAATAATAATAATATCCTTGACCATTCTGCATATTCTAGTTATTGACTCATTCAGTGCCATTTTATCATCAATGAAGTAAAAGATTAGCCTGGTAATACCAGACTCTGCTACTTCTCTTTGCTTCGTAGACAGAGTCTGGAATGGCATAATAGAGAAGTGTTTTCTCTCTCGCCAGGGGGTGCTTGTCTGAAGTTTAAAATCATTGGTTACCCGTAAGCCAATCAGATACATTTAGTTATGACGTATGTTATGCGCCTGTACAGCCGCATCGAAGCACAGACATCATGCATCGAACTCAAATCTGTGATTGAACTTCCACTGTAAACCTGTTGTAAACACATGATGATGTGCGAATGAAATACCGGAGTGAACATGGCTGTAAACGACTTTTGCAGTTTGAAAAAGAGTTGAATGTTCTCCATAACAGAGCGAATTGCATCCCGTGTCTCGTTTCCCATTTCCGCGGTCGTTTCAGTTTTCGATTTCTCTAACCAACAATGTAAAACTCGGCGCTTAGCATCTACGTCACGGCTCTCAGCCCGCCCTTTGTTCGTTGATTGGCCCGGCTGTTTCCAGACCGGTGGCAAACAGAAAGCTCTGACGCTGTATCAGACTGAGTACAGAAGCGAAATGAAATTGAGCAGAAGTAGGAAGTCTGACGTAGTCAGGCTAGTAAAAGATGGCATGATGGACCATATTTAAATGTGAGCCCTGGAGGAGGGGAAAATCATTCAATAGTGAATTCTGTTTGGTCTGATTCTCACAAAAAGGGATTGAACGGAGTTTTTATTGAGTTTCTTCTGTGTGATGCTTCCTTAAGTGTGGTGCCAAGTCCAGGTGGCTTGTTTTTGCGCACGCAGACTGTAATCATTATTGATGGCCCTTATCCACTCTGGGTAACCAAAGTTTTTTCCATTTTCTATGACGTTAGGCACAAAAGGACATTTGATGAAAGTTGACTGTACTGGTTTCTCATTAGATGTTAGTAGTGTTTCATAAAACCATAAAAGCAGAAGAGGATTAAGCTTGCCCTGATGATGTCATTACATTCACCTTCTATCTTTCCACACTAAAAATGTTTGGCAGCACTTGACCGCTCCAAAAGCTGCATCTTTTATTGGATGTATTGCAACATGTTTTTTTTTTTTTTGCATATTGACATTTGTACACCAGGATTTTTTTTTCAAAAATTCAACTATTATTGGTCCTTTTTGGACCTTAATCACCAAATAATACAATCTTTTTTACTAGCCATTTAAGCAAAGATACACGGTAAAGAGTAAAAATAGTGATTGTTATTTAGCCCATCATATCTGACCAATTATAGGGGAATAAAGCAAAAGAAAAGCAAAGTTATGTTAACAAAATCCATATTAAGGGCAAGCGTCTGGTGCGTCTGTGTTTTGAACCCTGAGGTCATTTCAGAGATATGTCTGCTGAAGTTCAGTCCAGTTCAAGCAAAGATATTATGGGAATGTGTCTCGCTGCCACTGATACTAGTGTTAGAAGGAGTACAGACGCCCTGTTCCTGACCCCACATGTGGAAGAGAGGGAGGTTAACCCAGATAAATCGGAGCGCGTTGAAACTGGACCGCTTCAAGTTGTTTGGCTAGTCTTTATCATGCACTCTATTTTAAGTTTCCAGACTTCCTGGATTTGCTTTGTCTTATTAGAACCACAAACTCATCTTGGACATTACAATGAGAAAATCTAATAAGGCATTTTCATGTCTGTGTGTACTTCTGACTTACAGTTCCCAATTAATTTGTTGGACAAGAATGCAACCACAAATTCAGGATTGGGGTAACTAAATGCAATAATTTATGAAAAACCTTGGAAAAACAACATCGATGTACCACTAATTATGATTGCTACTAAGTTACTCACCCTCCATGATGTAGATGAGTTTGTTTCTTCATCAGGACAGATTTGGAGAAATTTAGCATTACATCACTTGCTCACCAGTGGATCCTCTACAGTGAATGGGTGCCGCCAGAATGAGAGTTCAAATAGATCCTACACACTACTACAAACTCCAGTCCATCAGTTAACATCTTGTGACATAAAAAAAGCTGCATGTTTGTATGACAAAGTCCTCTCCGTTGTCCTCTAACTTCAAAATCTACCAACATGGTTTATAACGGTTTCTGACTATTCGCTTTTATACTCTGCTTGATCTTTGCATACTTTCTTACAGAAACACAGTTTTTTACTTCACGAGATGTTAACTGTTAGACTGGATTGTTTGGATTATTTGTGCATTATTGTGATGTTTTTAATCAGCTGTTTGAGCTCTTATTCTGATGGCACCCATTTACTGATGAGGATGCACTGGTGAGCAAGTAATGCAATGCTTTTTCATAGAGAAACAAACTCCTCTACATCTTGAATAGCCCGAGAGTGATTGAAATTTGAACAAAATTTAGCACATTTTCATTTTCTGGCAAACTATTCCTTTACTCCTCAGTGATCCACAATAGCAACACTTGTTTAAAACATTCGCATAATAGCCATTTCACTAAATATGTGCCAAAACAATATAAAACATCAGCTCTCATTCTGAAATGCATCATAAAAATAGTTTGGCAGACATTTATTACAGAATGCCAGGGTTGCACAACAGACTCCATTGAGTAAATCATAGATAAACTACTCCAGATGATTGTCAACGTAATCTAATGAAACTTTATTGGAGTTCTCTGAGATTGAACGTACTGAAAATAAAACCTAAATCATGAATTTGATAACAAGTAGCTTCTTAAAATCATACAAAATAAGATATTTTGAGAGATAACTACATTTTTTTAGTCCATACACTAAAAGTCAGTAGGGTCCAGTGCTGTTCGGATTAAGTAAATGATGAGAGAATATTTTGGGTGAACTATTGTTTAAAGCCAACAGCACATATATTATCAATATCATTGTTTGGGTCTCTGAAGGTGAAAGAGTACGCTGTCAAGTTCCATGTTGTTTGATACCGTGTTCTACTTTCTTTTCCAGCTGGTGTGCAATGTCCTGATCTTCTCCTGCACTAATATAGTTGGCGTGTGCACACACTACCCAGCAGAAGGCTCACAGAGACAAGCCTTCCAGGAGACCAGAGAATGTATTCAAGCCCGCCTGCATTCTCAGAGAGAAAACCAGCAACAGGTGAGTTAACCAGATATCATGAGAGCACATATTCATTTCTAATGACATTCTTCGAGACTGAAAGATTTAATGTTAAATGGTAACAGAAATATACACCATCATTCAAAAGTTATTAGTCAGATTATTATTGCTCAAATAAATCCAGGCTTGGTGAGCATAATAGATATCTTTCAAAAACATTCAAATAAGTATCATAATCAGGCACCCAAAGTACCATAATTAATACCATGGTATTTATTTAAGCACATGGGAGAACAATATAAAAACTGAAGAATATTAGCATGCAACATTCTATGAACGTTTCCTTTTTTCTTTCTTTCATACTCCAATATGTGTGGGGAAATAGCCTCAGATTTGCTTGGAATGAAGCTAAATGAATGAAAAGTCTTTCAGCTGGAGTCCATTCATACTGTATGTCCATTGGTTTTCAGTAAAGAATTGAAACCGTGAGAAAACGAGTGCACGGAGACATGCAGTGCTGATTCATTTGTGAGATTAGAACCACATCCTTGAACAGTACGGAGATTAATAGTGGCTCCAAAGTAGAAAATAATAATAATAATGTCAGTTTCTGCAAGCACAGAAACCCACACATTCATCATTTTTTCAACAAACATTTAGTTTATCAAGCCTTTTGAAAATAACACTATGGTCTCTAGATGACTTACCAGTATTCAATAGCAATTTTCCTGCCACAGTTAGTGTATTATATGGAATATTTATTTATGTTATGTTTGTTTTTGTTTTAATTGTTTGTCTCTTGGTTTACTAATTCATTTTATGTATTGGTTCTTCCTTTTTAAAAATTATTTTTTTCATCAGTTCTTTTTATTTATTTGAATTTATACGGTTAATAATAGGTACTGCTTTAGTTACTGTATAAATTCATATAAATATATAAATAAAAATAAACGTAATTAGATAAGCAACATTGTTCAGTTTTTTATATATTGAAATATCATATTGTTAGCATCGGATAGCATCACTTGTACCACAGTGATTTTAGTAAGTGGTACAGTATAGGCTAAATTAGAATGAATGTCATTTTCTGCAGTTTCCTTCAGTTTTCTCTATTCTTGATAGTAAGATGATACCCATGTCTTTCAGCAGAGAAAAATGGATTGAGTAGATAGATACACATGGTCTTTCCCTTACTATCACTGTCGTCAATTTCAGGAACGCCTCCTCCTCTCTGTGCTTCCTCGACATGTCGCCATGGAGATGAAAGCTGACATAAATGCCAAACAAGAGGATATGATGTTCCACAAGATCTATATTCAGAAGCATGACAATGTGAGGTAAGAGGGACTCCTCAAATAGCCTGAAAGATGGTAGTCAAAAAAAGCCTTTCCAGTCCATAGTTGCTATTATTTTTACTATAATTATGTTAGTACGTAGTTAGGTTATGAGATTAATGCTTTTCCAAAAACCCAGTGAGCTGTCCTACACAGTTACCCTCTTGGTAACTGAAAATGGAACTTCACACGCAAACACAAAATCTGCAGCCATTAGCATGTTGCCCAAATAAGAACATGACTCCGTCACATTATTAGATGTAACATTTCTGCATTGCATGAAATATTAGTAGGCTATATTTACATTTGTGAGCATTTCTCTCAGGCCATCTACATCTCAGATGTTATTTATTTATGTATTTTATAGTATTTTTTTATCTTTTATAATATTATTTTAGAATTTAAGTACTTACTTTTGGGGATGCTTTCTCTGTAAAAATAAAAAAAAAATATATATTTTATATGTGTGTGTGTGTGTGTATATATATATATATATATATATATATTGTGGCGGGGTGAGGAACTACACGACAACCGATGGACAGAAAAGGTCCCCGAAGGGTGGATTTATTAAATACAATGGTGCTCTTGGTGAAGGCGGTGCTCTTCTGTGGCGCTTCAAGTCCCTCGTGCTCGCTGTGTCCGGAGTGGTGGATCCCGTGCTGTGCTCTCCTTAGTGGGGCTGACGGTCACACGCTGCTCTCTGTAACAGAGGAGGAAAGGGTTAGCGTCCTTGTTGGGAGACATTCCTCACCACTCTGTCTTCCTCCTCTGCTTAAGAAGGCTCCTCTTGATGAGCTGCAGGTGCGGCCGCTCAGCCCGTGATGAGCTCGTGCCGGTGATTCTCGTGTGTTGCCAGGGCGACGCTGACGAGCGCTCGGGACGCATGTCACACTCCCCCCCCCTAAGCGTCGACCTGCGCCTGCGGTACAATGGGGAGATATGGGGAGGGTGGGAAGTGGAACCTGACAGACCTGCGAAAGCTGCCCCTATCCTGGAGAGACCGTCCGCGTTGGCGTTGGCCGTCCCCGCCCGATGTTGTATGGTGAAGTGGAAGTCCTGGAGCGCAAGGAACCAGCGGGTTATCCTGGGGTTGGTGTCCTTTGCGCGGGCCATCCACTGCAGTGGCGCATGGTCTGTCAGCAGGGTGAACCGGCGTCCGAGGAGGTAGTAGCGGAGCTCCAGGACTGCCCACTTGACGGCCAGCGCTTCCTTCTCCACGGCGGCATACCGTTGTTCGGTCGGGGTCAGCTTCCGGCTAATAAAGATCACCGGGTGTTCCTCGCCGTCCTGGACCTGGGAGAGAACGGCTCCCAACCCGGTGTCCGAGGCGTCGGTTTGCACCAGGAAGGGGCAGTTGAAGTCGGGGGCTCGCAGGACTGGCTCCGTGGTGAGGGCTGACTTCACCTGCTGGAACGCCTCTTCCGCTTCTAAACTCCAGGCTATCTTCTCCGGTTGCCCCTTCCTGGTCAGATCTGTCAGGGGAGAGGCTAAGGAGGAGAAGTTAGGGATAAAACACCGGTAGTATCCTGCCAACCCCAAAAAGGCTCGTACCTGGGTCTTGGTAGAGGGCCGCGGTGCCGAGAGGATAGCTGTCACCTTCTTTTCCTGGGGGCGGATGAGGCCACGTCCCACGCAGAAGCCCAGGTACTTGGCTTCGGAGAGAGCCAGGTGACATTTCCGGGGGTTGGCGGTGAGCCCCGCCCGGCGGAGGTCCAGCAGCACCCTCCGGAGCCGCTCTAAATGTTCCCCCCAGGTCTCTGAATGAATGACCACGTCGTCGATGTAGGCCGCGGCGTAGGCCATATGGGGCCTCAGCAGGACATCCATGAGCCTCTGGAATGTGGCGGGGGCCCCGTGCAGGCCGAAGGGAAGGACCCGGTACTGCCAGTGGCCACTGGGGGTCGAGAAGGCGGTCTTCGGCTTGGCATCCTTAGACAGGGGGACTTGCCAATACCCCTTGGTGAGGTCGAGAGTTGATATGAACCGGGCCCTTCCTAGTCGATCCAGGAGCTCATCGACGCGGGGCATGGGATAGCCATCGAATTCAGAGACCTCATTTAGACGGCGGAAGTCGTTACAGAACCTTAGGGTGCCGTCGGGCTTCGGGACCATGACGATGGGGCTGGACCATGGACTCCGCGAGGGCTCAATTACCCCTAGCTTCAACATCTCCTGTACCTCTGTCTCGATTGCGTGTCGCCGAGCCTCCGGGACACGATAGGGCCGCTGCCGGACGATGACTCCTGGTGGTGTTCGGATTTCGTGCTGGATGACGGTCGTCCGCCCTGGCAGAGGGGAGAACACATCCGAGAATTGACCGACCAGGTGCTGCAGTTCCGTCTTCTGGGCTGCGGAGAGGTGGGGGTCCATGTCCACAACCACGGGAGAGGTGGCGGCGAGGGCCGAGAGCTGGGGCCCGGTCCCCACCCAGCGCTTCAACAGGTTTATATGATAGAGCTGCTCTTCCCTTCGACGACCAGGTTGGCGCACTTTGTAGGTGACGGGTCCCACCCGTTCGGTGACCGTATACGGGCCCTGCCAGCGGGCCAGGAACTTACAGGCTGAGGTGGGGACCAGTACCATGACGTGATCTCCCGGCTGGAACTCCCGGGGTTGGGCAGCCCGATTGAAGAGGCGCTGCTGGTCTTGCTGGGCCTTGGTGAGATGCTCCCGGACCAATGGCATGACCCTGTCGATCCGCTCCCTCATGGCCTTGACGTGCTCGACGGTGGTCCGACATACCGCAGGCTGTTGTTCCCAGGCTTCCCGGGCGACATCTAGGAGCCCTCTGGGTTGGCGGCCGAAGAGGAGCTCGAAGGGCGTGAAGCCGGTGGATGCCTGGGGCACCTCCCGGATCCCGAACAGCACATACGGGATCATCTGGTCCCAGTCGCGTCGGTCCTCGGCCACGACACGCCGCAGCATCTGTTTCAGGGTCTGGTTAAAGCGTTCCACGAGCCCATCGGTTTGTGGGTGGTACACGCTGGTCCGGATCTGTCGGACTTTGAGGAGTTTACAGAGGTCAGCCATGATCCGGGACATGAAAGGGGTGCCCTGGTCGGTCAGGATCTCCGCTGGCAGGCCAACCCGACTACTCAGTAGGAAGAGCTCCTGTGCGATGTTTTTGGCGGTGGCCTTGCGGAGGGGAATGGCCTCTGGGTAGCGGGTGGCATAATCCACGATCACCAGGATGTGTTCATGCCCCCGGGCGGACTTCGGCAGCGGCCCCACCAGGTCCATCCCGATGCGCTCGAAGGGCACCTCAATGATCGGCAGCGGGATCAGCGGGCTAGGGGGAGGAGTATGTGGCGAGGTCCGTTGGCACGTCGGGCACGCTTGGCAGTACCGCTCGACATCCGCCTCCAGTCCTGGCCAGTGGAAGCGGTCCCGGATCCGTTGCACAGTGTTTTGGGCGCCGAGGTGGCCAGCCATCGGGTGGGCGTGGGCGAGTTCCAAGACCGCCGGGACTTTGCTCCGCGGTACCACCAACAGCGTCTTTTCCTCCCCCCTCCGCTGGCCGACATAATAGAGCAGGCCGTTTTGGATGATGAAGTGGGGTGTGGGGTGGGGAGCTGGTTGTAGATCCTCTCCTTCCGCCACCCGCACTTGAGACCAGCAATGCTTGAGGCGCTCGTCCCCACGCTGCTCTTTGGCGAGCGTCCCCCCTCCCGCTATCTGCTGGAAGACATCGAAGAACAGGTTAGAGTTTTGGGGGGGGACTCACCTCCTCGAGGGCTGTCCGACGTCAGCAGCGCGGGGCCTCGTCGAGGGCGCCTTGCTGGACTCCGGCGTCGGCGGTTCCCGGCCGGGCTAGCAGGCTGTGTGCTGGAGGTGAGGAGCTGATCGAACCCCGGCCAATCCCGGCCGAGGAGAACGGGTACCGGTAGGTTCCTTAAGATTCCCACTTCGACGGGCCAGGAACCAGGTGTCGCGGTGATGGTCACTCTCCGGGCCGGAACATGCCTGGTATCTCCGTGCACGCACGTTATCGCCAGCCGGGCCCTGGAACCTGCTCGGGGTGGAAGGACAGTCGGTTGTATCAGGCTTACCCCGCTTCCCGAGTCGAGGACGGCGACGAATGGCCGGCCGTTGATGCGCACCTTGGCCCGTGGTGCCTTCGGCGCTGGACCGTGGACTGAACAGCCTGCTAGCCATGTCCGTCCGGGGGAACGCGGCGGCTCGGTGGGCATTGGCTCGTCCTGGGGGCCGGGAACCGCAGGCCTGCTCACGGGTCGCTGGGTGCCCTCCGGCGAGCGTCGCTCCTGGACCACCCTTCGGGGAAAAGGCGGCGCTCGCTCCCCTATCTCCCGGTGTTGGGCGGCCTCCGCCAGCTCAATGGCCTCCACGAGCCCGTCAAGATCGGTGGGGTTCCTCATGCCAGCCGCCTGCCTCAACGCGCGGGGAAGGGCGCGGAGGAGTCGGTCGATCACCACACGCTCAGCTACCTGGTGTACGGAGGGACCCCCGGCCAACAGCCAATGTTGGGCCAACCGGGATAGTTCGGCCGCCTGGGCGCGAGCGGGCTGTCGAGCTCGATATTCCCAGTCATGGAACTGCTGCGCCGCACAGATTGGGGAAAGGCCTACTCGGCCTAGGATCTCCTTTTTCACCTCTCCATAGTTCCGGCTTCTCTCGGCCGTCATGGTGAAATACGCCCGCTGCGCTTCCCCGGTCAGCAGCGGCGCGAGGAGACGGGCCCACTCGTCCTCTGGCCACGCCTCCCGGACTGCGGTGGCCTCAAACATCCGAAGATACATCTCCACGTCGTCATGTGACGTCATTCTTGGCATCAGCTGGACGGCTTGGACACGGGGGTCAGGCAGCGGCGTGCGGTGGGCGGCGGCGCGGAGGGCGGCGAGCTCACGTTCGGCGTCTCCTTGACGTGAGGCCATGTGCTCCACTATCTGTTGCTGGCGGATGCTCACCTCGGTGAGGTGCTTCAGCAGTTCTTCCATGCCGGGGGAGGAGCGGCCGCCTGTGAAAACAGAGCAGAACAAATGACAGGGGGAATGAAAAGGAAACAGAAAAAAAAAAACAAACGGGCGGCTTTAAGGGTCTCCTCAGGGGTCGGTTGTCGGTGTCCAGCTCACACTCTTGCCCGCATTCTCCACCAGTGTGGCGGGGTGAGGAACTACACGACAACCGATGGACAGAAAAGGTCCCCGAAGGGTGGATTTATTAAATACAATGGTGCTCTTGGTGAAGGCGGTGCTCTTCTGTGGCGCTTCAAGTCCCTCGTGCTCGCTGTGTCCGGAGTGGTGGATCCCGTGCTGTGCTCTCCTTAGTGGGGCTGACGGTCACACGCTGCTCTCTGTAACAGAGGAGGAAAGGGTTAGCGTCCTTGTTGGGAGACATTCCTCACCACTCTGTCTTCCTCCTCTGCTTAAGAAGGCTCCTCTTGATGAGCTGCAGGTGCGGCCGCTCAGCCCGTGATGAGCTCGTGCCGGTGATTCTCGTGTGTTGCCAGGGCGACGCTGACGAGCGCTCGGGACGCATGTCACAATATATATATATATATTGAGTAGATATATGTGTGTATATATATATATGTATATATGTGTGTATATATATATGTGTATACACACACACACACACACACACACACTATACTGATTTCAGTGCTGTCCTGATAGACAGAGAACTAGGTTTTGGAACGGAGTTTATAAGTGTTTTATAAATCTGATAAGTGTTTGATATTGCACCCTCTTGTGGTTTTTAGAGAAGAAAAAATTCACTCATCTCTTTTTCCAGCTGACCATCCATGTGTCAAGACCGCTCTTCTGAGCGTCTACAGACACTTTCCCACTGATAACATGCCAATTTCAAAAGCACCAGACTGGTTGGACAGTCACAAGAGGCTCTGTTAAGTGTAGCCTGTTGTTTCACCTCATGTCGGTCTTTGATTTGTACCTCTGCTTTAAACACGGCTGTAATCTTATGAAGACTGGAGAGTTTAAAACCATGTGGGTCTCAGGTCAATGACAAAAGGCAACTCTGGAATCCATGTTAGGAATTCTGATTCTCCACAGTTATAAATTCTAAATCTGAAGAGTAGAAGATTAACCCAAGAAATAAAGCTGTTTGACAGGGGAGAAGTTAGATTCAGCTCCAGAGTGCTAATGTATAGCTACTGCTTGCTAAAACTAGTACACAAATACACAGAGAATTTTATTACAGATTTTATTTCTCTCCAAAAACAAATAATAATAGTAACATCATCTTGTATATTCAGATGATTTTTTTATTTCATTATATTTAATGTTTTATTTAATTTTACTTAAATTTATTTTATTTTGAAAAGCTTCAGTGATTGTAGACACTCTGAACTATTTTCATGAGTAAATTGACAAAAAAGTGACTGAAGTGCCATAAATGCTAAGATTGTTTTAACAGAAGGCATTTATTTTCACAGAAAGTACCACATTTCCAGCAATGTGATTATTGTTGCTGAAGCAGAGTTGAGCAAAGCTTTTTAACTCTATGCAACTATCAATAGGAGTACAGACGGTTATCTGCCACCTGATACTGTTCAGTACAGCAGCAGCGCCTACTAGCAAACAACAGCACAGACATTCTTTGACCTCCATTGTTTTAATGGCTTGATTTTGAGGCTTGATACTCTCTGCCAGCCCTTTTCTATGATCGAATAGAGGACAGACTACAGCAACAAAGAGCAACATGAACCTGGGCTTTGTGAGCCACTGCACCGCGCGACTCCTGGCCCTCGGGGTTGTTGTCTGCAATCGAGGGTCTGTCTCTTATCCTTTTCCAGTAAAGCCCCCTGCAGATAGGCTTCATGGTCGGAGGAATTATGTAAGTGTGCAGCCAAGCGATATCGCGCTAAGTGGAATATTGATAGGTTTGTTATTAGAGGACCCAGTGGTTTAATTACTGAGGACAGTTATATAACAATGTCTGTGTTTGAATCTTTGCTCTTGAGTGAAACCCACACTATCGTGGGAAGAGGAGGCTGGGAGTTCTGCTCGAGGAATGAACTGATAGTTTATCTGTGCGGCACCAGCTAATTTAAACAGTAGTGAACATGAATGAAATTCTGATTTGATCTTTTCATCAATGGGGTCACGTTATAGGCAAAGTTTGATTAACCTTATAAAAAAAAATATCATTTTATTTTATCGGTTACAAATGAATATTAAAACTCTGAAACAATTGTAAGGGATTTTCCATTACATTTTGGCAAACGTTATTTTCAGTTTTTGTACGTTGAACTATTTCTAATCCCCTTTTGTCACATTTCTGTGACTGAGAAAGCATGGATTGCTGTTTAGGTCTTTACTCTTGCTTAAACATCCGTAAATTAGTCCTTAAGTGAGTGGCAGAGCAAACCGAAAGTTGTTTTTTCCACTGATATCCATTTCTAGCTATGCAGTGCGATGAAGGACAACACATTGATGTGTTTTAACTGTGTGGCTTCAACTAAGAAAAGTCTGTAAAAAAATATGCTGCAATGTGTCATGTTAATATGAAGGAATTTTCTGTATTCATTTTCCGTAGCTGTTTTACCCATATTTTGAATTATGTCTTTAATTCTGTAATGTTTTAGAGTTGAAGGGTTGATTAGCTGGAAAGGTATTGGTCATTTTAAGTGGATTTGCTCGCATGCTGTACATCTGAAATCAATTTGATATAATTTATGCAACAAGGAAACAATCCAGTTATGTGTAAAGTATTTCACTTTTTTGATTTATTTCAAATATTTGTTTAATGTTTACATTTTCTACAAATCAATGGAATGGAGGTAGGCAGATTTGACAGGGTTTTATTCAACAGCTTTATATCCAATATCATAATTCAGCGATTGTAGAATCAGTTTGCGTTCCAGAGCCGATGGATCAGGAGGTCCGACCTCTCAAGCAGTGACCCCTGATGGATTTAGGGGGCCATGTTATATAACAGGAAGTGTGACTTTGTCCAACATTCCTTCCAGGGGCTTTTCTTTTTTGGCTGAAGTGGCTTTCATGCTTATGTCCCTAGAAAGGCTATCGCTGACCAGCTACACACTCCATTTATTAAACTTCCTGCCATTTTATAATCTCATTTTCCTGTCAACACTTTGCTAACTCCCAATATAATATAATTTGAGAGCAGCTACATTTGACCTTAGGGTTGTGGTCGCCACAAATCCATTAACATTGCTGGCAAGAACTATTGTTTTGTTCCCATCAACACAATATATTTTTCACCAGCTTCTATGAGAATAATCAGCATACAGCATGCATAATCATTATGCTTAGTATATTTGTAAAATAATTATTATTTATATGCTACCGATCAAAAGTTTGGGGTTAAAGAAGTTTTTAAAGAAGTTAATACTTTATTCAACAAGGATGCATTGATCAGAAGTGGCACTAAAGACATTTATAATGTCACAGAAGATTTCTAATTCAAATAAATGTTGCCTTTTGAAGTTTCTATTCATCAAAAAAAAAAAAAAATCCTGAAATGTAATAAAAATGTATCACGGTTTCCGTGCATCACTGTGTGACGATCGTGTGTTTAGGGAAAACTCAAGGAGAGGGTAGATCCAAATGCAAGGTATGTTTTATTAACAAAAAGGGTAAATACTAAATAAACAGTCCAGGAAGACAAACTAAACAAAACAAAAGAAGGAACCGGATGAAACGGTACGGAAACTTGGAAAAACGAGAAGGTAAGGGGAAGTCTCGGGAGACGAGAAACATCGATACACAAAGGGTAATGACACCATACAAACAACAGGGAAGGACAGCTATATATAGGGAGACTAATGACAAAGGATTGTCATCACCTGTGCGAATTAATTGGAGTGCAATTACTGTGAAGACAGGACCAGACTAGAGGAATTAAAGTGCCTATGGTGAAGTGCCTAAGGAGAAGTGAGCTCACTAGGGAACACCCAGGAAAACAGAGACTGACAGCGTGACACACTGTTTCCAACATAGGTAATACATTTAATATTATAATATAATATAATAGATAAATGTTTTTTAAAGCACCAAACCAGAATGATTTCTGAAGGATCATGTGACCATTAAGATGAAAAACATTGTAATAATAAATGCAGACTTGAGCATGAGACCTTCAAAAACACACAAAAAATCTTACTGACCCTAAGGTTTTGAACTGTAGTGTATACAGTTTACAGTGTATATTTGCATATTTTTATAAATTAATCAATTATTGATTTACAGTATATAAAAGTGTATATAAAAACGCTCATGTGATTATTAGTACATCTCCGGCACATGCTCCTGTCCACTTGCTTCTCAAAACTAGTCCAATCGCGTTTCCAGGAGGGTAGCGTGTGCTCAGCTGCTTTCGAATTACAACACAGGAACTGCTGGCCCAATCAGAACTCGTTACGTATTTCTGAAGGAGGGACTTTATAGAACAAGGAAGTCATCAGCCCGATTTTATGACAGTGAAAACAGCAGTATACAGATTGGTGAATTATGTGAAAAATACTGTTTTTTTTACACGCGAAACATGAACACGTTATATTGCACACTGTAAACACAACAAAGCTTCAAAAAAGCATGAAAAACGGGACCTTTAAAGAGCCATCCTGCCATTGTGCCACACTGCAGCAACATTTTTGGTCCAGACTGCAGAGAGCTGATGAGTCACCACGGTATTAACGATTAAATGAGGTTTAAAGATCAGCCTGAGATGCTCGCAGCAGCCAAGACGCTATCTTTCAGAGAGCTCTGCACTCTGTCTACTTTCAGAGTCAACTAACCTTAATCCACCCACCAAGGAGAGGCATTTTATTTGAGCTTTTATATATAGCAACTCCATAGATCCATCAGCTATATGGAAACTTTTTATCTATGACTAATATAAGGGATTCTGCATGCTATATTGTATAAGGGAGGTGTTTAGTTGTGTTTGTGTGCTTTAGTTATCTGTGGGATAGTTCACCCAAAATGTAAATTGTCATTTCCTCATCCTCATAAAATATGTAATAATAATTGTAAGTTTTTGGGTGCACTTTTTGTTTTTGTTTTAAGGGATAGTGCATTCAAAAATTAATATTATTTTATATTATTCACTCGTTTGCATTTGTTTTATTATAGTATATATATATATATATATATATATATATATATATATATATATATATATATATATATATATATATATATATATATATATATATATATAAAAAAATCTGTAATTGTTTGGAATAGTATGTAGATAAGTGAAGTGAAAAATGTCAATGTGATCTCAACTTTCTATAGAAAATCATCTTTTGTGTGAAAAAGATGAAGAAGAGTAAATGATGAAGAAATAATTATTTTTATATTATTTTGCCATAACTAACATGGTATCAATCAAAATAATTGTTTAATGTTTATTTTTATTTTCTTATGATCTTAGCAGTCATGGAAGTCCATGCAGTCAAAGTGCTTGTTTTAGTTTGATTGACTTTTGTTTTTAAATGGCTCCCAGTACTGTACAGTCATATGATGCTTTTGTTTTGGTTGTTTTTGATCAGGGCTGTTGTAATGTTGTAAAAATGATTCCTGTGCTTCATCTTTGTCAGCTTTCAGACATGGTCTCATGATGCTCTTTGTACACTTGATTTACTATACAAATATAATAATCATTAATTCATTACGGTGTATTGACATTGAAGAGTAGGAAGCCGGCTAAATGTAGCAAGAGGATCTGTTGTCCTTTAGTGCATTGGATCGTATCACGTAACTGACAGGGGTCAGTCAGTTCAGAGACCCAGATCAATTCCAATAATTACAATAATCTAATTTTAATAATTAAATCCTGCAAAAAAATTAAAATTCAAAAATGTGTACTGCTAGAAAGTGAAAGGGCTAAAATCCAAGGAAATGCTTGGTTTTTTGGTCATTTGCGGTTTGAAGGGGATTTTTGCAAATATACAGATAGTATGCTACAGTTCACCCAAAGATTAATTGATTGAAAGCCATTAAGCAGTCAGGCTTTTTTCCAGGGAAATAAGAAGCAAGTATTCTTTGATGGTGGCAAACATCACATGAGATGAGTGTGTTGATCGAGAACAGCCTGCCTTCTTGGCCCCTTTTAAACATTTCTGGAAATCGTCTTTCATACTGAGTCTGAACTGAGAGGTCACGCTCACCCGGATCCTGGGCTGTAGTCAAACCTGGCCATCTTCATACTGTCACGCTAGCTTGAGTGTCAGACCAGCCCTGAGCTGTTAGAAATAAAGCTAGATCAATGTCAGCATTGATAAAAACTCTGCAGATGAATATTGAAAAGGAAAAGTCATTACAGCCCACAAGGTTTTGTTTTGTCTTTCATTCAAGGTGCACAAAGAAGAACCGTATCTGTTACCGGGCTCCCACAGGGGAATATCATGCTTTATTCACTGTCTTGTCTCTGTAGGCCCAACATTCATATAATGTGAACGTCATCTATTGCTAAAGAGAGCACACGCTCCCATCCGAACCGGTCTGCTGTGCCATTGGCATGGTAATGGAGCTGTGATGCTGGGATCATATTAGTTAGCTCATATTGTATCTATGTAAAGTCTGCTTCACAAATAGTCAATTGAAATGAATAGCTGTGGGCGAGGGTTTCAATTGTCAGCCAGGTAACTGTGGCAACCATGTAATATAGGTGAATGTGCACTACACTGATGTGTGGGGATGAGGGCCTGAGATGATTAACAAGAATGACCTGATTTTCCATTGGGTTTATTATCCGTTTGGCAAAAGCTTTTATCCACAATGGCAGAGTATAGGTTTTATAAAGTACTGTATGTTCCCTGTGAATCAAACTCGTGACTTTTTTAATTTAAGGTATTTAAAACGCACTCACATATACACACTGTATAGATGTATCTACATAGATATAGATACAGTGTCAGTTAAAGCACATCTCAGATTATTTATTGCATTTGATAATGTCCTGTGATGATATTTAGATGTTTAATGTAACCACAATATTAAGGAGGATTTCGTACTTTACTGTTATTAAAGTAGTAAAACCATAAAATCTATACACAAAACTTAAAGGCATTTGAAAAGTGGCAAAAATAAATGGTGATAGCATGGTAAAAAAAGACAGACCTTTCAAGACAGACCTTCATATAACCTCAAGGAAACATCTGTTAATAAAAATCAATGCCTAAAATATAAAAGTGCCCGTATCTGATGAAACCTCTAATTCTGTTTGATGTTTCTCTTTCTCTGCAGTATCCTCTTTGCCGACATTGAGGGCTTCACCAGTCTGGCTTCCCAGTGCACAGCTCAGGAGTTAGTGATGACCCTCAACGAGCTCTTTGCACGATTCGACAAACTGGCCGCCGTAAGTGTCCGCAGAACAGCCCACACCCGCAGCCAAACAGCTTTTTGTTGTTGAAACACGATGGCAAACTGAGATGTAATCAGATTAATTCCGCTTGCATCTCACTCACACAGCTCACTGGGATAGATAAGCCCTCCCTCCTGTCAGTTAAGTGTTGACGATCATGCTTCTCGCTGTTTTCCAGCACAACTATCTCCTTGTTATCTCCACCAGTGGTGGTGACTCATTGCAGCCAAGTTGCCATGCATTTGTGCACGTACTCCGCTGCTGCAGAGAGATGTTCCTCAAAGGGGAAACCATCAGTTGTCTGTTCAGATGTTTGCAGACTTCACAAAACCTTCGAGCAAAAAGACAAAAAAAGCATGCATACGCACTTTGCCCTGATGATCAACAATAGAGGTTGTTGTATGGGCTGCGGGTTAAATGAAGGCATGCACTGGGGTGACATTCAGGTGGCTGTCATGAGACCCGGTCCTGCTGCCGTGAGTCCTGTGCCCAGCCGGAGGCTTCCTCTTCTGCTCTCCATTGGTTTCTTCTCTTCTGTTTTGATGACTAACAAACAAAGAAACCTATAGTACTTCAGAAAACACCATTTAATGGGATAGTTCAACCAAAAATGAAATTTGTCATCATTTGTTCAAAGTATCATATTTGCTGTATCTTCTGAAGTTGCACAGTGAGTAAATAATGTTTGCATTTTTGGTTAAACTATAGTTATTAAATAAGATGCCTATAGCATTTAAATAAACAATGCTTAAAAGGAGATTTCAACCGAAAGTTACATTTGTCATTATTTTTCACCTTTATATCATTTCGATACCTGTAAAACTTTTTTTTTTTTTTACTTCAAAATTTTTAAGATCATTCTGGTTGTTCTTTTCCATGAAGTTACAGTGAATTGTGACTGAAGGTTTCAAGCTTAAAAAAAGAAGAACCATAAAAGCATCATATATGCTAAATTACGCTATATTGCAAGTTATCTGAAGTCATACTTTGATTAACAAATAACGATAGTACATGCATTTTTGGTTGTACTATTCTTACAGTATCCGTTATCTGTTATATCTATTATGTTGGCTTTTTTGAAATCCATTTCCAAGAGCTTTTTGTTTAGACTACTCATGTTTTCCAAAATTGGGTTGGATTTTTGAGTTCATGTAAGTGAGATGCCAAACTTAGAAAGAAAAAAACAACAACACCGTAGAGACAGATTAAAATCTGATGTTTTAAAGCCATTTGGGAACAGTTATGATCTGAGGTTGTTTTGTCTTCATGAATCATATAAATCCATATAAAAATTCACAACCTTAAAAGGAAAAACCATTTGCAGGATGTGAAGGGGATTTTAATGGGAGAAAGGCTATGTAACCGATTTATGGGAACTCTACTAATACACTTTAATGGCTATGAAATGACATACTCAAACTTGATTATTGGGCTCACTGTTGATCCTATGTACACCAGCCAGTCCACCCTTTCACTGTTTGGTCATTGTGTGTGTGTGTCTGCAGGAGAATCACTGTCTGCGGATTAAGATCCTGGGCGACTGCTACTACTGCGTGTCGGGGCTGCCTGAGGCTCGTGCCGACCATGCGCACTGCTGCGTGGAGATGGGTGTGGACATGATCGAAGCAATCTCGTGAGTATTACAGTGTTACTTCTGTTTATCAGACAGAAACAGCAAGGCTTTTGTGTTTTGTTTTAAATGTCTCCCTGAAAAATGTACTTCAGCCAGGAGATGGAAAAGAGATGCTACGGTCAATCAGGATCTGGCAATTTCCACAAATATATACACACAAAAAGTTTACTTTCCATAATAATGTGGAATATCTACTGGTTTTATGGAAGATATACATTTACACACGTGTGTATGTGTGTGTTTGTGTTTTTTTGCCTGTGTGTATGGATAGATGGATAGATAAATAGATGGATGGATGGATAGATAGATACAAACATACTACTGTTCATAGATAGATAGATAGATAGATAGATAGATAGATAGGCACACATACTACATATTTCTATAGATTTTTTACATATCTGCATATATATATATATATATATATATATATATATATATATATATATATATATATATATATATATATATATGTATGTGTATGTATATGTGTGTTTATGTGTGTATATATATATATATATATATATATATATATATATATATATATATATATATATGTATATGTGTGTGTGTATATATATATAATAATTAATTACAATTATTAATTAAAATATTGTTCATTAAACATTAATCTTTTAAAACCGTTATGTTACACTATATAATTTTACCAATTTTGTTTTGTAATTTTCAGCCATGTTGTTGTTTATTCCTAGAAAATTGCAAAATATTAAGTTATATTTTAAGGAGGGTTGCCTAAATAAGTAATGAATAAGGAATGAAAAATAAAAAACAGCTCATATTATATTCAATATTTTGTTCCCGGTTCATGGAACATACCTCTCTATAAGTGCACCGAATGAAAGTTCACAGAAGGGCTGAGCTGAGAGAGAACACTTAATCTAATTTACCTGCTTTTACTAATCGTGACTAAATTGTTATAAGCATTACGTTCTCGATAGAAACTTTGAATTGCCCTCTATAGGAGTTTGTCCTGCTATTCTAATTGGTCAGGTCAGTCACCCCTTAATTGAGTTGTTTGCGTGTGTGTGGACGTGTCCACAGTCCTGACTTCTCTAATGTTCAGTGTCTCTGAGCAGTTGTTTGTTAAAGCAGGAATGGTGGTGACTGGCTTTCTGCTCCAATGAGCACGTGTCTGTGTTTCTCTGAGCTGCAGCCAGCCGCCCCAGCGCCCCATCACAGGAAGAGACCATTTTTCCGCAGACTTGCCTGTCGTCCTCAATGTTCAAAAGAGTTTGATGGCTTGTTTGCTGTGTGATGTCGGGATCAGAATGTGCTGTGTTGAATTGTTGATGTGCCCAGTGGAAAGGTGCATTTCAGGGTACGCTAACCCAGGACTTTTTCATATAGGGAACAGTGAGATGAGATGTGTCCGTGGATAAGGTTATGATAATACCATATATTAAAATGCCAGGGTCCAAATGTTGGAAATGCATTATATTACATTTGTCACATTGAAAAAGAGAGAGTTAGTGAAGAGAAACCAACCATTAAAAAAAAATCACAAATCCCCACATGTTAAACGCTACCTCAGCATCGGCTGTGAATGAAACTTGAAAGGAGAGAGGAACATTTCATATTTCCTGCAATCTTATTGTGTGACATATTAATGTCTTTATTGGTTCAGTCCTGTATGGGATGTTTTTTTTTTTATGGGATGTTTTTTTTGCTTTTGCTTTGCTTTTTATTGGTTTATTATTTAGCTATTTGTTTCAAGAATAAATTCTTTCACCATATTCAAATATTCTGAGTACTTAACCTTTTCCTGGCTGGTTAATTGATGTTCCAAGTAAACTTTTTAGTTTTAATTTAAATAAGACTCATATTTGAATAACATTTTTATGTTCATATTTTTATTTGAAATACAATATAAATCATTTGGACATGACATAGATATACCTGGACATGTCACTGCTTATTAACACCGGTAAAGTGCCAGTTTCTTTAGAGATATTATAAATTCAGCGACGACACCTTCTTCACATTTCAGTTGAAAGCAGACATCTAATAAGGTGTATTGGTTTTATTTTTATTTTTATTTTTTTATATATGTAAACAGCTTTCACAGTACTGACCATTTAAAACTGGAAGTTTAATATCACCTTCAGAGTTAAATTTAGTATATTCTATATGTGTCATATATGATGAACTGAATTATTTTTTGTCTCTGTGCTCCAGGCTGGTGAGGGAAGTTACCGGAGTCAACGTCAACATGCGTGTGGGGATACACAGCGGGAGAGTCCACTGTGGGGTGCTGGGATTAAGGAAGTGGCAGTTTGATGTCTGGTCCAACGATGTCACCTTGGCCAATCACATGGAAGCTGGGGGCAAAGCAGGGTGGGTTCATGAACTCTGGAATTATTTATTTTTTTGGGTCCATGTTTTCTCACCTCAAGTCTCTTCACTTTTAAAATCTGAAAATGTGTTTAAATTTTTTTTTATTACCGTATTTAGTTTTTCCCCATTAACACAAGACAAGTTCAAAGCATGCTCTCATACTGCTTTCTGTAGTGTGTAGTTCTGTAAACTGCAATTTACTATACGATTACGTAACTATATTAAGACATTCTGATAGTAGTAGCAGTCAATCGGCCAGGAACAGGTGTGTGTGTGTGTATATCTCCAGGATTATTGTCGTTATCTCAAGCTTTAATTTAAATAAAATAAACAAAATTACACTGCAAGTAGAAGCAATATCACCCTAAAATTTCCAATTATAATTTTTTTTTTTGGTCTGCCAAAGGTTAAGGCATTTATATCTGAATTTCGATACAAAATAAGTGTTTCATTTCCCAAAATAGTCAATGCATGCCACTTGCTCAAAATAAATTGAATGTTTATTGCTTCATAATGTGTTCTGTTTCACACACTATTAAAAAGTTGTAAGCAGCACGTACTCTGTGTTTAATACAATAGTATTCCATTACAAATGTGGCATTTCCATTCCAGGGCATCTTCCTGTCTACATTATGCCTAATAAAAGTTGTTTTTATCATCTCAGGCGTATTCATATCACCAAAGCCACACTGAACTATCTGAACGGGGATTATGATGTGGAACCTGGAGTTGGTGGAGAAAGAAACGTCTATCTCAAGAAGAACAACATTGAAACTTACCTCATTGTGGGCTGCAGTCAGAAGCGGGTGAGACTTTTTTTTTTAATCCTCATTAACAAATGGTATCAGTTCTATTTTATTATAAAGTTGAGTGAAATAAATAATTTCGGAGTCTGCTTTCTCTTGTGTATTTCCAATTATTCAACTTTGTAACCTGAGGCAGTTGAGATCAACATGCTGTGATTCTCCATTAATATTCACATCCTTTTCGAGCAGAAACACCTAGCGTTCAGGAATAGCATGACTCACATGATGCTGGCAAGCAGATGAATGCAATTAAGCTATGTGGATAAATTCAGGGACATGTGACGGCAGAAGACAAGCTAGTAATTGACTATGGCATTAAAAAGCATGGCCCCTTATACTACTCTGGCTTTGTATTTCCCTTCACAGAAAGAAGAAAAGGCCATGATTGCTAAGATGAACCGGCAACGCACCAACTCGGTCACACATAATAGCACTCACTGGACCGACCGGCCCTTCTACAATCACCTGGGTGGCAATCAAGTTTCCAAAGAGATGAAGAGGATGGTGAGGAAACTACACTTTTGAAAGGGCCCTTGTTAGATGACAACATTGTCTAAGTTGTGAAAAACAGTTGGTTTGCATTTACTCTAATTGCTGTATCTAAAACCCATTACTGCCTCTGTTTGAGGATAAGGCCTTTGACAGGGGTGGCTTTTTGTACTATGTGTTAACTAAGCCAAAACAATCCCAAGGACATTGCTTTAGGGCCACATGTAAAGGGCCTTATCCTTTTTGTGTAGTCCCTGTTCTTTCATTCAGTTCTCAGCTCTGGAACCCAAAGGGAACGGCACTCTAATTAAATAAAGTTGGATTGCCTCACATACCGCCCTGAGGGATTTAATCAGGCAAAGTGGAACCAGCAATTAGTTCCTGTGTGCTCCATGGGAATACCCTTTATCTTTTCTTTCTCTGAATCACCTGTTCCTTCTCATCTTGGTTAACATAAGAGAAGGAACACCGAAATCAAGCATAACTTGTTCTAACTACAACTGATATGTTGTACTATACATAGGACTGTTTACATTTCCATTATAAAAAGATATGTTACGGTAATATGATCTTTTTTTTTCTATGTTAGAAAACTTTTCCCAATCCCAGTTTAATGTACAACTGGGAGTTGGCTGTTAAAGCTATCCATTCCCATTCATTACACTTAAAATGAGAAACAGAAAATACAAAAATACTATTGTCAAAAACGAATATTTCTATGTTAGAAAACCCTGCCAGTCCCAGTTTAATGTACAACTGGAATTAACCATTCACAGGTTGATTTCTGCTAATTAAAGCTGTCTATTATTATTCCTATTCATTAAACTTAAAAGTAAAAAAAAAATTAAACAGAAAACATCAAAATTGCAGTTGCTCCATGGCACAGGATCCTGTAGAATTTTATTATTTTAAATATTTCAACATAAATGTGCCACATTAGTTTTCAGCTGATCATTAGGGCTCTAGAAAACATCCACGATACTATTATGAAATATATTATATATATATATATAAAAATATTTGTGTCAGTAAGATTTTCTTTTTTTTCACCAAGGATGCTTTAAATTGATCAAAACAGACAGAGATAATGATAATGTTACAAAAAATACTGTCAATCAGTATTATTAAACTGTTTTAAACTTTAAAACGTATTATTAGCATATTAATATGATTTCTGCTTCACGTGACATTGAAGAATGGAGTAATAACTAATTAAAATTCAGCTTTGTCATCACAGGAATAAATTACTTTTTGAAACAAATTAAATGAGAAACTATTTTCAATTGTTATAATATTTTAACACTGCTGTTTTGACAAATAAATGGTCAGCATCAGAGACTACTTTACAGACCACAATCTTTTGAAAGAGAGAGCAGAATGTTTTGAAATCTGTAGTTACAACATCCACCAGCAGGGGGTTTGGTAGATACTGCATTTTGCTGTCGGGATGTGTTTGTCCAACCAACAGCAGATAATGAGAGCCTGTTTGTAATTATTTGTGCAGCTCTGTTAGATAGTGGCACAGATAAATCCAGCTCGATATATCCCGCTGGAGCTCAGACTAGCATGTTATTGCCAGATATCTGTCCACGCCTACACAAGCACAGAGCATTGATGAAGGGAGATAAACATGGTGTTTTCTGACGAACAGAATTTCTGTTTCCTAATAACAACAGCACCTGTTTAAGTGTGTTGTATTGTCTAGAGGCTTGCGTTGGCCCAGAAGGTGTTGGTTAGTCGAAGGAGAGAAACAAATGGTGAAACACATCAACATACTGACTGGGTCGTAGTCTCTGCCGAGTGAATACATGGAGGCCTGTGTGTGGGAGTGCACACCGAGTCTATAAATTTAGTCACTATTATTGTGCATCTAGCAACTTGTCAGATCGATGCTTGTTTTCTCTGATAATTTAATGTTTAGTGGTTTGAAATCATCATTAAAATGATCATTTGATATTTAATGGGAATACTCAGTCAATTCCTTGACCCACATATCTGCTATATATATATATATATATATATATATATATATATATATATATTGGCAGTCAATACCAATAAAAGTAAAATTATAAAAAATAAACGCATTTTCTATACCAGTTATCAAGCAAAAAAAAAAAAAACACAAAATTTGCTATTAAGTTTTGGACACACTCAAATCATTTTTGATGGTCTTTAAACCTCGACAAAGCCTTTTGCTTATGTTTGAACCCAGTTTTGGAGACATAAACTGTCCTCAGTAGTAATATTAATTTATATATATATATATATATATATATATATATATATATATATATATATATATATATATATATATATATATATATATATATATATATATATATATATACGTAGTATTAATTACTGTGTAAAGCAACCAGATGTCTTTGTAGGCAGTATCTATTTTTTGTGTATTTCAGTATCTGTTTAAAACGCTTTGAGGAAAACACAAAGCACTAACCGCTAAAGCGCGTGTGAAACATGAGTCTATTTGGTTTCCTCTCCATGTTTCCCATGTCCTCCTACCACGATAAATCAATGCCTCATCAGCAGACTCGGTTTACTTCTGTTCTCAGTGGGGTCGGAATTGAAATTCCTCCAAAAGAGCTTGTGGTCATAAATCAAGGCACCTGAATCAGCTCTCCGCTTGTTTATACACAATGCCAGTCATCATGTATTCGGTTATATCAGTACAGACATAATCATTTCTCAGTCTCACAGCAGTGCTCTGTTTTCAACTGTGCAGTCTTTCTGTAAATGATTGTCTTTATTTATGTATATTTCTTGTATTCCCCAACCTCTCCCGTCTCCCTGTTTATATTTTGTTACTGCGTTAGTCACTGTTCTGTTATTTGCAGCATGACAATATGAGAAATGAATAAAGATTTATGCTTGTTTTGGATTGGGGTGTTGAGTAAATCATTGTTTTTTTATTACTCCAACAAGAAACGAAGTTTGTGGTGCAAAC
This sequence comes from Carassius auratus, assembly GCF_003368295.1. Taxonomy (NCBI): domain Eukaryota; kingdom Metazoa; phylum Chordata; class Actinopteri; order Cypriniformes; family Cyprinidae; genus Carassius; species Carassius auratus. The sequence goes on from NC_039276.1 coordinate 7,638,835, forward strand.
ATTTTACAGGGAAAATAAATTCTAGGGAAGAAAGCTTTTAAATTCGCTCAATCCCTTTAATCAAGAACTTTTGTTACTTTTTTTTTGTAAAGGTCCTCCAGAAGGGGACACTGTTGTGCTGATTTTACAAATGCAGGCATTCTAATGCTCATCTATTTTGCATTGATGTTTAATGCATTTCTCTTCCAATTTTGTTGCAGGGGTTTGAGGATCCCAAAGACAAGTGAGTATATGGAACACATGCTTCATTCCTCCACCCTGCATGCCAGTTCTTTTATTAATAATTGATTACATTATGTATCTCATATACACTGCTGTTTATATGTTTGGAGTCAAGAAGGTTTTGGAAAGAAGTGCAACCCTGGACCACAAAAACCATTCAAGTCACTGGGGTATATTTGTAGCAATAGAAAAAAAATAAATAAATAAATAAAACATTGTTTGGGTCAGAATTATCTATTTCTTTTATTTTATGCCAAAAATCATTCAGATATTAAGATCATAAATTTTCGACTGTTAATATGAAAAAGTAATTTACGATTACTAATAAGCATTGCTAAGAACTTCATTTGGACAACTTTAAAGGCAATTTTCTCAGTATTTCGATTTTTTTGCACACTCAGATTTCAGTTTTTTAAATATCAAACCATACATCAATGTAAAGCTTTAAATATACCCTTATGACTGGTTTTGTGGTCCAGGGACACGTTTTAAAATGTAATTTATGTGACAGTAAAGCTGAATTTCCAGCAGCCATTACTGTAGTCTTCAGTGTGACATATTAGAAATCATACTAATATGCCGTTTTGCTGCTCAAGAAACATTTCTAATTATAATTATCAGTAGAAAACAATTTTGGTGTTTAATATTTTTGTGGAAACCATAACCGTTTTCAGGATTCTTTGATGAATGGTTCAAATGCACTTGAATAGTAAACAGCATTTACCTGCAATCAAGTTTGTTTTGTAATAAATGCAATAACTGTACATTTTTAATCAATTTAATGCATTCTTGCATTAAATAAAAGTATTTGTTTCTTTCAAAATAAAAAGTCTTACTGACCCCAAACTTTTGAATGGTGTATGTATATATAGCTTTGCATTATGTAACACTTAATATAAGTAAAACTATCATTATGAAACGTATAGTACAGACTTTTAAATGTGGTTGAATGCAATGCGTTCAAAGCAGTTTATTGGCTATAAAATAACCAACACAGACACGGAATGCATCAGTTGAATTATATATCAAGCAAAAGTACTTCAGCAACAAAATTCTGCTGCTTTTGATTAAGTTAAATGATAACGAAGAGGGGAAGAAGAAGGTAGAAAAACGGTCTCGTCTTGTTATCTAGACATTTCATTTTCAGAAACACCCAAGAAAACCTGAACCCTGAGGATGAGGTGGACGAGTTTCTGGCACGTGCCATTGACGCTCGAAGCATTGACCGATTACGGTCCGAGCATGTCAAGAAATTTCTGCTGACATTCCGAGAACCTGACCTGGAGAAGAAGGTATGGCTTTCATGTCTGTGACTAGCTTCAGTGATAAGATAAACCTTAACACCACAACTTGATTTATTAGGTAATGCTAATCCACACAATGTTTTTTTCTTCCATGAACCACACAAAAGGAGAAGTTTAGCAAAGTGTTCACACTGCTCTTTTCCATGCATTAAATAAAATATATTGAAAAAATTAAAATATGAAATAAAATAAAATGCCAACTTACTGAAATAAAATAAATGTATGTACGGTACTAATATTACTAAAACTGAAACAAAAATAAATTCAAGATAGATAGATAGAAATAAGTCTAACAAAAAATGACAAAAGCATATAACAAAATTAATAAAACATTAAAATGTAAACTGAAAATATAAAAATAAAAGCTTAATATCAATAAATACTAAAATAGTAGATGATGAATGCTTAAATAACAGTTGTCAAGCTCCCCCAAAAAAATAAATAAATAAATTAAAAAAAAAAAAAAAATATATATATATATATATATATATATATATATATATATATATATATATATATATATATATATATATATAAAATTAGTCTAAGTTATGCACTATATGAAGAAGATGAAAAATAAAAAAATCACATTGTTGTCACAGAAAATCTTGATTGCACCTTACGTCAGTTGATCATGTGAGTGTGTTTTTATGCCTGTCAAGCTTAAATAATAATAATAATAATAATAATAATTATAATAATAATAATAATAATTATTATTATTATTATTATTATTATTATTATTATATAAAAAAAGTTCTTCTGATTTAAATGCATCATCAAGCTGACATTATCTAGCCTTCTAAGTATTTTGTTGTAAATTGCATGACTTGTGAGTAGGAAACCATTTAACAGATCATTAGTTATAATAACTGGTAAATTGTTCTTTCAGTTGAAAAAAATAGGTCAGTGAGCCAATCAGATGTCCATTATTGTACTGTTGTGCAGAAAAAAGTATTCAGCATAGCTCAAAGATGTGGCATGCTGCTAAGATGAATAGAGGCAATGAAATTCAAGGTCCAGGTTCAGAATGAGTCAGAGACTGACGTCTTTATCCTGCACTGTGATTTAAGGCATTTTATGGTGTTACCTTCAAAGCATTTGTCACATTGACCTCTCCCACCTCAGAGAGATGCCCAAACTCTCCCAGAAAGATGGTGTTTCTGTCACAGTGTAGGAGACTCGGATTCTTTATAAAGACACTGATGGAAGAGTAATAGAAAAAGTTTCTCAGCCTCTGCATTTATGTCTTCATCCTCCACTTTTATCTGGTTGTGTGCTGGTCCTCGTACTTCTGATCACACTGCTCTTTCAGAGACTTGCCTCCTGTTTGTAGGGGAGATAATTATTGCTTTTGTGGTCTTTAATTGTCTAGTGTCCAGAACGTCTATTTTAGGCTGATGAATGAAGCAGTTATCTTCCATAGTCTTTGTCGATGTGTTATCTTCCATAGTCTTTAAAGACGTGTACTTGATTTTTTTTATTCTTATTTTTTTATAATGATTTTTGAAAGCTATTTTACATATTTACTGTTGAGCCTGAAAAGATTTGTTGTTTTGGAAATTTTATTTAGAAAGGATGAAAATGTATCATGGAACCACGTTAAGAACCAAATCTGCATGTTAGAATGATTTGTGAGGGATCATGTGCACTGAAGAGTATTTTATTTGATTTTATTTCACTTTACTAACAACTGGATTACACAAACAGTTTTTAAATATCTAATATTTTCAGGGTTTTCAGTACTGTGGAAGTTTTACATAAAATAAATGTTACAGTTGTAATTTCCAGACCTAAATGTCCTAAAAATGTATAATGCATTATTTCTTTGCTTATAATACTAAGATAAAAGATTTAACCGGCTTGAAATTGCTCTTTGTGTGTGCAATATCTGTAAAATGTTTTTAAAATCATCCAGTTATCACAAAGAACTGGAAAACATTTGCCTGGGAACCCTAGTGCTTCAGTAAAAACTGAATTAAACAGTGAACATTAACACATCCTCACCTCTCGGTCAGTAAAACACCTTTATTTTATGCTTTCATATGTCATTTAAACTGTATTTGTGACTCCACTCTTTTCTCTCCTCTTTCCTCACCTTCTCTCAGTTCTCCAAACAGGTAGACGCCAGGTTCGGAGCATACGTAGCCTGTGCCTCCCTCGTCTTTTTATTCATCTGCTTCATTCAGATCGTCATTGTGCCGCAGTAAGTACACTTCAGTTAAAAATACCTGATTCTTGCAGATGTTTTCTGCTCCATTCAAACAAGCCATAGGCTTAGACAAGGTTTTGTTTGATTTATGAATGTGAATACACTTGAGCTTTCATACACAGCTTTCATTCATTTGCATTTTGTAAAGGTGAAGACAGTTAGTACCAGAGCAGCAAAAGCAGGACTCATCTCTCCCTTAAACCATATGATAATTATGATATATAATATACATATATAGCTATTTTCTATTTTCTACACCTGTGTGTTGCTCTGCAGCTCCGGGCTGATGGTTGGCTTCTATATGGTGTGCCTGGTCCTTCTGATGGCTGTTATGTTCATCTCAGCCATTTACTCCTGTTTTGGGGTGAGTGAAATGTTGGTATTTTGTGAAATATAGCCTATATGATGTTAATATGCAAATGAAAATCTGTAATTATATAATAAAATCAATATAAATACATGCTCCTTTTTTTGTGCTGGAAAACATAAAAAAACCCTGTCCTCAGGCCTAGAATACAATACAACTTAAGACGTCCTTCACAGACCATTTGCTTACATTCTCACAGAGACATCATCGCTAAATCCATGTGTTTATCAACCTTTCAATTCTCCACTAAAACAATCTGAGCGGGTCTGATTGATTTGGGGCTTTTAGGAGCGTAGCTTTGAGCTGGTCTCCAGAGACAATGAGTCACACAGAGCAAAGACAGAGACACAATGAAGCGCTGGCAGCTCATTTGTGAGCGCTGAGGTGGAACTGTCACTGCTTTGCTCAATGGGTGGCAAGGGGCATCACAGGTCTTTCCTTAGAGATGCTGTGGAACTAGATTCCCAACTTCCTGACCTGGGAAAAGTCTTTTATAAAAGCCCATTCTACAAAATCTCTGCAAACCCATAAGATCCATAAGGTCTTTGCGTTATGTTTTATAGACACTGTATTTAATTTGTATTTATTTAAGATAAAATACAGTGAAAACAGTAATATTGTAAAATACTATTAAAATTTGAAATAACTGTTTTCTGTTTGAATTAAGTTTAATGTATTCCTGTGATGGCAAACCTGAATTTTCAGCAGTTATTACTCCAGTCTTCAGTGTCACATGATCCTTCTGAAATCATTCTAATTTGCTGATTAAGTAACATTTTGTATCATCAGTGTTGATAACATTTCAAAATATTTTTGCGGCAACAGAGATACATTTTTCTTTTTTTTCAGGATTCATTGAGTAGAAAATCACTTCAAATGTACAATTTTATACTTTTATTTGAAAAAAAAAGAAGACAAAAAAAATTTGTTTTCATCATGTGACAACATTAAATCATTCTCAGATAGTGTTGGGTTATGTTTAGTAATATAGTGAAATTAAATTCATGTTTCTCTCTATTGACAGTTTTTCCCTGTGCCTCTGCAAACTCTTTCAAAAAGGATTGTTCAGTCCAGACTCAACAGCACCCTGGTGGGGGTTTTTACAACCATCCTGGTCTTTCTCTCCGCTTTCATTAACATCGTGAGTCTCACAATCTAAACCTCAGGATTCTGTGCCTTAATGCCTCTGATGTTTAGTTATTTTATACACTAGCGATACATACACTATGTATCCATGTAGTCATACAACTAACGTCTGACAATATTTCAAGACTTTCAAAATTAGAAATAGTTTTGCAATCATGTATAGTGTTGCTAGTGGCACTGAAATCATATAATCTGAATTAATTGACTTTAAACATGGAAGTGCTTCACAGTATGCTAATCTGATTTGTAATGTTTAAATGAAATACTGTACCTTCATCTGAGAATCATTTTTATCTGTCCTGTAGTTTACCTGCAGTACGGATGACCTGAAGACATGTTTAGGGCAGGAGTTTAACATCAGCCCCAGCCATGTAAAAGCTTTCCATGTCCGCTGCTCTTCTTTCAACTACTCCCTCTGGTCTCAGGGCAGCCTCTGCAACAGCTCGTCACCCACCTGCAATTTCCCAGAGGTGTGACACTGTTCTCGGATCAGTTTAGTTTGTGACATAGTGAATAGTACACATAAAATAAAATAAAATATGCTGGAAAATGTACTCCACTTCTGACCATTCCAAGATGCAGATAAGTTTGAGTTTTGAAATTTAGCATTACATCACTTGCCCTACCCAAAGGATTCGTTATAGTGAATGGGTGCCGTCGGAATGAGAGACCAAACAGCTGATAAAAACATTATAATACACAAGTTATTCAAAGCGACTTCAGTCCATCAGCTATTAAGTTTGTTTTTAACTCCGAACCATTGCTTTCAGTTAAATTATGAGTCTTCTATCCATCATTTGACTTTTTCCAGTGAAAGTTGTCTCGTCTGAATCAGGAGAGAAATATCCACAGATCAAGTGTTGTTTACAAGCAAAAACAGTTCTAAACAAATAAGTATGTTGGTTGATTTTGTTGTGGAAGCACAACAAGGGATGTACTTTTTTTTGCTAGAGGGTACGTTATTATGAATTGGATTAAAACGTCTTAATGACAGATTTGTTTATTAGAAAAATGCAGCTTTTGCCTTACAAGTTTATAAACTCATCATCTTGAATGGCCTGATACTGTACATTTTCAACTATTGTACATTTTTGAGTGAACTATCCCTTTACGGTATATAGTCAGATTTGGACTAGTTACTAACTTGTTTGGACCAGCTTGAACCAGCTTATAGACGGTTTCAACAGCATCAACATAAACAAACGTTAATGCGCGTGAGCGCTTTTGTGTACCTAACTTAACTTCCGGTAGACTCCAAATAGAATCAATAACAACAGCCAAGTCCCTCTAGAGTAGATATTTTTTTGATAACAAACAAAATATGTTTGCTGCGTGGATCAGGCGGACTTAATGAAAATGCAAATTCATTCTTTGCCAGCAGGAGATGTTTTAAAGCATAGACATAAAGCGCGAGAAATAGAGGTTTCCCCAGTAACAGCTGTAAACAAAGCAGAGCTGGTACGCTCACACGCGGCTTTATCAGGCATATAACATGCAAGCCCTCCTTCAGAAATACAGCGATATAAAAACAACTGTGCCTCGTTTTGATATTTAAACATAAATGTAAGGAATTATTATTATTATTAAACGTGCAGTACGTTACGTAATGTTACGTTACTCGTGTTTATTTAACGAAGCCTTTTTGAAAATCGATCAGTTTTAAAATTGTGGCGAGTCTCCAAAAATAAATAAATGTATGGGAAACACATCCCGCAGCACAACCACCTGAGCCCAACTTCAGTTTACTCATCACCTTGGCTTTAACTGCATTTGTAGAAGGCACTGCAGCCAGACCGATTTAACACAGACCGGAAGTTAACTTAGGTCCAGGCGCGTGCGCCCGATGAAACCGTCTATAGTACCATGTTCCATGCCTGACAACTTAAATCAATATTTTCCAGCAGTGATAGGCCTTTACATTTATTTTTCATAGTCGTAATTTTGGCCACTTCTCTGAAATGCTTGTCTTTTGATAAATCATATATGGAATAAGTTAAGGGGAAAGAGAAAGACTAATGCCTGAATGTTTTTCTCTCGACAGTATTTCTCTTCATGTGTGCTGCTCAGTTTACTGGCCTGCTCAGTGTTCCTACAGGTCAGCAGTATTGGTAAACTCTTCCTCATGCTCTTCATTGAGATCCTGTACGTGCTCGTCATGGAGGTGCCTGAGGTCAGCCTTTTTGACAACGTGGACCTGCTGGTCATGGCCAATGCCATGTGAGTATCTAGATTTTAGTACAATTACTTGGATCAGCATCGCCCTCATCATCATCCTCATTCATATCATACATTCTATAGAAAATTGTAGATTTTTTTTTTTGACTGTAAGGTTATGTCTTGTTTATTTTATTATTATTATTATTATTTTAATAATGTTGGAACATGTCCTTACCAAATTTATGGGACTGCTAAATATTCTTTAACACAGTTGTGAACTTGTGCTTGAATGCACACTGTTAAAAAGTATTTTATTTTATTTTTACATTAAAAGAAATTATAAAATCGGTTTAGAAAGATGTCTGCTAGCAAGGGTTCCATTTATTTGATCAAAAACAGTAAAACAATAATATTGTGAAATATTACAGTTTAAAATGTATATTTTCCATTGTATTTTAATTTATTCCTGTGATGCAAAGCTGAATTTTTTATCTTAATTAATCAGTGTCCAGTGTTACATGATCATTCAGAAATCCTTCTAATATGCTGATATTTTTTTGCTTAAGAAGCATTTCTTATCAATGTTGAAAGCAGTTGTTCTGCTTAATTATTTTTTGTAGTGAAAACTGTGATCCATTTTCTTTCAGTACTAGATGAATTGAGTTCAAACGCATTTATTTGAATTGAATCTATCCTTGCTGAATAGAAGTTTTAATTTCCAGACTTTTGAGCAGTAGCATAAGTAGGCACAATATCAATTTTCACAGTATCAGTTACTGTAATTCAGTCAACTTTAGTTTACAACTATACATAGCCATGATAATGGATCCTCTGTTGAGTGTTTCCTTGCTGGTTTGTCTTATCAGTTGAAGATAAAGTGTTGTCTGCTGTGCTCTGTCCATCTGATACAGCACATTTGCTTTTTCTTTCTGTTCACAGAGAGTGTATTAATGGAACAAGGTAAGATAAAATCAATGAAATATAAACCCAGATCTTAAAGAAATGGCAGAGAGCGTGTTGTTTTTATTGCATGACTATAAAGATTGCTGTGTAGCCTGATAGTCTTGTTATATGATAGTAATCATGTTAACAGATTAACATGTATGTGATTGGATTTGAATGCTGTAGATCATCATGCTGTGGTCTTTTAGTGTGAAATCATTGATGCTCAGTGATCTATTTGTTGTAGCTCCGTGAAAGACACTCGGGTTCCTCTGAAGATCATGACTCCAGTCGTCATCACGGTCTTTGTGCTGGCGCTCTACCTTCATGCACAGCAGGTGGAGTCTACAGCCAGACTGGACTTTCTCTGGAAGTTACAGGTCTGTTCATCTGTGTATGACCTTGCAATAATACAGGTATTTTGTGCAAACTGTTAAATATGTATTGCTGTCCATCAAATGATCCAATCTGGCTTTCAGTGTTGCAGGAGTGCAGCATTTATCAAGTTGTTTGCACTACCTTTCTGTTATTTGTAGCATGTTCCTCAAATTTTTTGTATTCACAGGCCACAGAGGAGAAGGAGGAGATGGAGGAACTTCAGGCCTACAACCGTCGGCTTCTCCACAACATCTTGCCCAAAGATGTGGCCGCACACTTTCTGGCACGCGAGCGGCGGAACGACGAGCTGTATTATCAGTCGTGCGAATGTGTGGCTGTCATGTTTGCTTCTATCAGCAACTTCTCCGAGTTCTACGTGGAACTGGAGGCCAATAATGAAGGTGTGGAGTGCTTGAGACTCCTCAACGAGATCATCGCCGACTTTGATGAGGTACGGTAACTTCTCGCATTTCATTTTCTAAACCTTATTTGCAAAAGCTGAAGTTGGTGTTTAAAAGATATCATGATAGTCATGAAAAAATATAAATAAAACAAAACAATAATTAAAATGAATAAATTTTAAATAATCTATATTTAAATTTTTATTCATAAAACTGTATATACAGTATGTATGTTTTTGTAGTGTTTTTTTAATTCATTTATTATTATTATTTAGTATTTATTAGTAAATAAATGGAAAACAGAGCTTATTTTTTTAAACTAGGTTTATACTATTTTTTTTAGTTCTTGCATTAAATATTTTAAAGTTACTTTGAAACAGTTGGTCTTTATTTCAAATTGTGTGTGTGTGTGTGTGTGTGTGTGTAAAACCTGCATCTTCACATCTTTCTAAAATAATTGTGTTCTTAGAAATGTAGAATTTTAATTCCTTGTCATTTCTAGATGAAAGTCATCACCTTATTTCACTTTTCTTGCAGATCATTAGTGAGGATCAGTTTCGTCAACTAGAAAAGATCAAAACCATTGGCAGCACCTACATGGCCGCGTCTGGGCTTAATGACTCCACTTATGATAAAGCAGGAAGGTCACACATTCGCGCTCTAGCCGACTACTCTATGCGCCTCATGGACCAGATGAAATATATCAATGAGCACTCTTTCAATAACTTCAAAATGAAGATCGGTAAGGATTTGGCTTAGCCACACTTAAATTTCCTCCAATCACCTGCCTTATCTATAATTTTAATTTGTGTCATTTTATCAAATGGTCCCTTTACCCTTTCAAAAAAGAGTTTCTGTAGGATTTAAACACTTTGTCAGACAAAGACTTGACCCATATATTTTACTGTTGTAAAATGAAAAGTATGTTGTCAAGAGAGCTCATAAATGACCTTGTACTGTAGGTCTCAATATGGGTCCCGTGGTGGCTGGTGTCATAGGGGCTCGTAAACCGCAATATGACATATGGGGGAATACTGTGAATGTAGCCAGCCGTATGGACAGCACTGGGGTACCGGAGAGAATACAGGTGAGATGCATTTTTGATTGAGTCCACACTGAAAATCTGTTATAAAAAAAAAAAACACAATTAAACCTGGAAATAATACAGTTTTAAGATGTTGAAAATGTTATAAAGAAACATCATGTGACATGATTAATAGGCCCTAAATCTTGAAAAAAAAGTCTGCTTATTTGCTGTTAAAGACTTACTATGACCTAATTTGATATATAATAAAAGATTTTTCCCCCACATAGTTTTTTCACAAATTGTGTGTGTGTGTGCTCTTGTTTTTGTGATATATCAGGATACAACTCTGTATAATGACATAGGTATGACACAGGTGTTACAAGGAGAGGGTGACCTATGAGGACATAACCCATGTCCCCATTTTTCAAAAAGCTTATAAATCATACAGAATTAGTTTTTTTTAAGAAAGTAAAAATGCACAGTTTCCTGTGAGGGTTAGGTTTGGGGGTAGGGTTGGTGAAGGGCCATAGAATATACAGTTTGTACAGTATAAAAACCATTACGCCTATGGGATGTCCCCACTTTTCACAAAAACAAACGTGTGTGTGTGTGTGTGTGTATGTATATAATACAAGACTTATTCACCTTATAAATCATTGACAAAAGCATGAAATGCTATATGTTTTGCACATATTTTGTGACAAAGTGTGATGTGCTAGAGCAAAACAGGCACAATTTGTGGAATCAGCAATTCAAAATGATTAAGAAAATACAATGCAGATCAGTATAATCTAATTTGAAATATACAATATTAATTAAAAAAGGTAAATCATTTTTCATTATTTCATGTAATTTTATTTATTTATTATTATTAATAATCGTTTTTTTTATGCAGAACAAAAGCTTTTGTTATTAGTGGTCTCAGGTTTAGATCAGTAAATCTGTCGATCCTGCTTTACAAACTCTTCGACTTTTATAAATACTCATGTGCGCTTAATTTCTCTCTGTATCAGGTCACAACTGACCTCTACCAGGTTCTCAGCTCCTATAACTACATACTGGAGTGCAGAGGCGTTGTGAAAGTCAAGGGCAAAGGAGAAATGACAACTTACTTCCTAAATGGAGGACCTAACAGCAGTTAACACTCAACGTCTGATATTCAGAACATTTCTGAGATGATATGGAGAGGAGACGCTCTGGGCCGGGCCTGCCTGGCGGTTGAAGTGCATCCTCCTGGACCAATCACAATAGGATTTGTTCAGAAACAAAGTGGCTTCTTTGCATACTTGTGACTTCTTATAGGTTTAATGGAGGGCTTTATTTAAGGCATGGAACAGCTCAGAAAGATGGTTCATCCTCAGAGACCAAAGAAACAAAGGAATCCTAAGGCATACCAAGCAGTTCTCCCAGTCTTATATTTCTTATATTGCCAAGAAAGGACAGATGAACTGCATTCTCTGCACCTGGCTTTGGCTCTCTCAGGTGTGGCGGGACTGCGATCTTACACCACCGACTGGTCCTGGTTGCTCCAAAACAAAACTGCATAAAAAAACTGAAGCCAATATACCTGTAAAACACATGTTTTATGTGTATATGATTCATCAGTGTATGTAAAGAGTTCTGTTCATATGGTTCTGTTGGGTTCAACACTGTCTGGGTGATATCACAGTAGATAAGAGGCATCACAATGAGCTAATATATGGTAGGCCATAGTCAGCACAGCAGCTGTATAAACCCTTTATGGTTTCCCGAACTTTGCCGCAGCGACTGTGGTTGTTAGTGGTAATGGAGCTAATGTTACCTGTGAATGATCTAGAGCTGAGAATTAACTTGAAAGGACCCAAAGTCATTAATTTTCAGTGTTGGGATTTGCCCATGTCCAAAAATGCAACAAATTTACACTGACCTGATGAAGCATGTCAGTCTGTCTTCAGTCAGATACTGCAGTCGAGAATCACTTTGAATAAATTTTGTCCTTGCATTTAGCAATTTATATCTCTAATCATGTGCAGGACAATTAAGTGTGTGTGAACCCAAATAGCCCAGTGTTTATGCTTTCGAGACAGATAAATGGCTGTCCACATTTACAAAGAGCACTCACTGATTCTTCTTCAGCTTTAATATGATGCATAATGCACTCTTACAACTTGCATACGACACGTTCCTTCCAGAATGTTAATTTAAGCAGCATAAATTGGTTTGTTGTCAGTAAAAAATTAGATTATACAATCAACCAACCAGTATGGCGGATGGTGACATGCAAGTCGCTGGTGGCATAAACAGGGCGTGTGACTTACAAATTTAAATTCACAGAACTACAGACACTTGTATACACCGAAGACACTTTTAAGGACAGAAGAGAACAGTCAAATTTGGCTGTTTTTGTATTTTAACATTTTATATTTTGACTCCAAAAGCCAAATTGTCAAAGCTATTTTAGATGATATATTTTATACATTAATATATTAGAATGCTGTCTATAAACACACACATGTGTGTATGTATGTATGTATGTGTGTGTGTGTGTTTGTACATGCCTAATGGAATGCTACAATCCTGCACATCTGAAAAGGAGAGAGAGGTTTTTAAGTGTAAATTCAGTCACTCTTTTGTCGCTGCATCCATTTGGATAAAATCAGTAACTAGCCTTGTAACCAAGTAAGCAGAATATGTTTGGCCTTTCTCCAAAAAGGGTTTCTGCATCCTGTCAAGTACACTACAATGTAATTATGAGTAGAAATGGATTTGCACAAGGTGAAATGGCAAGTGAGTGTTTCAGAACAGCCACAGTCGTTTAAAGCTTGGCAAACACATCTGCAAATATTGATTTTAGCCTTCGTTTATGGTGCGTGGTGCGTTTGGGTCCTCTATGGATGATTCTGTTATGCCACATATCTTCACAATTTTTGCACTGCAGCTTGACCAGCATTTCCTTCTCCCAGTTCAGTCTGATGGTACGACCCAATGAATGTCCATTTTCTCCAATGAGGCCTTTGTATGGAGTGTGTACACAAACAAATAGGCTACTCCATAAAGTGACACTTTTTTTTGTTTGTTTGTTTGCTTTGCCTGTTTCAGATCTTCATTTAATTCAGATAGTATTATGATATGATGTGTTGAAAAAATCTGCATTTTCTCAAACGTGTTATAAAACCATAAACTATTCGGTCCTGTTCGAGCTTATCAAAACTTGGACCCAGCTGGGCTTCCAGACTCTGTTATTTTCCTCAAAACATTTAGTGTCATTGTCTTGCCATGAATTTGAAAATAAAAGCTCTGGTTGAATGTTTTTTTGTATTTCATGTCACCATGGCACATGTAGTAAGGTATTTTAATGCTAGACAATGCAGTTGCCATATGAATTCCTAAGTTAAAGGTGAAGTGTGTATATTCTGCGCCGTTAGCAGCACCAAACGGATTGGATACGCTCCTTTACCGCCATTGGTCAAATGAAAGTTAGCCCCACCCTAGACTCACGCCATTGGTTGAGCCAAATGGTCGGGATTCTCAAACAGCAAAGTTATATTCTTTATCGCAGGATTTAGTTTTTGAATGGCTTAGTAGGTATCTCTTCATATTTAACTGGGAGGATAAAGTATTTAAACATTAAAAACACACTTCAGCTTTAATTAATTTCCTTTTGTTTGTTATCCAAATGAAAGCACTGAGGTAAGAGATGTCGAATAAATGCATAATATTAGCCTATGTCCTCCCGAGTTCTAGCATTTATTCCAGTTGAGCTTCATCTTGGATTGTCTTTGCTTGACTAAAGTGTCAAAACTCAATGCTGTTTTTTTTTAAACATCCAAATAAACTATTATAACTAATTGTGAAATCATGTAGTTATGATTATTACAGTGCCTGCAAAACAGTCAAAATTTTAAATTGCACTTGTGCTCTTCTCCAGAGTATTTGGCAATTTAATTGGTTTAGTAGATGCTTTTGGTAATACACCTGAAGCCGTTCGATCAAAAATTACAATTCTGTCATTTTAGTCGACCTCGTGTCATTTTCAGTCTGTATTATCGGTTTATTTTCCCTGTGGAAATTTTATTTTTAGGTCCAAACAATTAAAATGGACGAGAACTGAGGTTGTTGAGCCAAAAAAAAAAAAAAAAAAAAAGGAAATAGAAGGTGACGTTAATGTAAGACAGAATTGTCATATTTGAGCAGCCATGTATTATACGCATTATAATAGCCATGTATTATAACAGCCATGCTTTATAATATTTGCATATCAAATCGGGATTTGTCATTTGCACACTGTGATATAGTTATTGGCCTTTTCCGTATTTACATTTCAGATGATTGTGTGCTGGACAGCTGGACATCTAGACTATTGTTATGACAAAGATGAAGTGCCTTTCAAGTACATTTCAAGGTATTTCCTTCAAGAACTGCAAATCTATTGTATGGTATTTTATTACATCGCATCACACACAAATATAAATCAATAAATACATTTGTATGTAAATTTGGGATGTTGCATTAAATATCCAGGAGGTGGCAGCAGTGCACTTTCATTGGGCGACTCTGGGAAAATTTGCCTCCAATGTCTATGTGCGGATATGTTATTAATTATTGTATGCCAGTTTAAACATTTGTCACTTCATTTTTTTTATCAAACCTTAAAACTGAGCTCTTTTCAGGGCCATAAACCATAAACAAATTGTGTGAAGAAATAGAAGAACGGAAAACCCAACAGAGCGGCTGTTTGGTCACTCATGCATGTTATAATTCACATAATTTGAGTGCGCTTTCCCCACTGGCAAACCTGACCTTTTTTATCTTAAATATGTGCCCATGAAATACCCTCGTTTGGCTGTATTTGAATTTGGTCTCTGCGTGCGTCCGATCCGAACAGTTTGACTGAACAAAGCTGTTTTATGAAGCATTAAGGAAATGTTATTGTGATGGGCTTGAGAATGACATTTCAGTCTCAGTTTGGGTTTGATCCTGCAGTCAAAAGGTAAGAAAGACCTGAGACGAATCACAATGTCATAAAAATAAAAGATAGAAAAACTAAAAACAATTTCTTACCCTTATCATTCAGTTCTGGAATCCTTGAACGAAGGATTTTTATTAAAAAAATTTTTTAGGTAGGCTACTTTTTGTCAATTTTCTATTTTTTCTTCTTCAAATATATCAACCTTAACCATACTATTTTTATTTTTAAATGGAGAAAAATACAGCATAAAAAGTGAAATGGTCTCAAATGTATTTTTAACTTGTGTTTTTTCAACTCCTTTGTCCCCCACTTTGTGATTCAAGACTTCCATTCACAGTAGTGTGCTTTGCAACTGTAAAATTAGATCAGCGGTGAACATAAGCTGGAAAAAATAACATCAATTACACAGACGTCAGAAACGTACAGACTTTTCCCCCTCACTGAGTACAAATAAGCCTAAATGGGCTGTAATTTTCACATACACAAAAGCATTCACTGCATCACCTGGAACATTTCTTTCATTAGTCACGCTTCTATAAGCCAAATAACTCCCTCTAATAACCACAATCATCATCATCCTCATCTTCATCATAACTGCAGCTCTAAGGATTTGAGAATAACAAGTTTAGTAATTGGGTGAGGTCCTTTCCACACTTGACTTCAGTGACTTAAAAGCACATATTTAAACATTTTCATGCATGAAAGAAACTGAAGTAAAAAGTGTTTGTAAAAAAAAAAAAGAAAGAAACAAAGAAACAAGTGACTAGACAAAAAAAAATTTACTTTCTTGCAAAACTCCAATAATCTTTGTTTTATTTATAATTTCGAAAAATCTGTGTATCTCTACATATCCATACTCAAGTTGCTAATGTATAAATGTGTAAAGTGTAAAAAAAAAAAATCCACAAGATATACAAATTCAAGGCTTTTACTGATGGTTTCAGGACAGGGCCTTTCATTTGCATACAAACACACACTGGCAATGCACTACTGCTGGAGAGGGAGCATCGAGGTACACTGCAATGCAAAGACGAAGATTCAATCTTTGATCACTGACACTTTGGGGAAAAAAGAAAAAGAGATGCATGTACATTTGAAGAATTTTGAAACCCCCTGACCCTTAATCTGGCAATCATGCGTTCAACTTGTCATTTGCACAGTGAAAACAAACCAGGTGAATAGAAAGAGAATAAAACAGAACTCATTCATACAGCACAACATGGTCACTGAAAAGACCCATTGTCGAAAGGCAGCAAACACTGAGAGTGATATTAAGACTGATTCAGTTTCTCTCTTAGCCAACCACATTCATTTGCAGGAAGCACACCTGCAGATAGCATAGAGGACTAATAAATAACACATCTGATTATGCTTTCAGAGAAGAGACGTCTGACTAATGACCACAGTGACACTCAAACTAGGCATCTATGAAAGCATATGACAAAATAAAACCTGTGGAAATGAGGGAAAATCCAGCAATGTTACATTTCACATACAGTATATAGGCAGCCATAAAAAAAATCTTGCATGAGTTTTAACAATCAAAATAGAGAAAACAATCATACAAAATATATCTAAAATTGCATTGTAAAGGACCTTGTATTGCTCACCCAAAAATGACATTTTGAATAATTTCTTTATTCCGTGAAACAGAAATGAAGATGTTTAGATGAAAGCATAGGCTGCTTTTTAATACAATAAAATGTGAATAATTACCACAACTGTCGATATATATATATATATATATATATATATATATATATATATATATATATATATATATATATATATATATATATATATATATATATATAATTGACAGACCCTGTTCACAATCCACGTTTATTGTATGGAGGAAAGCCATTTTTTGGAAATCTTGACGGAATTTTCATTTTTGGGTGAGCCGTCTTTTTAAGTCCTGATGTCAATTAAAACTAAAAAACAACTAAAACTCCTTCTTATTGGAAAATATATTAATTGTGCACATCAGATTCATATAGCAATGCTTTCTTTAATATTCCATGCATGAATCTAATACTGTAATGAACCATTTGCTTCAATCAGAACAACGGTTTCTCATCTGTGACTGCAACTGGATGTCAAACAGCAGGAAGTGTTTCTTGAACAACATCAAAATAATTGGTTAAACCTGGTTCAAAATAGTTATTTTGTCCTCAGATGGGGTGGGAACAGGTTGGGGTTGCCATATTGGGTCAAACGTTGTAGTCAGGTGATTTGCCCTGCGGTTGTCTCATGTGGATCTGCAGAGTGATGAACGCTCCCACCGTCACGTGAAAGAGGATCTGCCACAAGTTACGGAGTTCATACAGATACATGTTACATAGACAGATCATAGCAAAGGCCAGGAATGACTTGATGTTCCTCCAAACTGAGAAGTGCGCGAACAAGTAACACTAAATATAGAAACAGAAAGAAGAGGAAAACGTTTTTAAGCAGAAAGAAGTAAATTCAGTACAGTACAAAACAATAATACTTTCATGTCGTAGTTTTGATCAATTTAATGCATCCCTACTGAAAAAAAGTACAAATTTCTTTAAAAAATTAATAAATAAAATGAACAGAAGTGTATTCTCTGAAACCAAGTGAACATATTAATATCCATTTTTGAAAATGTACTTTGCTATGAGGACAGAAGAAAAAAATACTGTTTTAGTATTAAGTATCTACAATACTAGCTGCTTTTGTTTGATGCTAATAAAAACGCAATGTTTCCAGATGTGATATATTAGCATCGGTTGGTCAGACAGAGACGGAGGGCAGAGGAAATGAAGGCTGGCAGGCTGACAGTAACTCACGGTCTGACGGCTGTCACTTACCTGATACAAGCAGGCCGCGGTTCCGAGGAAAAAAGCAATCACGTAATTAAAGTCTTCATCCTCGTTCTGCAGATGGAAGCAGAAAAAGAGGAGAGACAGGGTGCTTTGTTAAAGAGTGAACAAATTACAACAGGAAGCTATGTGCTAAAACACAGGATGAATTACTTGGAGCCAAGACTCGAGTGCTCACTTATCAGTGCATTATACAAAGCGAAGCAAAACTGTTTTGTTTACGCAAGAGGAAAATCACATAAGTGCAAAGTCTGACGAATTATTCAAGAGAACTTTTACTATCCATTAGTTATGATTTATTAGATTACAATGGCACTTACACATTTAAAAGTAATGTTTAGTCCAACGTTTTCATCAATAAAAGAAACAAAGCCCAATTTATTATTAGTGCATGATTTAAGTTACCTGCAATACGCTTTCTATTGCGTGGACTCCCCGCAGCAAGTTAAGAGCGCCACACAGGACACTTAGGACGCAGGCGACGATACCCGACAGGGTGATGGCCTCCAGCATTTGATTAGGAGCTGCAGGAATAAATCAAGCATAAAATCTGTGTCAAACTGTAGCAAAATAACGAGATTTGAAGATCTGCCAAGGGTAACCCGCCGTGCAAAGCGTCTACCATTATGCTAGGCTGAGTGTGTATGTGCTCATGGTCTTTCAAAACGCTCTGCTTTGTGAGAAAAAAAGTGGGAATGTTGTGTTCTCTACCTATGCCTTTATATTTAGACTGCTCGTGTTGTGAGAAGCCGTTGATTGATCTGATGTCCTCCGCGGACAGCTGATAAGGAGGCCGGAGCTTGATCTCAGTCTGCATGTCGGCCAGATTAATCTTGGTCGAGAGGGAACGTGGGCTGTTGTAACGTTGCTTGGTTTTCCGAATGAAGTTATCTGTCAAAACCATAAAAACGACACAGGACACAGTAAATGAATGCTTCAGACACAACATGGTCTATGTTACAAGTGGCTTCCGAGCATTTCAAATCACATTAAATGGATGTTCTTGAGGTTGCGTTTATTTTTTTATTCTGATAAATCCCAAAGATTTCCTAAACAAGGTGCAGCCTTATAAGTGACTACATTTAAATGTTCCACACTAGATGCAACTCCATTAGTGTTTACTCAAACTCGCCATTCTTCAGAGACTCAACGAATGCGCAAGGTTGCCAAAACTGCCCATGTAAAAAAAAAACTAATACAAGCAGAACTAATTATTCCAAATATTTTAGTCTGAATAAAATGAGAAGAGACAAACAAAATAATGACAAGAAAATGCATTTCTACTGGGTTGTCCTGATTCTTATTGGCAGATTCTTTTAATTCTGAATAATAATAGTAATAGTAATCAGTTTGAATAAGCCTGACGAATCCATCAGCCATCCATTAGTCTAAGCAGATCCTAGAGACAATTTCTGCCGAGGGTTTCTTCAGGCTTACTATGCTTTTTGGAAATGCAGTCCAGAACGATTACTGAATCAACATCTGACTCAAGTCACTCACTAAACTGCAAGTTCTTATTACTTTCAGTGATGTCCGTCTCTAAATGATGTAAGTGTGCTTAAGGTTCATGAAACTTAAATCAGTCTCATTACTGGCTTGTTGATTGTTCATAAGTTGTTATGTAGTTGAAGATCATGTTTCAGTTGAACTTTTGAGTAATAAATGACATTTACTGCAAACCGACGGGTTTATAAGTGCGTATAAAGCACATATTAATACCTTATTCTGCACGACCATGTTTTTAGATCCTTCCCCATACCTTACCTAACAACTTCCTTAATACTAATTATTAATAAGAAGGAAGTTAGGAGTTTATTAAGGAACAACTCTTAGTTAACTGTGAAGAAATGTTCCCTTTAAGAAACTAATATTTTATTCAGCAAGGATGAATTAAATGTATCAAAAGACGTGATAGTATAGATATTTCTAATGTTACAGAAGATTTGTTTATTAATTAAATGCTGTTCTTATGAATTTTGCATTCATCAATCATTAAAAATTCCTGAAAAAAGTACCACAGTTTCTACAAAAATATTAGGCAGCACAACATAAGAAATGGGGTTTGAGCACCAAGTCATCGCATTAGAATGATTTCTGAAGGATCATGTGCCACTGAAGTAATGGCTGCTGAAAATTCAGCTTTTCAGAACAGATTAAAAAGGTTATGTTAAATTGTAATCATATTTCACAATATTACTGGTTTAACTGTATTTTTTGATTAAATGAATCCAGCTTTGGTGCGTATTAGACTCTTATTTCAAAAACATTAAAACATCTCCCTGACCCCAAACCTTTGAACAGTGGTTTAAATACAAATGTATTAATTAATTAAATGATATTGAAAATATATTTAAATTTAGTCCCCTTCTGCACAAAGAGATTTCTCTCAGAAACGGCCTCTAGAAACTCACCAAACTCAATGAAAGAGAAGGGCCTCAAGGCGCTGTTGATCCGCTTGGTGTCATAAGTCACAATGAACTCTCTCTGAAGCTCGTCCAGGAAGCTGAAGGCCAGGACATTGGGATAGTTTTCTGTGCAAACCATCAAGTACCCGACTCCAAGAGAGCTCGTGAAACTATGAAAAGCAAGACATGTAATAGTTTACATCATACTCAATTTAATTGGACATGTGGACATCTGTGGACAGATAGGATGGGATTATTGAATGGACAATTGAAGTCCATTTCAAAGACCTGAAAATCCAAACAACCACACTGTTTAAAAATCAGCCTTTACACCCGTTCTGAATCAGTATGTTCACAGAGTTATCTTTAAACACTCTGTTTTCTCTTTGAGGACAGTTTTGTGACTTGCCTCAGGAAAGAAACTTGTGTCTCTTCAGATTGAATTCTGTTTGGAGAGATGAAACAATCCATTGAGTCACTCCAGAGCCTGCTTATGAAATTTGGAGTGATGAATAGCAGCCAGACTACGAAGTGATCACCCCTGGGTCCCTCAGTGTAATGCATTTGAATTAGACCTTGCTGAAGGAGAACAGTTGGCAGTCAGAGCAGTCCACCCCACTGTGTCATTTGTGTTCGCCGGGAAGTTTTAATTAAAGGGACGGTCACCCAAAAATGATTGCTTCCCCATGTACCATCAATATAATATAGTTAGTTCTGATAGACAGTCATTAGAAATATAACAAAGTGTTTGCTTTTGCCACAGTTTGCTATGGTAGATAACTATATAATTCGAAAGCTTGTGTAGCACTGAGATTTTGGCAGAAATTGTATGCAGTAGGTGTGTATAGAGATTAACTGTGAGTTAGTAAAGAAGAATTGCAAAAAGCATGGTTCTAAATGTGTACGATTATATTAGCTCAGTAATTAATAAAACATTTACACTGCATGGAACTTACAGACAGCAGCCACATTGTCATATTAAAAAATGTCAAAATCCATTGAAGTACAAATGCTTTTCCAGTGTAACACACTGCGAACACCACAGTTGGTTTAACACGACTGCATTAATAACTCACTTAATGTTGTAAAGGCCAGATCTGAGCGAGCAGCGATCAGGAAACTGGCTGAGTTTTTTGGACAGACCCTTGAGATGTTTCTTAGTCTCCTGAAATCCTTTATCCTGTTCATAGTCTGTGGAGGCCGAGAGTGGTAGACCATCCCTTACTCTCACCACAGAGGCAAACAGCACCATAGACATCTTACAGACACCTGGAAGAATGAAAGAAAACCAGAATTCAGAGCATGTAATGCACCACCTCACTCTCTCTGTTTTCTGCTGACAACTTAGAATATACTAAAGTAGAAACTAAAATAATATGAAATAAGTACGACTGATAAAGTCTAGAGTCTCGTATGAATTCTATACTATATCTATATCTATATTCGATATCTAACACTCATGAAATCTGCAGTACACTGTGCTAAGCTAATAATAACGTTAGCATGTTTGCTGATAGCTTGTCATCAGATCACATCGGCTGACAGTCCTATACACTACAAAAGCACACATCTAATTATACAGGCTTATAACTGAAAGCAAATAACTAAAATACACTTTGGAGTTATACGCAGTGATGTAGATGTCACTGCTACCATAGCAAGACTGTTAGCAGCACGAAATTAAACGACTCTTACTGCATGCACTGTAACTGTTAGCTGCACATACCCACTGACACAAGGCGTTTTGATATATATTAAGACATTATAATCCTTTTTGAGATATGTTGCTAGATTACTATCGTGAACGCTGAGCTCTTCATGTAGATTTCACAGCAGATGCTTGTGCTCAAGTTTGATACTGCTCAGCTTCGGGCAATTCCGTCTCATCTTCGTCGTAGTTCGATTTAGCATCGGCTTTGTTCGGCAAAATTCGGCGTGCGTGTGAGTCTGTGTGACGTGGCTGGACGCAAAAGCATTATGGGCAGTGCTTGAAGTGTACGCAGATGATGATGATGAATGTAAATTCATATTAAGCTAGCCTACTATTTTAATGTTAAACATTACTTTTCCATTTTAAAAATGAAACCTCAATAATAAAAATCACTTCTATCTAAATAATTTACTGCTCATGAATCCCAATAAAATAAAATAAAATTAAACAAAACATAATATGGGTGATATTTAATATCTAAAAAAAATGGACGAACTACAGTCAGATTAAATAAATAACATTTAAAATGTTGATGTTTAGATAACACATCATCAAAACAACAATAACAAAAAAAAAAAAACGGAAAAAATTAAATACAAAAAACACTGAATCACGGGGGCATCTTATCTGGTAATATTTCATGTTATGTAACCGCCACATACATATCTCAGTTTTATAGCCTCTGCTTTTAATTTAAATATAACATCCTTGATTTTAAAGCTCATTATTGTATTGTTCCATTTCATCACTCACTCTTCTGGATTTAATGTCTTTCCAAGGATGAAACCACGAGCTCTTCAGTCTAAAGTGACCTCCTGGAAACATTCACTTCACAGCATGCGTTGAAGATTGATTCTCTTTCATTGGACAGCTTGATAAATAACTGGCAGTCTATAGCTATGTATTTAGTGCAGGAGTGTCAGAGTGACAAGTGAAGATGTTTTCGTTCATAATGACAAGATGTAGAGCTGAAAATACTGCAGCAGCTTATGGAAGAGTAAAAGATGCGGTACCTGATGCGGTATTAATATCAATTTTGGATGATTAAAAACAACAGTAGAATTATTATGGATTTTGAGCAATTCTAAACTCACAGCCTTGGGTGTATTTTTTCATAAAACCCAATTAAAGCACAAAAATGTCTTATTCTGCTGCTGTTGCTGCTGAGAAAATATATGCTTTTTATTTTTTTTTATTTTTATTTTTTTTTACTTTTACTGCCACATCTGTGAATGAGTTTGTATGGATTTATTGGCGAGTGGTGCACATCATTTTGATTATTGCATTCAGAGCGAGGGTGAGAAAAATCTTTATTCCTCCAGTAAAGATAATGGGGGTGTATTTATACCACTGACTTCTGTTACTGAGAGATTTGTCCCAGTGACTCGTATAATTGAATATTTGCATAGGCTATTCATTTTCTCGCCACAATCTGAAAAGGACTGTGTTGAACTAACTGATCATTTCAATATGTGAAACAATATGTCATACAACAGGGAAATGTGGAGGTTTGCACTGTCGAATATTAACAAAATAATACATATCATGCTTTAGATTCATAGTCATAAAAATTCAATTATGGGTAGGATATGAATGTTCATCTTGTATTGATTAACAGCTCTGGGACTTTTTATTCTATCATTCCACTTTTTTGTAGTTTGCCAATCATTGTGTCTGTTTTAGTAACGGAGATTTTTCAGCAAATCTCTCCACAGGTTTCATAGTTACGCCAGTGATTGGGTTTATGAGTGAGTCATTGAATCGATTCGTTTAATCATTGATAAGTGAGCTTTGAATCATTCACTCAACCGATTCTTTCAAACACGGATTCTTTTTAGGGAGACGTGAGCTGTCGATTCGCTGGATCTTCGTTTGTAATTTCGTTGGCGGAGTGAACATTGACAAAGTAGTCGCAATATTGTAAGTTAAATGTAAGTTAATCTCTATTTGGAAGAAAACAAACAAACAACAACAGTTAACCTACTTATTAACAGTCGCAGAGCACGCCAGATTCAAGAAACAAATGAATATTATGCTGTTGAGTGGAACCAAGCAATTATTATTCAGAATTGCTTGGTTCCACTCAACAGCATAATATTCATTTGTTTCTTGAATCTGGCGTGCTCCTCGACTCTTAAATCTATAAGACGGCCTCAATAACATATGTATAGGCTAGTTATCACAATAAACTAAATTTATTACAATAACACTAATTATTTTTATTATCAGCTCATTCAGTTTTTCAGGTGGATTTTGAACTTTATTTATTTTTTAAGCGTTCTGAAGTTCCTATGTGCTTATATATGTGACATATACAAATTATTATGGATTAAGTCTGGACTGGCAAACAATTTCCTCGTGATAAAGAAAGGTGTTTGATGGGCCATGCCTGGATTATGACAACTCGCCATATCCTGGATGTTTAAGGTCAGTAAGATGGGATACATTTTATTAACTTTCAGCATCACCCAATTATAGAGAGAAAGTATATGTACTCTGTATGCTTTACACAGCATAATATGTATTTAGCTTCCATTTCTTAACTTCCATTCATTCTGGCATTTTCTTGTCCTCCTTTCATCCCTGGTTCTGACATGTAGGGGTGCATCCAGGCAAAAGTAGTTGCCTGCACCGTCAGTAAGCTTCCTCCATGTAATTTTGATGGAGCCATCCTTCTCTCCAAACCATTAAACAGTCACACATTGCACTTCACCAGCAGGTGTTTCTCCATGGGCAGCCATTTAAATGTCCAACAGTGACTCATCCCTTGAGTTTCCAATCTGGCAAACAGCTCATGCCTCTTACAAGGGTCCTTGTGCAGTTCGATGGCAAAGGGCTCGGTTCGTTTGAGATCATGACAGAATTAGTCCAAGACTTTCGTAAACAAAAACACCTGACAGAAAAGTTTGATAAGAAATTACTCAGGAACAGCAAAGCAGTGCTTGTTTTTTCAGTTTCATCAGGCAATTTATTGTACACTGTTGCACCCACCATGACAGCATAGGTGTTAAATAACAGCAGGGAGAAGACTAATTTTCTCCTTCATTTCAAAAGTAGTGAGTGACATCTTCCCATATATACCATGATCGTCTTTACAAAAAGGAACAATTCCAAAATAACAGGCTTGTGGTCAGAAGTTTTATTATTTTTCACTCTTGGCTTCATTAACCTGACAGATTGGCTGTTTTCATATATAATTATAAAAGCTTATATCTATTTAGCATGTGTGCATGTATTGTTATCCTAATAATAAAAAAAAAAAGTTTACATCAAATATGTGTGGCTTTATTGCAGACACATTCAAACAGAAAACAAATGAGGTGTCAGGCATAGAGACAAAGTCAGCAAACTAGCCTGCATTTGTCCTTTGGTGTTTAAGAACAACAGCAAAAGTTCACAAATGTTTCTAACAAACAGCGTTTTTTTTTTTTTGTGCTTGTCTGTGCAAAACATCATTAAAAATTGGTATGTTGCCAAAGTGTTGCAACGTGGCTATTAAAATGTTGTTGTTTTTTTTTTTTAGCATGTTTTTGTGCGGTTACCTACTGGTGCGATTCAAAAGAGCCTACCTAAGTCTCAATTATAAGATATTATAAGTTCTCTATGAAAAAAATATTCTGGTATATCTTTTAAATTCAATTCAAATTAGGTCTAAAGATTTTTTTCACCATCATCCTCTGGGGAAAAATTACAGTGAAACACTCCATTGCAACCCTGTTTGTATTTTCATCTTGAAAAATAATAAAAATTAACGTTTTTGCACTTTAAAAGTAGTATTCATAACCAAATAAGAAGTAATGTTCACATAACGTTATTTGAAAAAATTTGACAATTGTTCTTGGAAATGTATGCTTTTTATTTTGCATTGTGTTCATTGATGCAGCAAATCTGTACATATGGCTGGGCACAAAAAAAATCAATGCGTCAGTGACTTCTTGGCATTGTTGTAGCTCCCACATCCCACAAGGAACCAAGTGAAGGCCCCTGACCATCCAAATATTGATATAAATGTCAATGCACAAATGAACCATGTCGTGACAGCGGTTGAACATACTGTAGTGAGACAAACCTGTGCAAGCGTTCACCCACATCTGTCATTTTGGACCATTATTAAACATGTTCTGGCAAGCTATCTGAACTCTTCCCCTCAACAGGACCTTTTTACATCCAGCTACGATACAAATTCAGCATGTGTTCCCACTTTAACCTTACAGACAGTATTTTGAACTTGAAAGCCATTACCTTGCATATAATTGATATCTATGCATCAGCGTTCCTTGGCTCATGTTTTATTCATTATTTCTTGCCACAAATTTGGCAAGGAAATGTAAACTAAATTCCTGTTCAATTATTATTTTTTTCGTGTTCCGTCTCCCAAAGATACATGTAAACAATTCATAATTTAGCGATGTGAATAGAGAACACCCAACTGGATTGCAAATTACGATGAGCAATAGTGCTCTTCAATTGTGTTTCACTATCCCTGAGAACCTTATTCATAATGAAACGAACCAACCCTCTGAATTATACAACAAAAGATCAGCTACAAGACCATTAAATATGGATCTCCCTGCCTAGAGGAGGGAGATTTCCACACACATAACAGTGGAGTTGCCACAGAGATACTGGTAAGGGTTGTGGTATCAAGATGAGAGCGCCAACATTTGGGAGAGAGCAAGTAAAACGGATCCTCCAGTGAGACTTGTTAAATGAGCATCACTCAACATGCCTTAAAGCAAACCACCTCGCTCCCGCATAAATGAAGACATTATATGTGGTTCCCATCATCACTTATTGTACCATTCCCATGCTTAGAAGAGGAAATGTCCATATGTGTATTATATATCCAGAATAGCAATGCAAATAAAAAAACCACATAACCAGACTAGACTTTTAAAATAAGCAGAAACATTCATTTACAATGGAATGCAAAGGGCCCAGAAATTTTAATGGATTGAACTTCCAGAATTAATTTTTTTCAAATTATATTTTTAATTGGTTTCAAACTATTTTTTGTTACGTAATTTTATTCTGTAACAACTGACAATAAAACATAAGGAAAAAACGACTTGCTTGGAAACATGTTCTTGTCTTTGCTCTTGTATTTTGGCTGTAGTACTGTATTTCTTGAAAATAGTAAAATATTTGGACGACAGTTATTAAGGCCACAAAGTTCAGCTACAACAACTTTCTCCATCTTTTTTTTTTACTCCCAAAACCGTGATGTTATACAGCATTCTTTCCTTTTTTTTCTTTCTTTTTTTTTTTTTTTACAAAAATATTTGCAGATACGATTGTACACTTTATTACTCCTCACTGTAATGGGAGTCACGACAATGTATCCTGGTGATAATTGGTTTTGCCCATTAAACACCAGCCACCCATCAAACGTATGGGACCCTTGCGAGTGAAGGCCCAGTGTTGCATAGATTTCAGGTGTTGATTTCAGTAACTGAAGTCACAGTATTTGAAAAAAAAAATTTCACAAAATGTCAGGAAATTAAAACTAAACAAAATAGTTTGAAGTGGTCTGATGGTTGTACATTGGTATTACAAACATAAGGGCACAGCTGTATAAAAAATAGCCTTTTTAGCTGAGGTTTCAAGTCTGTGGCATCAGTGCTGGGATGTCTATGCCCAAGTCACAGTGCAATGATAGACTCCTCCCATTTATAGGAACCACACCCACACTATTAGAGCTCCTCTTTCCGCTTGCCCACTTTCTCTTGGTCTCGGCCCCTGAGATTTCTCATGAAACCAGTGAAGCCAGCTTCCTGTAGGGGGTACACAGTGTACACAGTGAGAAATGAAAACTGTTTACCACTGTTTACTCATATAATAAAAAAATAAAAATAAAAAACATTAACGACGCTGACCCCAAAAGAATTTGGACACTTGCATATAAATGCATATAAATACATGTCAAACGCATCAATGTCACTGTATTAGATTAACCAAGGCAAAATAAAGGAGGTGGCATTTGCAAATAAATTATGCTAGAGCTTTTTTTGTTTCAGTGTTTTGTTTTTTTATAATTGTCCCAGGTGTACTGTAGTTAATCACATTAAATATGGGCACGTTCCAATAAAGGTGCAGTCACATTGGATATGCATGTGAAATTACTTCGGATTCAAGATATGATACAACAGGATGATGTAAGTCAGTTGTTCTTAATCTTTTTAGCTCGAAGCCCACTTTTAAAATAATTAAAAGGTTAGAACACACACATGTACATAAATACATATATACACTGTTTTTATACAGTATATACCTATTATATAAATATAAATCTCAGAAGTCTGCAGTTTAAACAAAATCATCTCAATCATGATCCAATCTTTACAGTATAATTCCAAACCTATTAAATAGGTATTGCTTAAAGTGTGCTTGTGCTTTCAACTTATGTTCTATCACATGCAATAACATTTATACATTTTTTTGTGTATCTGAATATCTCTCACAAGAAAGAACACTTACCCCTCTTTCCCCGTTATATTTCTCGCTGAACTTCCCATAGTTGTAATAGTTGAATGTTGGGTAGCCCTCAACACCCTCCTGTTTACACAACTCATGGTTTTGTCCCTTTGTGCAGTCCACTGCAGCATATGCAATCTGAAAGAAAGTACTGCATAATTATTTTAACAGGAAATGGTCATATATTAAATATCCTTACTTCAGAAGTCAGAAAGAGTTTTTTTTTTTTGTCAAATATGTTTACATGCACAATGAATCTGTCTTGGTGACAGGAGCTTCCAGTACAGAAGAAAGTACAGACAGTGCAAACGTACATGATAGTGCAGACATACATTGTAATTACATAGTAGAGATGAAATATAACACTTGCATAAGAAAAACTGAAAATGAAATGCAATATAATACAGAAGAATTAGAGGAACATAGAGAAAAACATAAGCTAATTGTTTTAATGAATGTACAGAATGTACTCCTGAAGTTCTTAACGTGTTCAGCTCCAGGTTGTTAAGAATGCACCAGACAGCCAGCTCTTTAACCTCCTGCCTATTAGCAGGCTCGTCTCAATCAAACATGTGGCGTATGATGGTAGTGTCATCTGCAAATTTCAGGACCTAGACATAGGGATCTTTTGCATTGCATTTGTTCGTATTTAGGGAGAAGGGCAGTGGGGAGAGCACACATCCCTGAGGGGCGCCAGTGCTGATCATGAGAGTCCTGGATCTGAGTTTCCCCAGCCTCACTAGCTGCTGCCTGTCTGTCAGGAAGCTGGTGATCCTCTGACAGATTGGGGAGGGCACGGAGAGCTGGGTCTGTTTGTCTGAGAGAAGGTCAGGCATGATGGTATGATGGAACTGAAGTCTACAAACTAGATCCTTGCATAAGTCTCAGATCTATCCAGATGCTGTAGAATATAATGCACTAAATCACTAAATCACTTTAGACGTGAAAGCGACAGGTCTGCAGTCAAAGGGTTTTAGGGACCAGAATGATAGTGGAGTGTTTTGAGCAGGAGGGGACTACACACAGTAACTCCACAATGTGATATGCTCTAAACAGCTGGAAGCCTGGCAGATGAAACGCATTGTCTGGAATGGCTTGATTCAGCCAGGTTTCAGAGAAGCACAATGCAGTAGAGTTTGAAAAGTCCTTGTTGATGTGGGTGAGTAGTAGTAGTACATCCATTTTGTTAAAAAGGGAATGGACATTTGCAAGATGAATGCTTGGGAGTTTAACCAGCTTGCTTCCCAATTGTGTGTCTGTGCACACATTTGTACAGCACCACTGCACCTTTTACTAGAATGTCCAATGAAATATCTGAATAATCAAAAAACTTCAAAATATTGTCTGGGGTGTGTTGCTTAATGTTAAGGAGTTTGTCTCTAGAAAAACTTAGAGAAGAATAACTAAACACAGAAACAAAAACAAAAACAGCCGAAGAATTGCAGAGCTCAGTGCCGTGGCTGCCATTCGCGGTGCCATCTTGATTATAGATTAAAGATAGATTATAGATAGATTCCCCCAAGAATGTTGTATCAAATAGTATTGCTATGGTAATGTGATATACAAAGCTGTGGTTGTATCTATCAGGACTTTTTGGAAACAAAAGTACATGTGTGTGGTAATTAATTATGCTGGCTGATCCTGGTTTCATTGTTTATGCTCCTGAGCCCCTTGGAGACCCATTGTGGCGAGCTCCTAGAAGGATTTACTTTCTCTAGAGAAAGCTGTATATCTGAAACACATTTTCAGTCAAACAGCCCAACTGCATTTATACATATTGCATAGTGTGTGGACTGAATTGAACAATGCTTTGAGTTTCTATTGGGCTAATTTATAGAGATGAAAAACACTGCTCAATAATCCATAAGGCTGCATGACAGCACATTTGAATCTTCTTGATAACAATTAGATTGCTTATAAAACTTCTTCTGATATGGCAAAAACAATCAAGAATGAATGACATCAACATATAACAACCCTAAAGCTGATAGCCAATAGCACCTAAAATCGAACCTAAAACTTCTTTGCCCTTTAGAGTACAAGTAGATATTTTAATGTGTGAAAATGTAACTGTGAAATCTAACAGCACAGCTGCTTTGGCACTGACTGAATGGCTTCACTCACTGCCGCCCTACATCTTGAATTTAGCCGTTTTTCTCTAGGGTAATAAAAAATTAGTAATACATTCCTGTCAAAAAAGGCCAATCAAAGCAGCATATGATAAAATAATAAAGCAAAAACCCCAACATTAAAACAAGAGAAAAAAATAAATGTCTCTTGATGAACGGCATTCGTCTTTTTCCCTCAGCTCAAAAAAAAAAAAAAAGTTGTCAACTGGTGTTCAGTACATTTTATATCACTCGAAAGGTGAAAAAAAGTCATTTGTATAACTTAATATTTATCACCATGACAACCATGTTTGAACCTATAAGTTTAGCTGAATCCATGTAGTGAAATTGGCATGTAGTATTCTAACTCTTAGGACAAAAAGAGTTCACATGAAATGCGATGATAAGGATCTCGGTGCACCAATCAAAGTTGATCCTCCAAGACTACAGGGTTTCATTGGAGGTTGACATGAATGTCTGTGATTATTAGGTCTTTATAATGAGAGGAGAAAATGGAGAGGAAAGGGATAGTTCATTTGGTTGCCGGCCAATTCTGACATTGATCCTTGTGTTGGTGGAATACCCTCTTGGCACTTGACTGATCTTGCTATAACCTCACCAATAAGCAGATGTAAGCAACATAAGACTCATGGAAACTCTGGATTTTGTGCTTAAAGAGGGTCGTTTATGAGATGGATGAGGCTAAAAGAAAAGTTGCTCACAAAGGCACAGAGATTCTTCTCAGACAGTAATTATCAACCTCACAGAGAAAGAGCCCACCCAGGTCATTGTGCACAGGAAATGAATCGGCCAGTGAGCTCATGAATATTACAAAAGAGATGTTATTTCCTTTGCATTTGGTGGTATTAAGTTAAAAGAGGTCAACCAAAGAACATCTGAACCAAGACTAGGCTTGACACCATTAGCCTTTTTCCACAATCGGAGTATGTTGTTTTTAATTGGACTGCATCTTTTGGCTTTCACTACGAAAAATAAATAAATAAAAATAAAACAGAAAAAAAAACTGTTTAATTTGCAAGCATATGGGTAGCAATATTCAATTTGGAATGTAATATGCAAAATGACAATGCAATATGTAAAATGGCAATGCATTTCTGTTTTTACATTTACATTTTCCAATTCATTTGTGCAACGTTTGGTGCAAAATGAAAATAAATTTAATAACATAATTTTCATTTGCCATTTCATACACCAGTTTTAATATGTAAAATGAATACTAATTTTAACGCTTTATAAGTTGCAAAATGAAAATGAAAATGTATTACAGAAATGATTAGATATGTGTAACATGTTCAAGCAAAAACTGTGGCAAAATGATCATCTAAATGCTATTTTGCTTAAATGCATTAACACTCTCAGTCAAGACACTTACGATTGCATATTCATTCAATGTCCCGCAATGAATGTAGCAAAATTCAATGTGCACATTCAAAATGCATTCCGAGCCGATCACGTGCCCCCTCGCGCCATGTTAATCACTGCGTGAACAAGGCAGGGCTTGCAGAAGGTCAGAGACTCAAATCTCAAGAAGAGGATTCAAGTGAGAGAACATAGACAAGACAGTTGGTCCGTGTACATTTTGATCATTTCGGTTTATGGCTTCAATATTTCATTCGCACTTGTGGGCGGAGCTGAAGCGCTCCTTTCATCTGATTGGTCGAATCGCTCCACCTTCAGCTCGGTCTTTTCATTCTTTCAGACAGAATAAGAGTCAGTGCGAGTGAAGCACTGTAATGTCTGAAACCACCGCTCACTGTTAATTAGCATAATATTTTAATCAGATGTAGCTGGGCATATAATTCCTACTTCTGAGACCTGCAAATTGTTTCTAGGTTATAGTATTGTATAAATATTGTCCCACTGATAAAAACAGTGCAAATAGTTCTATCTCCTTGGATAATTCACCAGGATTGGATTTCCACCACCACGTGACGTGATGGGGAGGATTTCTGAAGATACTCGCAGTCACACAACACAAGTGTAGTTGTTTTTTCTCAAAACGTTTACGTTTTACAATGCCAAAGAGGTCTAAAGTGTGGCTACGCTTTAGAAAAGTGGATACAGAGTCACCAATTTAATTAAGCATTTGTTTGGATGAGTGTTTTGCCCTCCCTCCCGGTTTAGTTTGGTCTACTCCATTGCGTATCTTGAAACACGCCCCCTTTCACATCGTCTAAAAAACAGACAGAGAGAGAGACAGATTTATCTGGTACAGCGAATTTATCTAAGCAGCAGGCCACTGTATACGCTCACTTAAAACATAACCGACTGTGTTTACGAGAATACTTGCAGAGACAATTATTTTGATATAATTGTGTGTGTATGTGTTCATTCAGAAGTTACGATACGCAAGTTGCAAAAAAATTTTTATGAAAAAGATGATTGCTGGGCACCACTGTCAAGAAATATCTGTGCATGTATATTTCTGTCTGTGTGTGAGTGTGTGTTTGTACAGCTATGTTCCCATCACCCTGTTCTTATGTGCATTTTGTAGCATCGCATCAGAAACTATATTTTATGCTCAGATTAGGTGTTTTTTGTCGTGTGAATTTTTTTTTCATTTTACTGTTACTGAATAAATTCTTCCATGTACATGAAAAAATGTACATGTGACTTTGTACAATGGGACTGCATAACTTGGCTAACCACCTCGTAGCACAGCATTTCAAATTTTATGGTCATTCTGAAATGCCTGAGCAAAATCTGTCGTCAAAGTATTTGTTTATAATTGCCTCCCAGATGATTGCGATCCCACACAGCAAGCAGCCACCTTCGAAAGCAATGATCACATTTATGGTTTCGTCTGCTCGCTCTGAGCCTCAAGTAATTTATTATATATGAAAATTATTATTTTCAGTGGCTCCTCCTACTTTTCTTAGTGATATTTAGTGCCAGTTTATCAGGAAGTGATATTCCAATTCTTCGCATAAGTTGAATTCTCAAATTTACATAGCAAGTATGTATGTGCGTGCAGAGAGAGAGAGAGAGAGAGAGAGAGAGAGAAAAGTGTGCTTTCCATAAAAAAGGCACTTTATTGGGGAAAAACTTCTTTATTTTTATCCTATTGTTTTGTTGGTCATTGTCTTTGTGGGTTTTGGTTGAGTTTCTGTTGTAAGCTGGAACGACTTTTGTAGTAGTTGGAATAATTTGCGCGAAGTGATATGCAATGGTAATGCAGTCGCCAGATCTGGAACTAATTCATAGCTATACATTTAGTGGAAAATAATTGCTTGGCTTATAAAGTTTGTCAACCAATCAGAATCAAGCATACAGTGTAAATATTAAAATGTGTAGTCCTTAAATGAGTAATGAATTCAGCTCTACTGAGAGATGCAGTGAC
This sequence comes from Carassius auratus, assembly GCF_003368295.1. NCBI lineage: Eukaryota > Metazoa > Chordata > Actinopteri > Cypriniformes > Cyprinidae > Carassius > Carassius auratus. Next base: position 7,672,847 of record NC_039276.1, read on the forward strand.
TGACAGAAAGGAGCAGAGGTTTTTGTTTGTGGGAAAAATTACTATGACTGTGTATTAAAGGATGCTATAAAGTGGCTCACTGTTTGGAAAAACCATCAGATGGAGTTTCATGAACAGGACTTTTAGTCTTCAGACAAACTGTACCTGTTTTTAAATATCTTTTAAGGGTGTAAGCACAAAATCTAAGAAAAACAAAAACTGGCTCCATTTGAATCTTGGCCAAGTGAATTTCCAAATGCCGTTCATCTGAATAACGATTATGCGCAAGTCTAAACTTAAGAGCAGTAGGGTAATTGAAGAGAATTGACGTTATGCCTAATGAATTATAGACATTTGCAAATAACAATTATACATCACTGTCTTATGGCAAGAGATAAATGTCTGCTGTTAAAGAAGCCAAAGGGAACGTTTTTACATGCCTCTGAAGATCCAAAAGAGAGACAGCTACTTTCAAAGAAGTTTCAGGAGAAAGAGGAAAGATTTAGAGAATGATGAAATGTCAGTGTGTAGACGTCTGCGATGGAGTGTTACTCAGAGAGTGTCTGAAGTGTGAAAAAAAAAAATCTGCACTCGTCAAAGTGAAAGCAATGTGTGAATTTAAAAGTTAAGCCAAGCACACTTCAAAACTTAAGCTTGTCGGCCCTTCATGCGTTAAGTCTTCACCTAGTCTGCAACAAAATGCCACACAGATCATAGCCAACTCTAAGCAAGCTGTGCATCTGACATCTATTTAATGATATCTATTGCGTTAACTACTTACAGAACTACATAGGCTGCATTTACACCAAGTCTAAATGGACAGATCTGATCTTTTGACCAGATCCGATTTTTTGGCCCATCGGTTTACTTTCACTTTACAGACACAACTGGTATCCGATATCTGTGTTTAAATTAATTCCCGCCCAACAGGATTGTCTCCAGTTATCGCTTCAGACCCGTGGGTTTTGAGTGACCGTGCTAAAAATATTTGTATTATTCATGTTGAGTGGCCATTATTATTTGCCAGCATGGACAATGGCTGTCGTGGATGTTTTGCAGCACAAAATCTGAATGAACGGATAAAAAAAAAAAAAAATTACAGCAATTTTCATTCGCTATATTATCTACAGCTCATTAGAGGTAGAATTCTTTAGTGAAATAAAGCAGCGCCAATATGATATTTATTAATGTATTCAAATGAATTAATGAGAGAAAGTGAGAGAACGTGTGAAGCTTGCGAACAAGTGAAGCTTTTTGGTTTAATTACAAAAACTGCTATGTTATCACCTCATTGCTGAGAAATATAAAGTAGCTTTTAGCTGTTGTATAAATGTAATTGTGCGGGGGTTGAAAACCAGCTCCTGAATGTACAATTTCTTACCTATATAAAGTAAAATGCAAGCACATACAGCACACTGGCATTAAAACACAATCTTTAAGGACAAACGTGTCGCCCTTGCATTGGGACTTCTGCCGGGGAATGTGTTTAGATTTAGGTCGGATGTCCAAATATCGGATATGTATCTGATTTAAAACCACATTTGGAAGTGGCTCAGATTGGATGCGAAAAGATTTTTGTGTTCACACATGTGCAACAAATTCCAGATATTCTGGGCCAGTTTAATGCAGCCATGTACTAAATAACCAATATACTAAGACTGAATACTTTCTGAAGGATCATGTGACACTGAAGACTGGAGTAATGGTTGCTAAAAATTCAGCTTTGCCATCACAGGAATAAGTTATTTTAAAATGTATTAAAATGGAAAACAGTTACTTTATATTGTAATAATATTTCAGAATATTAGAATGCATTTCCAAAAACATTCTATTAACCTTGTAACATCAGATGGAACTGATTAAAACATCCAAATATAATTCCACCATGAGCTATTCACACACCAACACAAGTCTTAAAAATGATGAAGAGGTCTTGCAGTGAGTGCTTGACTTAAACTGACAAAGCATGGCTAAGGCAGCATAGTCTGCATCACACGATAATATAAAAATCAACAGAGAAATACTACAAAGATAACATGGGAAGTAGAAGACTGAAGGTCAACAGCATCAGACAGCACAGTGACTGTGACATTGAAGACCTTGAGAATGTTCTGGAGATGAAAAGAGATTCAATTCTAGGATGTGTGAAGGCTGTGTGAATGAGAGCGGGAGAACTTGATTGCGCTTGACAGAACCTGGAAGTCATTTGAAAGGATTTGTTATTTAGAGTGGCTGGAAATCTCCTTAATGGTGTTGAGCCTTACCTTGCGGTCCTCTTTGAACAGCTCAGCTGCTGTGGTGAAATGAGGGACTGCGTTCTTGCAGTGTGGACACCCTGGGGAAAACAGTGAGATATAAGTATTCATCGAGCTGTCTCACCTTATAATGCTGAGAACAAACGGCAAGAGGTGATATACCCCAGCATTCACAAACAGACAATAAAGCAAAAGAAAAGAACACAATGATCGACATTACTTACAGTACAAGACAATAACTTAAGACAAACAAATTTGCACATAATCCATCTCTGCCTGCATATACAGTAGCAGGTTAAACTGACAAAATTCTACTTTATAGCTCATCAAAAGTAACTTTATTATTCTCATAGACGGCCCAGCGGGAGCTTTCCTGAGGCTATATGTGTCCATCAAACTTACTAAAGAACAGGCAAGAGTTTCTACCCTCCTTAGACATAACTCCTAAACTTTAATCTCCATCATGTTCTTATGAGTTGGTTTTGATGCTAAGGGTGTTATTCTTATAAATTATGCATGGAATTTGGCATTAAATGTTTCAAATGAACAACTTCCATTGAATTACTGTAGCAGCCACCTAAATCTAAAAACTTGCCAAATGGCATGGCTACACAGCCATGGCACAGCCGTCTCATTTACTTTGCTAATTTAGGTTGTCACGCAACCTAGTTTGCACACATTTGAGCTACTTTACGTTTTTAAATGAAAGTTATTCAAGTGAGTTCACTTTGGAAACCGGTGAATTTTAAATGGCAGTTAATGGCACGGTCATCATTTGCTGGGCAGCAAACAAAGGCCTGTTTGTGTGAGGAACAAGGGGTCTAATTTAGGACGCACGAGGGTCATTATAAATAATGGAGCATAAAGTTGTGTACCTTCCCTTTTGGTACATGTTGCCATTATATGAGGAGAAAAAAAAGGCTGGGCAGGCCTCCAAACCCATGCGAGGTCGATGTGAGTCTGTCTCAGTGACCAGCTAGATACTGCTAATCAAGAAGTCAAAGTGTGGGCAGAAGCTATACTTAAAATAACAGCAAATAATCATTTTTCATCAAATGGAAGAAGAAATTTGAGGGTGCATTTCAATCGACTTTCTAGTTCAGTAGTTGTTGCCCTGGGACAATTTCTAGTGCGGTGCCAGTGTAATAATCATTGCAGTGCACTGAAATGTTCGCTGCCTAGACATTCCCAGAATGCACTGGAGGTTTGACACTGACATCTGACATTAGGGATGTGGCTTTTGAGAACTAAAGCCTTCGAGTATGCTTGGTAACCTCTGATAAGAACCTTTATAAGAACCTTGTTTCAATTATCATGCTCGTTCCAGAGAGATACCACTATTAGCAGGGTAGCTAGGTGATATTTAAACCTTCAGTTCTGTACAAATGTGAAGATCTGCCCTATCATCAAGTACAAAGTTGCTTCTACAACGATGAAAGCTGCCCACTATAGTGTTCATCGAATGGTGCCATTCACCAGAACAAAGCAACACTAATGGAATCAAGCAGTAAAGCTCTGTGTAGCTGTTTTAAATGGGCTCTATTCATGCCATCATTTGTTCCAAAATCAGCTGTTGTGATTAACAGTCTTCAATACCCCCCCAAAATCAAAAGCTATCTTTGTCATTTCCATTTGTATTAAATCTAAAAAATAAGCTATAGTTAAAAGATCCATTTAGATTGAGAGGTCAGGATTATGACACAGTATGGTCTAATGCTAAATAATTACAGCATTGTTCATTGAGTTCACTGAGTACACAGTGAATTTATGTTACATTCCCCATTGATTTTTATTACAGCAATGTACCTGCCTATATTTTAGCAAGTATAGGAATTAGAAGGGCCAAGTACACTAAAAAACACAATGACCAGCACACAGTTTCTCGTTTTATTTTGTGTCAGGGGCAAACTTTACTCGACAAACAGCAGAGAATGTGCATCAAATTACAAGATCAGTCTCCCTGTCTAATGCCGTGATCCTGAGATTTGTTTCCACACAAACTCAGGCACATAGCAACACTACAATTCCTGACAACATGTCAACAAACAACATGAAAGGAGAAAAGGAAAAAAAATGAGCCGAATGCTAATAAGATGAGACGGTGTTAGGGGAGACGTGGGCAGCAGTTTGATGTTTTGTTTTTGGCTCCTGCTGCCCACTGTCTATCCCTCCTCTTGCAATTTCATTGACTGTTGCTCATCGCTGCTCGCTTGCCAGTGAAAATGCACAGACCTGACGACTGGTTGGCCAGATTTCAAAACAGTTTGAAATGAAGTGTAGCATCTGCGCAAATTGGAAGAGTGTCACAACGAGTTGGCTACTTTCTGGGGCTTTTTGTTGCAGATGTACAATATAAAAGATAAAAGAGAAACGAGCTTCCATCTAGTCATAAGCACTTAAAAAAAAAAATGTGTGTTTGTGTGTGTCCGTATATATCATTTTAAATTACCATAAATTAAAATCAGTACAAAATTTTACTTTATAATTTAATTAAATTATTTTTATTACAGTAATGAGAATTTGGTTAGAAACACAGTGCAGTGCAAAAATCTTAACCATCTTGGATTGTTTTCCTTGACCTTGCCATGATCACTTTTGTCTTGCTTATTGAGGGGTTTGTGTAAGACACTATTCTTTGTAAACCTGCTATGGAACAATATGTAATATGTAAAAAAGACTATCCAACTCAGATGAATTATAAGGAATTGCATTAAACTGTGTATGTCTTCACAAATGATAACGGGAATAGGAAGAAGAGATGCACAAGTAATTAATCTCCCTCTGATTCATCAAGCCTAAACATTTAAATGGCTTTTACCATTTCAGAAAACTACAGAGATGCAAACATCATATTTAACTGTTATGGCCTATTGTAAATATGTTAAATAATGCAATAACTATGTGCAGGAAGCTTTGGTGCAGTCTACGCCACCTGCACATTTCAGTGCTCTATATAATTGCCTTCACACATGATTCTTTAGGAGGATGCAACACAATTCTGATTCATTTTCCTATGAATCTTAAAGGTTTAAGAGAAGCCTGCAAATGTGCTTTGAGACCGAAACTATGACTGCAGTATTTATGAAAAAACAAAAGGCTTACATGGAGCATAGAACATGACCAAGGCATGTTTCTTCTTTTTCAGAAATTCCCTGAAATCTTCGGCTCCCAGGTGGCTCACATTGGACGGCATCTCATCCCACGACTTCTCTGGAGGAGGTGGGGCCTGGGGACTGAGAGAAACCGAGAGAGAAAGCGCCTGTGATTAAATGGGTAAGCTGTTAGGCTCTGAATCTCTGTTTCTGTGGCTTGCATTTGCAGCACAAAAGGTTGTGGGTTCAACTCCCAGAGAACACACATACTGGTAAAAATAAATAAAAAATTATAGCCTGATTGCACTGTAAGTCACTTTGGATAAAAGTGTCTGCTAAATGCATAAATGTAAATGTAATTTGTAACACTCACAGACAAGTGAGATCACAACGTAATAACCATACAAATTTTCATAATCAGTTTAATACACTAAATAAAATGCTCAGCAATTTTATGAGCTCAGCAAAACTGAATGGCTGCAAAAGTATTTAGACATCTGAATTATTTCATTCATTTTATAAAATAATTTTAATAAGTTTTTCTTTCAAATTTTTTAAAAAAAAATCATACCGACACCAAACTTTTGAACAACATTGTAAATATATGGTTAGCAATAAAAATACTTTTTGGGGCCAATTTGTATGCATATCACGTAATAAACTATTTCAAACATGAAATGAAAGCATGAAAAGCACCTCAGGACTAAACAAAACCCTAACTTGGAATATTCCTGATTTCCCATTTCCCATGGTATTATCATAGTGCATAACTACTAGTCTGCAGTATGTGCTGTTCTGGGACCTGTGAGATGGCATCGTCATGCACTTAAACTCATAGCTGATGCCTGCACAGAAGGACTGCTCCAGGATCAAAGCAAGGGCAAGCTCATCCACTGAGAGGTCAGTTTAGCAGTGATTGATTGTAGTTAAGCTCTGTTGAGCACATACCAAAGAGTCAAGGGAGACAGCAGTGTAAAAGTAAATTCTCAGCCTCCCAGCCCTCATGCAGGTCACTCTTTAGTCAGTGTGTGTTTTCGAGAGCATGTTCCTATTGACTCAACCCCCGCCTCTTAGTGTGAAGTTCGGTATTGGGTGAAAAACATCTCCAGGTCAAATTTTTTTTCAGAAATCTAACACTTGTTCTACATAGGTGACATTTAGTAACCACTTTAACATATAAAAACAATACCACAAAGTGGGTGCTCAGATACATTTTTAGTATTTATACCTTCCTGACTATTTATAGAGTTAAGAGATTGCACAGGGTAAGAGTAGCACAACAAAAAGCAATTTCTGCCTCACTTGTCCCTGACCTTAGCTGAGCACTAAATCCACCTCCATCAGAAATAAATAAAAGTAGAAACAAGTGTTTACCCATGCAGACCTCCATACACCTACATAAACATCTACATCCAGTCAAAAACAGCTATTGTGTTTTATCCATTTTGTACATTAACGCCTCTGCAGAGATGCATTACAGAAAAACAGACGTTTCAAGGATTTTTTTAATAGGGACAGTAGAGAGTGAGGATAGAATACAATAATAATAAATACGATTAAAAAATAATTTAATATTATTATTAAATTGACCAAACTGTTCTTATGCCAAACAGTTAACTGCCCTAATCGTAAATTAAATGTAATAATAAATCTAAATACAATACAAGTACAAATAAGTAACTACTAATAACAGAATATCTCTTGTTGCAACAACTTACTGAATTAATATTGATATCATTTAATTTCTCATGCTGATAGTCAGTGGAAAAGATGGGAGTCAACTCACTTCTGCAGCCACTCGATGATTTTGTCTTTGCTCCGGAGTTGAGGAAGTGTGTACTTCTCTTCCCCCTTGTCAAAGTACTTCACTGTTGGGAAGCCTGAGATTTTAAACCGCTCACCGATGGACTTGTGAATGGTGGCATCCACTGCTGCCAATACACCTGGGCTCTGAAACCATATGAACAAACAAACATAGAAAAGCACGGTTTACTTTCAACTTAAAACCACACCATACTGTATGTTGTCTGACAGATGATGGGTCAAATTCACACGTACAAATACATCCTAAATGTTGGACATTGTTAGTCCATTTGTTAAACTCTCTGCAAACTGCTTTTTATGCAAAAAGTTCAATGTGACTGTGTTCATGTTCTAACCTTAGATTTCAAAACCTTTTTTACATCTAAAGACAGCATATGTCGATCTTTATATGTAACTGGTTAAAATTAGGAATGTTAAAAGTTAACCTGTTAATCCATTTGATTTATTAAAAACACAACAACATTTGCACTGCATTTCCAGCATATTTCAATAGTTTGAGAAATGAGAACAGCTGCTATAAAAACACTAAACACTTTGAGTGTCATCTACACTAATTGTAGAAAATTATATTTACACTAAGGCCTATTACTTAGACTGATTTATGACATCCTCAGTTTAACACAACCAATTTGTTGTTGAAGTTGTGGAGACTGTTTTTTTCATGAAATGACAGCACAATTTGGCACAGCTTTGTTTCCACCATGATATAGCTGCAAAATGGAGTGTCATTACAAATGTTTCCTCAACTTAAACTCCCTCTATTTGCACACATCTGTCGGTGGGATACCTTATAATTATGATGAGAGTCTTGGTCATTATAAAAAAACAATAGATCTGTCTAGCTATCTGAGCTGGGAGCCAATTAGAAGTGTTTGCAAACCAAAACCACTTGACGACAAATACCCAAACACATCTCATTAACTGAATGTCACAACATTTCAACAACACACTTGAGAAATAACCATGGCCGCTTGAATTTCTCCACCATCCACTTACAAAATGTCACATTCATAACCCGCCGTCTTACATTCATATATGCACATTTAAACATCCTTATTCCAAAGTCTCACAGAGATGCAAATAAAAAAAAAAAACTCTCGACATGCGGACTCTCTCTTTAAACTGTGTGTAGGGCCGTGGGCACAGGAAATGAGAAAAATAAATGACTTTATCTTTCTCGGGGGAGAATATGTGAGGACTACAACATGCGTTAGATAATGCATAATGTGTCGTTATTGAACTCTGAGAAGAGCATCACGACGAGTAGCTCCAAGCTGAAGGCTAGAGGGACAGCACAGAGGAAAACGAAAATGAGATAAATACTACAACTATAAGGCTCTGGCGACTGCAATTGGCCTGCAACTAAGAACTAGAGAACAGAGGAAACCCGGAAAATGAGAACCACACCACTCACACAACATGGCCCGAGATGTTTGTGAACTGTTTATGTCTCATGTTGTAAATTTAAAGCTTAAAAATTTCCAAGCATGGAAATGTTGAATCAAAGGTTGAAATAGTAAAACATTTTTGGATTTACCGCAGGGTGTTATCAAATTGTCTAGGATGATGGAAAATTACAGTTGGCTTATTTTAATTAAGTCAATTGGACACAGACTTTTTTTTTTTACAAGGAATGCCTCAAAGTGACAATTACGCACCTTGAACCATTTCAGTAAGTAAACAGTTGTTCTCTTGCCTACGTGTTGTCTTTTGCGAAGTCAGTTTGAATTTTAGAACAAGCAAATATATGAACATTATCCATTCCCTATATGTCAGAGAATAAGAGTGAGTGAAGGAACTCACATCTGGGTCTTTGTTGAGGATCTCAGCAGCTTCATCAAACTCTGGCTTCATCTTCTTACAGTGGCCACACCCTAAAAACCATCACAAGCAAGAAAATTAGAATGTGATAATATATATATATATATATATATATATATATAAATAAATCCATAAAAATAATAATTTTTATATATATTTTTTAAATATTAAAGGAAAAATTGTGAGTTTTTTTTTTTTTTTTTTTACAAAATGTGTTTTTACAGTAGTGCTTTCACCCGATTTGATAATATTACTACTAAATTATTCGAATAATTGTGATTTCTTGTGCACCAAATCAGCAAATTAATCATAATAGTAATGGCTGCTGAAAATTCTACTTTGCCATCACTGGAATAAATTATGTTCTTAAATATATTCAAATCCATTTTTTTTTTTATTGTAGTTTTTAATTGTAATAATATTGCCGTTTTTACCAAACCCAAACTTTGAATGGTAGTATATAAACATACAAATATTTGGAAAACCCTGGTATAAATGAGGTTTTGGGTACTTGAACAGCTAAATACTAATTTGGCCAGGTTGAGAGGTCAGCTAAACTAGCCAAACCAGCATTAACCAGAAAACCATCTTAGGCCAAGCTTTTTCATTTTTTTATTTTTTTTTTCAAAAGGGTTGTCATGCATAATTGGCATAGCACAAAAACAACAACACCTCAACTCAATACAGCATTTCAGTCATAAATTAACCAGAAACAGCACTCATCTGGAAACAAATTATATTTCCCTTTCAAGTATTTAAAGGATCCCTGTTCAATTCTCCACCTGTTACATGATCACAAAAGCATTTCCAGTAAACATAAGCCAGAAATCACGGAGTCAAGCCTGGATTTAATACTGTATGTATTTATTTACACTATAAGAATATGAACAAATCAGGACACTGATAAATTGCATTTTTGCTAAGAACTATGTACAACAGTTTATTATTATAATTAAAGGTGATTTGAAATGAGATCACATGAAATTTGCACACTTGAGGGGCGAGTGTCCGCATGCATTTTGTCTTATATTTAATCTGATGCAAGTAAAGCATTTTTTTTGTCTTGAACTTAACAGTGTTGATTATGTGCATTGAGAGGCCTAACCATTGGCATTATGATCGCTGAGTGGATGTGAAGCGATGTTTGTGTGTAAACAAGTAAAACTACATTTGACGTTTGTTGATGAGAATGTAAACAAGTCATTTGGTACCTTGAAAGTGTATTAATGTGGAGAGAAAGTATGTGCATATAGGCTCAGTGGCGGGTTGGTAGGATACACCCTGCGCCATACAGGAAATGAATATGAATATCAGAGGTGTTTAATCAAAAAATATGAAAGCCTACGAGAATCACTAGAAAAGCAACCTCCCAAGAAATTGAAATACTACCGACATACTCGTATCAGCAAATCTGTGTCAGGTTGATTCATTTGAGAATAAAAATGATAGACAAAAACATCAAAAGTACACAAGTGCAATTCCACCAGCATAAAGAGACTGACTAAATGCTCTCGTTTTTTTTCTTTTGTCTCTCTCTGACCGCTTCAGTAGTTCAAATTAGGCCTCACTAGACAAAAATTACTGGTAATAAGATAATACCATGCTACATACAGTATGCCATGATTCTCAAACTATATACTGTAAAATATGCATGTACTGTAAAATGGTTTTTACATGGTACTCCAATGTACTTTAAAGAGTAGTTATGCGTGCTAATAATTATAATGTTACCATAATAACATGTCCAAAATATTAGAATTATACATTGATTTTGACAACTTGCTTGTCAAGCTAACATAATCCTAACAATTAGAGGAATTCATCCAAAAATTACAATTATGTCATCATTTACTCCCCCACATGTCATTCCAAACCTGTAGGATATTCTTTCTTCTGTGGAACTCAAAAAGTGGTAATTTGAACAATATTTCAACTGTGGACCTCTTTTACTTTATATTGTATGGTCAAAAAACCTTATTATGTTCCACAGAATAAAGGAAGACATTGTTTTGGAATGTTGTGGGGGTGACAATTTTCTAACCCTTTAACTACCTCTAAATGTCAATGTCATTCAAGCCCCAAGTTCTGCAAGAGCAGTGTTGTAGATACTCACAGGGAGCATAGAACATGACCAGGACTGACAGATGCTCCTCCAGGAATGAGTCGAAAGACTCATCAGTCAGATGGAAGACCGCCGAGCCGGATTCTGACCAGGGCACCTCTTGAGCTTTAGGTTGAGGGGGTTGGGGGCTGTGCAATGTATAAATCAAGTAGTTAAAAACATTTCCATTAGTCAAAACATTTTTGTTGTCTCAAAGCCTATGAATTTCACGATCAAAACTCTCCAAATGACTAATGTGAGACACCTAAGCTCTGCCAATACACATCACACCGTTCATTTCAGCTCTACATCTGGTGGGGAACAGTCACACCCACATGACTTAAGAGAACTAGTTTGAGCTCGCAATTCACATCTGTCTCGTCATGGGCCCTGTGCCCATATAAGAGCAGCTCAAATGATTCCCTTTTAGAGTGGATAGAGCCAAGAGCCAAGAGCTTGTCTGCTAGAAGTGTGTCAGCTGAACAAAGACCAGCCAGAGGCAACTTTGCCAGGGATAAACACTGGCAAACCCCACCATTAAATGGGTAAAGTGCATCAGTAAATGCTCTCATATTCAAACTTTCACTATTTTTTTTTTTTTTTTTTTAATCAGTCCCACTAAAATGATCATAATGTACCACTGCTACAGTGATCATCTTTGAGAAACAGCTAATAACTAGATTTGCCGGCCTGGTTAGGTGACATCTACATCTTTCAGTGATATCTCTGTTTAAAAGTTTAGAATCAGGAAAATTTGTTTCTGAAAGAAGTTTTTATGTGCACCCAGGCTGCTTTTATTTGATCAAAAATACAATAAAAATAGTAATATTGTGAAATATTATTAACATTTAAATATACAGGTGCTTCTCAATGAATCAGAATGCGACTAGAAGATTCATGCAGTCCATAAATTACATGTTGCATTGCTTGCATAGCTCTAGTGAAGTCAATCTCTTAGATGTGTACATTGTGTACATTGTTAGACACTGTAAACTTGTATATTTTATTCACTCTGTCACTTTGATAGTAGGTTAAGACACTGAAGTCTCATCATGTCTCTGTTAGTAGGCATTGAGGAGTGTTTACGTCCAGTGTTTTACAGTGCACATCATATACTTCACACCAAAGTTCCTGGATACCAGTGGAGACTGCAGGCAGAATCCAAGATGTCACACCTCTTACAAACAGTGATTCTTTACAGCTTTTAAGATAGTAGAGGGCTTAAGAATGATTGAAGAGAGGCTGTGTGTTTGTATGTTAGAATAAGGGTTAGGTTTACTCACTTTTTCAACCAATCAGCAATGTCTTTAGAGGTGGCTCCATAATTCTCATAATGATGCAAAAATTTACCCTTCCTGTTTGGAGAAAGAACAAAAAAAGGGGCAGAATAATTAATCATAAACTGGCTGAAAACATCCAAACCAACACACTAATTTCATCAATATCAAACAAATCATTTATACCAGTATAAGATAGGACACAATTTTTTTAAATAGGTCAGAGACCTAGTGATTAGTGCACATGCTTCTGGCCTGCGTTCCTATCACAATCCCACTATTCCCTGTCCTCTCTCTACTTTCTATGTAAAAACATTGCCAAAAGTTTGTAAAACAGAAACAGAAGGTTTGTTTAAAGCTATTAGTATTGACTTTTACAAAAACATACTTCAAATCTTGCCTTCTTTCAAAAAAAGGAAATCCTAAATGGGAGAAGTCAATACTTATTAGTGCTCATTTTCTCAACATAAATTGCACTAGACAGCTTAGGATATTCGTAACCGCACAACAAAGATCCAAGGCATCCAAGACTCAAGACTGCTGCTCGCTTCTTGCCATCCAAGATAAACATTTTAAAAGAGCGTTTGACTCAAAGCTAATTAAGCCATTTGGCCCAGGGCTCTTAGCATAATCAAAGACTTCAGCTAGCAGCCTTTTGTGCTCTTACTAATCCATAAAACCACAAGCAGACGAGATCATGAATGTATCCAGAAATGCTTTTGAACACACAGCAGCATGCAGAAGAAGGCTTCATGCATCAGAAACTCAATCTTTTATCTGCCATCATCTACTCCCTTTCCATGACTGAAAATAATCTGAGCAAATGGGAGCTTAGCTGAGATGCTGGCAATGGACTGTCATTTGTAACGGTCACTAATCAGTTGGAATCCAAAAGCACTGATGCAACCTAAACAAAGAAATATAATAAGAAAGTGGAAAACCCATGTCAATCAAAAGAGAATTATCACTTTGTGTCATGCTAAAACTTGATTTTCTAGTCTGAAAAAAGATGAAAAGATAACCCATCTTGCCTCAAGTGACTTTCAAATTCCTAGTGACCCTATAATTAAATGTAAATCTGTTTGCAACCAGCAGGCTATCTATCTGTATTTTAAATATATCTAAATAATAATGGTCTCTCTGATTATACATTAGCGAAATATTAATTGATTCAAAAGAGCAGTGCTGAGGTGTGGTGTAATAGTGTAAAGATCTGGCCTGCGTTTCTCAAAAGCATCGTAAGGTAAAGTAGGTCGTAGAACCATTGCCACCAATGGCCTCTACGATCAGCTTAGTTTACGATGCTTTAGGCAAACGCAGAGTTTAATTAACCTTTTAGTAATTAAAGCAGCGGTGTAATGAAGGAGCACTAAACAGAAGCTAAATGCGTACTGCTGCTTCTGCAAGTCTAAATATACAGGGGAAGGGCTATGGACAAATTGCACCATGCAGAGAATACACATAAATTAATTTATTATTATATATTTAAATAAGATCATAAATCATGCCTTTTGCTTGGGCTATTAGTTCTAGCATGCTACATTATAAAAAGCTGCCCGAAAAATGTCTCCGAAATGAATTAATTTAAACCCTTTGAATTTAAAATGCAAAGATTATTTTGTGGAAGAAACAAGAACTTTTTCAAATAATGCAAATCACGTCTCTACCCGCAATGCTACATTATGCAGGTCAAAAACTATTCAAACTATTTAAACAAACATTTACTGGAATTAACATTTTATGTATTTGAAACTTTTATTAACAGAATAAGTTGATGAAAGTCTTTCATTATAATTACTGGACTTTCATTCTTTTTCTTTATCCATTATGTCACAGTATTTTTGTTAGTAATATAAAATTAAAAAAGGAAAAACCTTGATGTAAAACTTTTAAAGTAACGCTCCACAAAACTGGTGTTCATTATGGTGCATTTTCTTATGCTGACAAATTACATACTTGGGCTTTTTAGGGGGAAAAAAAGACAGGTGAATGATGCTAGGAAAAGCGCCGACATCTCAAAAATCCTTTTAAAACATTTGTTGTGGATAAGAAAAAGTGTAGAAAAAGTTCAATTTTGATGACTTTCCTAGTCATCTTCATAATGCATCATGAATGTGCAACTCTGTAACACTATTGTTATAATAAAGCAAAACTAGTTTAAGAAAAGTAGGAAAAGCTGGTCGATATATCAGTTACTTACAAAATGCAGTGATTTTGCAAGCAACAATCTTTAGTGAATATTGCAATGTTTTATTAGGTTATATTTCTATTTTGTCACATAAAATAAATTACTGGCCAACTTTGGGTATTTGGTTGGTTTTGGTTTTATAACAGCAAAAAGCCTTTTAAGCCACTGCAATACAAAAAGGGATTTATATTGTAACATCAAAAGGCAGAAAAATATAAATATATAAATTTTTGCTATATCAAGCCATAAAGCTTAGCAATTTAGTCAGTTTTATTCAGTGTTCAGATGTTGACTAGTTTGTGCATTGGATTCCTTTATGAAGAAGCAAGACAAACTTACTCAAAGTAGCAGAAGGTTGGGTAGCCCTTGACGCTGAACTCCTGTTTGAGCCCGTCAAACTCCGCCGGGTGCACGTTCATCCCAGCCAACACCTACACAAAAGCAATGAATTAGACTTGAAACAAACAATCCCTGTCTAGCGACAAATACAGGAAAATGAAGATGAATGGCCACATCAGAGTGTAAACAAAGCTTGTCGATACAGAAGGCACAATGCAGCGAAGTGGCACACAAATATCCATCTCTGATGACATTGCTTGACCGAACATGCTAATTGCTTGTTGATGAAGAGAACTTCATCCATTTTTATACTGTGTCACATTGCTAAGGTGAAAAAATATAGCTTGTGAAGTTATTTCAAACAAACTGCACCGTTACGACGGTCCAATCTTGATGATGTATTCTAAAATAAATGTGTATTTTCTAAAAGTCACAAATCGTCTCTGGTGGGCCATAAAAATCAATCAGGCCTATGAAAAATATGCAGAAAAACTCCTGACCAGTGATTAACTCCTAAATCCATCAGTGTTTCTGCAGTACTATCAGCTTCTCACCACACACACGCAGAAACTCAGAAAAACAGGAGGCAGCAAATCTATATGTTGCATATATATATATATATATATATATATATATATATATATATATATATGTGTGTGTGTGTGTGTGTGTGTGTGTGTGTATGTGTGTGTGTATATATATATATATATATATATGTTAAAAAATGTTTGTTCAAACTATTTTATAGTATGCACAAGCTGAAATGAAAAAAAAAATATTAGTATACTGTACGCTAGTTCACAATTTTGGGGTCAGAGAGATATTTTTCTTTTTAAGTTATCAATTGTTATATTCAACAAGAACAGGTTAAAAATTATCAAAAGGGACAATTCCTTTGTGTTTTGAACCTTTTATTCATCAATAAATAATGTCAAAGAATCCTGAAATTTTTTTTATCAAGCAGCACAAAAGAAATAAATATTTGTTAAGCACCAAATCAGCATACCAGAATGATTTCTGAAGCATCATGTGACACTGAAGACGGAAGCAATGATGCTGAAAATTCAGCTTTTGTCATCACAGATATAGATGACATTTTTATATATATTAAAAAGAAAAAGTGATTTTAGATTTTAATAATATTTCACAATACTAATATATTTTAATCATAAATGCAGCCTTTATAAGATTTTTCAAAAATATATATGTAGAAAAAATCTTACCAACCCTAAACTGGTGCATATATAAATTGACATTAAACTAGATTTATAAATACTGTAAAAGAATTGTTCATTGTTAGTTTATGATACCTAATACCTTAACTAATGTTAACAAATTTAAGCATTAAGTATTTCCAAAAGAGTCATTTAAAAAAAAATCTCTCCTGTTGTGCGGTCTTTGTTTATGCAATTATTTATTCAGTTTACCAGTGGAGGAATGGAACAAAAGAACCTTTTCATGGTTTTAGCTGCACAATACTAACCAGTTTTCTTACACAAGCTTCCATGTAGAAAACACTCCCCCTTTGACATTTACAGCGGGGTCTTCTTAAAAATTCTTCAATTTCGATGTGGACAATTTTAGTTTGAATGAAAGTTCAAGCATCTATGTTTGTGCTTCTGTGAACATTCTAAGATGAGATACGAAAAAAAAAAACAATGTGTGAAAGAGAACAATGTGTGGTGAGGTGTACATTGGGGCTCCCAGCAGTGCAAAGAGATATTGAGCTGAACTGGCATATAATCCATACTCCACCATAGACTTATAGGAAGTACATCCTATAACTGTAATATGAGATCAGCACAAGGGCTTTTATGCAAATCTGCATCTTCCTCTAATGAAGGGGAACTAAACGTTCAGTCAAAAAGGAACATCAATGGGTTCACAATACATCCCACCTGTTAGGTAATTCAACAACTGAATCAGATATGGTTTAAAAAAAAAAAAAAAAAAAAGAAAAAAAAGGAAACCCGAATCAATAGGGTATTATTCTATTAATTTAAGACTTAAGAACTTTATAAAAACACCTTGTGTGAAATTTAAGACCACACCTGTGATGGAAATATGTATTTATATTACATACATATATGTAATAATCAATGTTTTTAATGCAAAAAGAAAACAAAATATCTTTGTTGTCAAAAATGTTATTTTTATTAGTGAACTTTTCATATCAGCAGACAATATACCATACAAAATATCCCCACAAAAGCATCGCATTACACTGCATTTTTAGTGGTGTAAATTACTTATTCAGAGGCATTATTTTCATCAGTGTTCGATCAGCTTTTACATACTTATATCTGCATGTTTTGAATATTTACCCCAGGCAAGTTTCACATTTTAACCGTATGAAATATATATTTCATGTAAAATTCTTAGTTGATCAAAAAAATTAAAATATGCACTACAGGGCTGTTACCAATCAAATAAAATCTTGAATATACATAGAAGAAATGTTTGGGGAAAATTAAACATGACGCATTAAAAACGCTGAATCAATTAGTAACAAAAACGCTGAGTGTTGCTTGGAGAATGTGCAATACTTTTGTTCTGATCTTTGTTTGGAACTATTTTCATTGGTGAAATAGAACAAAACAGTCAATTGTGTCTAAAATTTAAGTAACATATACTTCATTAACTGTTTGTTGAACTAAAATCAATGTATCATTTGCAATTGCGAAAATGTTCAGCAAAATAGCTCCCTTGTCATGGTATGTTACTTAACTAAGTCACCCTGTGTACTTACATATTTCCCTTTTGTCTCAGTGGCTGCTTGCTGGAAAACGGGCTGCATCCTTTTACATACTCCACACCCTACACGCAAAAGAGATTTTACAGTTTAAGGTGCATTAGTGAAAAAGGTCCAGAGCCTATTGCCATAAATGTAGCAATGTATGAATCATAGCTCACACAGATGTCACTTTCAAAATGTCACTTTCCATGTGACCAAATTGAAGCATTGCAAAATGTGTGTGGGAATCTTTACTTGAAATTCATGGTCGAACACATTCCGATTGAAATGACTAGATTTCACACGCAACAGCTTGTCAAATAATGATAAAGGTGACCATGCCTTGTTTTTGCACAGAAAGGCTGCAGAATATTACTACACATTAATATTATGGTACCACGTTCATAGATATACACAAAAGTTTATTACTTAGATTATAATTCAAAAGTTTAGTGTTGGTAAGATATTGATGTTATTAAAAGAAACCTCTTATGTCCACCAATACTGCATTTACTGTATCAACAATACAATAAAACTGTAAAACTGTAAAATATTTTGTAATAAATGTAATTTATTTCACAATATAATTCATTCCTGTTGTGGCAAAGCTGAATTTTCAGCAGTCTTCACATGATCCTTCAGAAATCATTCTTAAGTGCTGATTTGGTGCTCAAGAAAAACATTTCTTGTTAAAACAAGTGTTTCAATGAATCCTTTTCAGGATTCTTTGATGAATATAGAATTCATAAGAACATGCATTTAAAATTTTATATCTTCTGCAACTTGTGCAATGCTTTACTATCCACTTTTAATCAATTTATTGCATCCTTACTAAAAAAAATATTATAAGTATATATATATATCTTTTTTGTGTTACCAACACCAAACTTTTGAAAGGTAGTGTAAGTTTAAGTATTTTATCAAATGAGAAAAGAAAAGGTAATAGGTAATAGTGATCATCTTAACCCTATGGCTAAAGGTTAGGGTTAGGCACTTTTCAATGGATGCTACTGTTTGGAGTCTTGGCAGAATTATTGTTATTATTTTTTTTAAGAGTTGGTCCTGCCCAGAGGTTTCCCACATCTGTTGATCTAAATATGATTTAGGCTGATTTCTAATGTGCTTTTGGGTTCCTCATGAGTACATGAGGAATTAAGTCTTAAGAAGTTAAACTCTTGTTTATGTCACACTGACAAATGCTGGACATCTTAATGACATCTCGACTGCATACACAACCTATATTGATTCAAGCACAGACAATCGCACTTCACATGATTTGTTTTGTTTGAACATGGCTCTTCTTGCATGACTGCACACAGTTTGCGTCAGATGAAGTGTTTAGTGGTGGATGATTACAGACGGGGGTGACTCACATGGGGCGTAAAACATCATTAGGATGGGCCGCTCTTCTCTTTTCAGCAGCTTCCGGAAATCCTGCAAACCAAACAGCATGAGTGGAACAAACACTCTGGGCTGTGTGGCTGTAAACTTTAGAAATGTTTTAGGTCATCTCATTAAAAGCAAAAACAAGGGTAGAGATTTCCCGGCCTCTTTCTTTAAAAAGGCATATTGCATCATTACTTCATCACACACCGGCACAGCGCTAGTTATTGATTCTCTAGTCTAAACCACACTATTTTACAAAACAAAACAAAATCAGAAATTAGATATCAATGTTCTCTTCAAAGAGGTTTCAAATCTTTCATTACTAAAAAGTGTGTCTGTTGACCACCATCTGTAGAGTGTGATTTCTGTTTTGAAAAAAGGCCACTGCTGGACATATTCGAAATATTACAACCTCCTGAATCTGTTTTCAGATCTAACTTTCTTCACATACCCAAATGGTCTAAAAATGTAATGCTAGGGCATTTAATACCATACTCCTGAACACTCAGTCCAGCTGCCAGATTTAGCCTCGAGAGACAGAAGAATAGATAGGTTCTTCTGTTGCAGATTGTTCAGCTACAAGTCTTACTTGAGCAATACTTACCTTCTCTGACTCGATGTGAACAACATCTTTAGCCTCAGGGTTTTCCTCCCACAGGGGGGCACCTGCAGGGTCTTTCAGGAATGCCACCATGGACTAAAAGAGGTAGAGAATAGATAGAAAAAAAGACATTACAAAATCATCTTTCACTGTCATAAAATGGTCAACTCGCTGTATGCACATTTTTTTGAATCTCTTATCACTAAAGACATTTGTTCTATTCGACCGTAAGTGACCTGCGAATTGGACTTCACAGGTTATTCCACCATGATTCTAGTTTGAAGGGAGTGTATGTTCCATTCTACGCACATTAAAGGTACCTGTAGGTAGGACCTGCCACGAGAGGGCGCACTACCAAAACAATAACAATCGCGTGGTTTGATGACACTAAGAAGGAGCATGGGATGATGGGATTTGTTGTCTTTTACCCAACCGCTGACGGCAATATATATCAAGGATCTAACGGATGAGGTTAAGTTTTTATAAATCTTGTGCTTGATGTCATAATTTTCAAATGCGAGTTCAATGATTTGCGCGAGTATATTACATACAAAATCAATGCAAAGACACACTAGACACTACTTCCACATCCAGCATAGCTCAGCTAATTCATTTTTAACATATTCACAGTCCAGAGTAATTTATCAAAGCCTCATCACATTCGGTCACAACTGAGCCGAAAGACGTGTGGAGAATGAGTTACGTGAGAGAAACCAATGAGGGACAAGTTTGATTCAGCTACTTATGAACCAAGGGCTTCTGGTGATCAGACTATGGATCAGACGCGTCCTTGCACGGGTCTAGAGACGCAATGCCCCACATCGGGCTGTATGCCCCATAATACTAATCTTGTTGGTCGTTATAATAGCATACGTTCTCTGTAAAGATATGAATCAAAACCGCTCACCTGTCGAGTAAAACACAAGTTTACAGGAGCTGTCCTTGTCTACAGAACCAGCGGCAGACGGTAAACAGTAATGATGTTCCATAAATAATTAACACAATCCACCATAAAACGTGCAAGAAGTAAATAAGGAACTGCTTGAAGCAAGCAAGTGGTTTGCTGGACGCTAGACACTACTTACGCATTTGTCCATGACACTGCTGTCATGTGGTTTCTACGTCAGTAAAGGCGGTAACAAAGGGTAACTAACGTCATTGACAGGCGACTGCACTGCCCCGTCTCACTGTTTAGAATGGGAATTTTCTCTTGATTTACAAGTAGTTGAAAACATTAGAGATCTTGTTAGTAATCAGCTGGACAAAATATATAACATTAGCTTAGTGGTTTTTGGATATTTCACTGCAAATATCTTACAAATTGTACCTTTAAAGTGTGTGAGACATGAATCTAAATTGTATTTATTTTTCTATTTTTATTATGTTACACTTCACACAATGTACACAGTCTAGGGAGGCACAATTTCAATCGGAACGGCAAAATCTGCTGAGCGGTGCTATGTGCAGACTGGAATTGAGAACCACTGGATTAGAGGTACGGATCTAATATTTGCATGAAAGGATGCACATGACTACGATTCAAAAGTTTATATATATATATATATATATATTTTAAAGAAGTTCTAAAGAAGTGTGATCTAACTTGAACATAAAAAGTGCTGAGATTGATCACTAATGAAAACCTGTCTTCTCTTGTGCAATTACTCTAATTTATCTCCTAATCCATGTATGCAAGACATTAGGAACTAAGCACTCCCTTGACATGAAGTGCTCAAAGTACGGCTTTCCTCCTGTAGCAAAGGAAATTGAAGAGCAATTTGTGGTACTTAACAGCAGGTGCATTTAATAAGAGCTCTCATATCTTTCCACACCAGTGGTGCCAGCGAGCATGTCCCATCACTGTCTCATCATCCAGCATAGCTCAGCTCATTCATTTTTAACATATTCACAGTCCAGAGTCATTTATCAATGCCTCATCACATTCGGTCACAACTGAGCCGAAAGGCGTGTGGAGAATGAGTTAGGTGAGAGAAACCAATGTGGGACAAGTTTGATTCGTCTACTTATGGACCAAGGGCTTCTGGCTCTTGTGCTTGAGGCTGAGTACTATGAAATGACAGCAATGGGAAAACCATGGACAATGAGCAAGTTAATAGCAACAGAGAGAATCATCCACTAACAGATGACAGAGTACTCATCCAAAAAGGCATTGATGCTGTTTAGTGAAAATGCAAGTTGTCAATCCATATGTCTAACAGAGAAAAACTGATGAATTGGATTCTGAAAGAGGCTTCCAAAAATGCTGTGATTTGTGTCAGAAATGACTACATCATAATGCAATTTTCTGATAAATTACCTTAAACGTAGCTGGTCGGTTATATTCTGTGTGGAAGGTCCCGTCCCTAAAAGCAACACAAAATTAAAATTGCTATGCCCATGCTTCTCAATAATAATAATAATCTGTAAGACCTCCAAACTGCCATTGTTGTAGTACATGAACCTGAGAAAACGAAGACTATTCTTACTTGTAATGCAAGACCTCAACTCCATTGGTTTTTGAACTGGGGTCTACCTTGACTTTTTTACAGAGTTTGCGACCTTCTGAATCCCTGTGGAGGAGAACCGACAGAAACATTTATGAATATTCAATCACTTAACAGATTCACAAACAGTACTAAATAATGCATAATCACAGTAGAACTCAAACAAAGTTCCAAAAGATCGCTCATGGGACGCAACATATGACCACAGCAATAAGTTAATGTAAGGGCCACTTCTAAGTTTTGTCAAACCCTGTCATTCTTCTCTTTTTGAAGACATTCAGCTGCTACAGTGTATTATACATAAACTCTGCCTGCTTTAATTCTGAGCCACTGGTCTCAAGATAAAAGAGTTAAGCATTTTTTCCTTCCCTCTCTGCTTGCAGGAGAATAGCATGCTTCAAAAAGTCCTGCTCATAATGGATTTTGTACAAGTAAAGTATGTGGTACTGGTTATATGCATTAGGGCACATTCCACAATGCGCTACACTCTGAATCTCAAGACTCTTTTAAAGCATTAATTCCATGTTTAATTGTAAGAAATATTATGCATGTTAAATAATAGCTTGTGTAGTGTGAAAAGTGGCTATAATTAAACATCATACTGTATCTCTTTATATCAAGAAGTAAAATCATTACATATGACCCTTTTTGCATGATGAGAAGAAAAAACTTTCAGTCCATTTGATCAATTTTTACACAAACTACAGTGCAGACTGAATTCGTCATGCTCAGCCATCAAACCCTGCTAAGTTACTGTAAGAAATCAATGGGAAATCAATTAATAAAGAATACACAACTACTCGTATAAAACTTTAGCTTTACTCAAAAAAATATTTAAAGGTTAACCAACTACTCACTGGCCAATTGCTGAAAAAACAAACAAACATGAAAGCTTAATTTTTTTTTAGGGTTTCTAGCCCTATTTTCTATCCTATTTATGGGAGGGTGCCACAGAGGGATTCAAAAATCAGTGCTTTCTAAATTCACTGCACAAAAAAATTAAAGCTCCAGTTCCAGATAAATTCATCTTTGTCATACAGCCAAATGCAAACAGCAACAAAGCACTCTATCTTCACACTCGCACCCCAACAGAACCTGAGAACAGAAAGGACCCACAATTACCTGGTCCCTCTGTCACCCCAGATACGCCCACAGCCCTGGCCCCCAAAGAGATCCAGATCTCTCCATTGTAAAGACTCCCCTTCCCTTGAGCGATAATGAGCATGGAAATATATTACATAAGGACAAAAAGGAGCAGAGAGGACTCAGCAGCGATCTAAAGCCCCATGCTAATAGAAATTCAAAGAGACTGAATTCAATTATGCTTCTGAAAGCATCCGCCCCCAACCAGCTCCATTCCTAAAAGGTAGATGAGACACTATCATTAGTGTTACGCATTTCCCACATAACGCCTTTGTGGGAGGACAGAGAGAGGTGAAGCGGAGATCAGAGCTCAGTCTGTCAGGTGGAAACTCAATTAAACATGCTGCGTGTCGAACGAGCTGACTCAGGATCACAGATGGCAATGAGCACACATGCGTAGATATTCCCCTTCATACCCTCTCCAACACCACTACCCATTTCGGGATGCCAAAATAATTTGCCATCTTGTTCTAAGCCATGAGAGCCAGGGGTCCAGTCAATAAGTTTTTCTTGCAGGGGGGTTTGAAAGCGGATATCCAAGGTTCAAAATTGCTGAAAGCGGTTAGTGCGTGTCTAGTGGACAAGTTGCGAAGTTGAAAACCAAGTCTGAAGGTTCTGAGAAAAAGTAGCAGTTTTCATTAAAAATCCAATTGGACTGTTCAGATTCCAGAATTATTGCATTGCCATTTTCTTCATACTGATCTCGCTCTGTCCATGGCCTACTTCCTTAATGGTATCCCCAGTGGACTGGAGCTGGCCAATTCTCAGGTCCCTGTCATCTGTAGAAAACATGTGAGCGTATCGCTCTCTGCTTTGCTATACCGCACTGCTGGCCTGTGTGGAGTTACTTTTTTTAAACCCATCTTTATATAAGTTCATTACTCTCAAAAAGGTCCTTTAAGGATTGGCTAGGCTAAAACGATTTTTTGTGTACGTGTGCTTAGCTGCTAACAAGCTAAAGTTTTTATTGCCTGCTTCATCCTACCAATTACCACCCAGCCATCGAGAAATAATTCAGGGACCAAGTTTTTATTGCTAATCATCAGAAACATCAAAACAACTTTTGTGGTATCTCTTTCTCAAAGCAGAGACACACAGAAGATGCTGAGCTGTGACACATGCATGAGCTGAACAATGATGCGATGGAACAAGATAAACCACAGTAACCCAAGGTGATCACCACAGACACAACCTGTGTATATGAGCTAATTATTTAGGCACAGGGATCATATTTCTAAGAATAAAAAGGTTTTTTCACACTTTCGTGCGTTCAAGGTTCTACATAAACATACTGTTTGACCAGAAACCTTCTTGTGAGTCCAAAAACACCATCTATAACCCTCATACTGCATTTATTGCATCACACCATTTAAAGACAGTGTTAGAAATAAAACAACACCAACGAGTTGATCAGGACATCAACTGCCTCAACATTAGTGGTAAGAAATAAGTAATAAAAGTGCTAAATCAATTGGTACTCACCCACAATTCACCCAGGCGATGGTACCCTGACCTTTCACGGCCTGTGCCACATCAGACAGCAGCTTTAAATGCGCATCTCCAGACGAAGCTGAGGACACAAAAAACACATTTAGACGACTGTAGACAAGACATGTTGCAGAAACTGCATGAACTGCTTCCCTCCGGTAGAAGCTACCAAGTCCCAATGTATTAATCAAATCAATATGAGAATTATTTTGGACTGATATCTGTGTTTCTGTTTAACAAGTGTTTATCTTGATAGGTTTTTATTATGGTTTATTGTTTGTTAATTGCATGTCTATGCAACAACATGTAGTCCACAACAATTTTCCTTCCAAGGACAAAAAAGTATTCTACTACTAATGTAAAACCTTTATATATCGTAAGCTTGTATCCGGTATATGCGAATGGTCTCTAACACAGTGCCCAGACACCTGGTAGCCCACATGGAGCCTGCATGTCACCTGTAGAGCTCATGCTATAAATAGCCTCAATTATAACGCTTAATTTCCCATCATTTCTTTTTATAATACATGAAATTACAGAAACTATTTGATCATTTTACATACCATAATTTTACAAATATATTTTCACATTTAGCTAGCGCTTCTGATCTACATTCTCATAGTCTAGAAGCGAGCCATTGCTAGTTCAAAAGATCTCTGTGTAAGCGGGAGAGAGAAAATCTGTTTGCACAGTATTTCACTAGTGTTTACACGTGATCTGCACTATCTATCAGATTATTAACGGTTTATTAAACTGCATGTAAACAGATACTCAGAGCTAAAATATCTTTGCAGGGAAATATATAAATGCATGCAAAAATTGAAAAAAAAGTCTACAAATGGCATGATTTCACAAACAAACATGAACAGTTCAAATTAGGGTAAATTACGCAAATAGTTTAACATTTCATGTCTTTCATTCTTTATAAAAAATTTACATTTCAAATAAATGTTGTTCTTTCTATTCATCAAAGAATCCTGAAAAACAAAAATCATGTTTTGACAAAAATATTAGGCAACACAACCCTTTACAACACTGATAATAATAAGAACTGATTAACTTTATCATTCACACACACACACACACAATTACAATTTAACATTTCTATTTTACTACTTTGCTATATATATATAGCTATATATATATATATATATATATATATATATATATATATATATATATATATATATATATATATATATATATATATATAAAATATATATATATATATATATATATAAATATACACACATACATATATATATAGTATAATTGAATTTTTTTATTGTAGTAATTTCATAATTTGTTTTTCCTGTCTTTCAGATCAAATAAATGCAGCCTCAGTGAGCATAAGAGTCTTCTTTCAATACATAAAAAAATTCAGTAAAAAATAAAAAAGGGTAATTCATTTAGTCAAATACTTCATCTGAGACTAAAGTCCCTTTATAGGCTTTTATATAATCTATACATACAACAATAGTTGGTGAGTACATGAATGCAGATATCCACAAAATGTTGTTCCTTCAGTTTTGATTAGTGCGTAAGGTCACATAAAAAAAGCAACGTGGTATGGAAATGAAACACTATTGATTACATCTACATGGTTGTACAATTGCACATCCAGCTGTCGTCAGAGTAAGCTAAATTCTTCCAGTGTTTACTGGGTGATAAAAACAGTTCGTAGAGCTAAAAGCATTGATCAAATATTAATAAATAATAAAATCTGAAAAGGTGGAGTGAATGCTGTTCTCCATTTTTAAAAGCTTTTCAATCATTAGTACTTACTTCGAAGTAGTACTCACTACACCCCAGATTTACACATTTTTTGACAGTCTGTGATCTTCTACTATACCACTGAACCCACAAACTGCTTTTCTTCCCATTAAACCACATCGGTCAAGGTCAAAAGGACAGGCATTTCTGTGGTTCTGTTTTTCAGTTCGTCTTGGGTTTTAATCGAAAGAATGAGTTGAAACCTGTACCCTTTTGAACGAGAAGTGCTTATGCACCACCTGATCATGAATGCATTCCTGCAATCTTAAGGGACTATCACAGTTAGCAGGATGCATCTAATGGAAATGCTTCACAGGATGAGAAGCACTAGTCAGCCATCAATCAAACGCTCTGTGAGGCCTTATCCAGTGACCTCATGTGCTCGAAATTAGTCGTGAATTATGAAACAAATAAATCTTGCACAGCAAGGACCTTGAGAGGCTCTTTCCCTTGCTTTGTGAGCGGGAGATTGTATATGAACCGTTCATCCATACAGTACCCATATATGGTGCTTTGGCTGCTGGTTCTGCTAATAAAACCCAGGAGAGATGCAAATAAATATGCAGTGTTAGGGGGTAGGATCTTCTTTTGTTCTAATGGCTGGAAGAGAGCAATGCATTAGAGTGTTTAGGAGTTTAGAGGGTTGAAGATCTTTATGTATTCTGTCTATGGACATAAGATTTAGATTTTCACATCTGATGAGTGCCAACATGCTTTTGACAGTGAAAGCAAAGCTGACCTACCTATTGTAGCATCACAGGTCTGTTAGCATAGAGCAGAATCATACCTGCTCAATGAATTTTCCCTTAGGGCGTGTAACACATACACTTCTAGCAACGCAAGCTTGATTTTCTTCATTACGTTCTGAAATGTGTCAGAATGCAAATCACAATTAATGTACACACTGCATAACCATAAAGAATCTGCCTCTATGGGCGAGTTTTCTCTATCAGGTTAAACAGTGTCATGGCAGAACAACGTTTTGAAGAAAATCCTGCTGAGAAAGTTAAAGTCAGCATGTTTATAGCTAACACAGGGCTTAACAGCAAAA
The DNA here is from genome assembly GCF_003368295.1 of Carassius auratus. Classification (NCBI taxonomy): domain Eukaryota; kingdom Metazoa; phylum Chordata; class Actinopteri; order Cypriniformes; family Cyprinidae; genus Carassius; species Carassius auratus. The sequence goes on from NC_039276.1 coordinate 7,700,403, forward strand.
AAATCTAGCTGTTCCAGTTGGGCCAGTGATTATGATTACTTGTCCAGTCAACATTATCACTGGCCCCACTACAAAAGAACTGATCCATTTTTATTTTCAGCAATGTACACTACTGTTCATTTTTTTGTATAGATTTTTTTTATACATAAATGTATTTATTTTTTGATTGACATTGGTTGTGCTCCCAAAGGCTGCATTCGTTTAAAACTATAGTAAAAATAGAAATATTGTAAAATATTATAACACTTACACTATATGTTAACAAATTTTATTTTAATATACAATTAAATGTGCTCCTGTGAAGGCAAAACTAAATGTCCAGCAGCCATTATTTTAGTCTTCAGTGTCGCATGATCCTTCAGGAATCATTTTAATATGCTGATTTGGTGCTCAAGAAACATTTCGCATTATTATCAAATGTTGAAAACACTTTGCGTAAACCATGATACCCTTTTTCAGGATTCTTTGATAAAAAGACTGTTATTAAAGACAAATGTATTTGAACATAGTTTTAGTCAGTTTTAATCAATTTAATGCATCCTTGATGAAAAAAAGAATGTTAAAAAAAAACTGTAAAATTAATGTTCAAAATGTATTAATTTATTCAAAAAAGTATTACTTAATACTGGCCCCACGTCACATATTCTAGTGTATTTAAATAATGTTCCTTAATAATTTTTTGCTAGTGATTTTTTTTTATATCACTTACAGTGGGTATATAAAAGAAACACCTCCTTTATAATAATCACATTTTGTTGCTTTGCATCCTGAAATAAAGATGGACACTGTTATGGTTTTATCCAGCTGCATTTACTTATAACATTCAAGTGAAAGATAAAACATGTCAGAAATAAATAATTTAAAAAACAGAATCACTTAGTTGGAAAAAGGACCACCCCCTCCCTCCATCCCTGTTCATTAAATTATATGGCCTCAACACTTCCTACAGTAAAGCATGGAGGTGGATATATTCTGCTCTGGGTTGTTTCTCTGCATCAGGGTCTGGAAACCTTGTCAGGATAGAAGGAATAATGGATGGGGCAAAATACTGTTACATTTTTTAGGAAAATCTGCTGCACTCTGCCAGAAATATGTTTTATCTTCCAACCTGATAATGACCCAAAAGCACACAGCAAAACTGAGCAAACAGTGGTTGAAGGAGAAAAAGGTTAATGTCCTTGCATGGCCTTGTCAGCAACCAGACTTAAACCCCATGAAAATCTGTGGAATTACTTCAAGACTGCAGTCCCTAATCGTTCACGATCAAATTAAACTGAACTTGAGCAGTTATGCAAAGAAGAGTCTGCAAATATTGCAAAGCCTAGATGTGCAAAGTTAGTAGAGACAGAGACATATCCCAACAGACTAAAGGCTATAATTAAAGCAAAGGCTGGTTCAACAAAATACTGACACAAGGGGGTGATCCTTTTTCCAAATCAGTTAGAATTTGTTTTCTGACATGTTGTTAAATCTTTTACTTGGATGTTATAAGATGCACTGAGTAAATGAAGCTGGATAAAACAAAAAACGTGTTTTTGCAACAAAATGATATTATTTTAAAGGGGGTTATTCTTTTCCATACCCACTGTATATTCATTTTTTCTTCTTTCTTCACAAAATCTTTTCAAGAAAATGTGCAAGTCATTTTTGCAATTACAGGGCAGTTGACCATCTTTATTGTTGAGCCCTCCTTGTAGCAACCTGAATAATAACACATTCAGATAAATAGCACAGACTATTGAAGGTAACATAAAAAAAACATACCTTTGACCTTAGGGATCACTAAAACACATTTATTAGCAGTTGCATACCAAGACATCTCTGCATTTTTAGGCTGCTAAAGCTGTAATACCTTTAATGCATTTGAAAAAACAACAGTGGTGACTGACCTGACTTGGTATACAAGACAAGAACATTAGTTCTGGTTCTCAGAAGTTTCTTGAAATCCTTGTGGTCACTGACTTTCTCTATGAGCGGAGACACCTTCGCTGCCTGCAGGGCGGATGACACTGCAACCTGAGGAAGAGAGACAGAGATCCTCATTTTTCACTGTCAAGGCCACAAAAGATCCAAAACAATATCCCCAACTGCATGCCAATATAACTGTGCAAAATTATGATGTGTGTGTCAAACCATGATGACCAGGGAGAAACGACAACAGTCATTACAAACAACATACCATAACACACCTATATATCCCGATATCACTACTTACAAACTCTTTTCCTTACAAACAACTGGAAGAGTTTAGCGAATTTAGGGTTAGCCACAAAACAGGAAATGCACTACAGAGATTCTGAACCCCGACCTTATATATATAATATAAAATAGAATAAAACTCTCACACAAAAGTGTCCTAAAATAGCTTCTGAAACTGTGCTCTGATGTGAGACTAATGTGTTGCCCTATAGTAGGACAGCGTGCTCTCTCTGCCACACTCTCCATCAGTCTTCCCAGCAGAGGCATGCGATTCTGAGTTTGGATGAAGCTGAGCCGATAAAGCAACAACAGATAAAGATGCTGTCATCTAAAGAAGAAGAAAATGACAAGTTCAGACAGACCATGTCACAAACTGAAACACTGACCCAGCCTCTTTATCACCTCTCTATGCCACATGCTTGAAATGAAAAGATACTACCACATTGAGAAGAAATTAATGCTGGACAAGACAGTTCAAATGTTTTTTACAAAATGACATGATTGAAAACTAATTTGGCCTGTCGGAATGATTTTAATAGCTGATTGATAGTCTTTTCGAATGTCTGTAGAGTTTCCATTTCAACATACCAGAAACTGAAGAGAAACTTGCAAAGAAAAGTAAAGATAGCAATAAACAACACTTAATTTTTTTTCTCTTATGAACGTAAATACAATTTTCCCACATGTGACCTCATCAAGCCCACATCGCACTTAATGTTGGCTGAACTTTAAAGGGGTTTTAACATAAGGAAACCAAATTTACCTCAACCTTTTGAGATAAGAGCTTGATGTACATTGAATACAAACTCATTTTTGGAACTCAAAACGTCCTTCTCGTGCCAAAAAGAGACTAAGCTGCACGGACATTTGAATTTATCATCTGCCCCTCTGCATTTCTTTCAAAAGGCATTAGAAATGGGCAACTGGATTCCATTTGAACCCTCTGAGGTCTGGAAAAAAATTGACATGCCTTGACTTTTGTGCTTTCACCGATCGTTTCAGTCTGATTTCAACAGGATGTGTGGTGCATAAAGTGCCGCAATGATGTCATATATTTGTAGGCCAACCAAGAAGTTAGCATCACCCTGGTTCACTCAACAAAAACCCAATAGAATTTTTCCATTGACTTTGAAGTAAGCTGCTACCAGTACTATAGGATTCTTACATGTTTTGCTCATCATGATAATCTTCACAACTTTATTTTTTTTTATTTTTAATCCTAAAGACAATAGGCATAATTGAAAAGGCTAAAAATGTACTACACAAATTTACACAAATTTCAAAGTTTAAGCTGAATGTCCCTTTCAGTCTGTAGTCCAATTTAACCAGTTGTTAGCATCTGCCTTTTTCAGGATAAGTTAAAGCTTTAAAACATTCACAACTGGTGCAATACTGCTGAATATTATGTCATACAATAATACGTTAAAATATTTTGAGCTTGTGTTACCCACAAACCTAAAGTAATTTCAGCCTTTTAACCAAATTGCTTAATTAAAAGTGACAAAAAGACCAAATTTGCTATATAAAATATAAAAAATATATACTACGTACATGCAAGCAGAAGAGCCTAGAATATGAACATGCTGAATAGCACATTAAGCGTTTCAGATGTTTGAAACTCAATTTTGAAAACAGACATTTTTTCAGATATTTACATTCAAAGATAACAATTCAGAAATAAAACTTCTTGTAAATAAATAAAAATAAATTTAGAATAATTTTATATGAATAACAATAATAATAAAAATACAGTTTCATGGTTATTATTAATTTTAAATATTTATGGACAAACATTTCTAAATTCTACTGCCACTGGAAAGTAAAAAGCTTATTTTCTGTGGATTAAAGGCAAAGGGTGAAGGATCAGAGACAACGCTCTTATCCTCCTCACATTTAATCAACACTGTGTGAGCAAATGGGGTCCAGCGGTGTGGACAACCTGTGCCTATTGGGTGACATCCCAACGGCCCCAGCACCTCGGGAGTGTGTGAAGATGACAGTCAGGGTTAATTAAAGTACTGCAAAAAGCTGAGGGACCTGAGAAATCACACCTTTTCTGACTTCAGCCATGGTGACGGGGAGCAGAAATGTCAGACCAACTCACTGAAGTATTTGAAAGAACCATCTTTCTTTCATCAAGTTACTTTCATTAAGTCCAACAATAACTTTGAATGGGTTATATGATAAAAGATGAAATTTTTCAATAAGGCAGGTGACACACTAAACTTTCAAACATCAAAATGTCCTAAATTATTATGTACTTGTGTACAAAATGACATATAAACACATTTTCCTATTCTATTTTGCCTGGAAACGCTTCCAACACGCTTGCGTGTCGCGTGAAAAATAGCTGTTGGTTCTATTTCTAGCATGCACGTGTTTTCCGCAGGCAGTTTGCAAGCTCTAACTTGTTAACATGGGAGCCGAATTAAAAAACGACACGCCACGCAGCTGAGACGCTTGCGCCACGCATCCAGTGTGTCGCCGGCCTAAGTCTAAGTTGAAATGGCTCGTTCTGAATTGCTCTGCACCTCTTGACATCAGGTAGAATATAGTAGAACCACATTCAGACATCAACATATGGTTACTTGGTTTTCAAAACTTTGGCTCTGTGAGACAATAAGAACAAAGCAACATACTATTATCGCTAAAAACAAAAATACAAAACAATAAGAGTAAATTAAGTCCAAACTTGTGCTGTTTCCTGGCTGTGTGTAGCACCCACTGCTTTGCATTTGATTACAAGGGATCCCAGCATTAGAAAAGAGTTACTGAAGTTAAAAAAAAGCCTCTGAAAGGCACATTTCAGTACAAATTGGTTTGCAAACCTGTCACAATGTAATTCATGTTAAGCAAAGAGCCCGTTATTGAAGAATGGACCAATGCGAACTATACTGAACCTGACAGCAAATGTTGTTCCCAAAAATAAATGCAGCAAAGTTAAACGGTTTAAAAAGTAATTTATTTATTTTCAGTAATTTATTAAATTATTTAAAAAGGTTTGCTGCATTGTTATAATACGCTAAGCGTACAAACAAATGGTGCTGTGCAAAAAATCTAAGGCTATTTTCATGCGCATCTCATTAGTAAAGATGCTCCTGTAATTAAAAGTATATCTCCAGCACGTGCGTTCAGATCAGGGTTGCCAGGTTTCCACAACAAATCCTGCCCAGTTGCTTCTTAAAAACTAGTCCAAAACTAGCCAAATCGCGTTTTCAAGAGGTTCCCCGATAAAAATTGCTTCCCGGGGTTAAAATAATTTTTTTTAGGAAGGGTTGCCTTGGTAAAATTCGCATTTTAGGGGCTAAATATCACGTTATTGGTATTGGGGTTGCTTCAAACCGCGGACATGAAAAACAATCGCAAACTTGGCAACACTGGTTCAGGTGGAGCGTCAGTTACTACACAGAGCCGTAGTCTACCGACAACTGACACAAAATCGTTTTCAAAATCTACAAAGAATCGCCTGCGATTTTAACATTGATTTTGTGTAGATTGTCAGTGAATTACAGCTCTGTGTAGTAAATGCCAACCAGTGTTGCCAAGTCTGTGGTTGTTTTTCATGTCCGAGGGTCGAAGCGACCACAATACAAATAACGTGATATTTAGCAGATTTTGCTAATTATTATTTATTATAGCTACTTCACTAGCATTCCAATATCTCGTAAAAAATGTTTTGCATAACATCACAGTGATAACACTTCACAGCACAGATTTTTTTGATTTATAAATGTTGTATTTATATTTTATTGTTTATTTATTTTTTCCATATGTTTGACTGACTGTATTTTATTATGATAATGAACAGGCTGCATTGTCAAAATTGCAACACTTTACTTTGCGCGCGTGTGCGTCGTCAGCACAATCACTTGATTTTTTTCCTTCTGACAGTGAAAGCAACTTATTTAAGTCATTAAGATAATCGGAATTGTAAACGGTTTTCCTTTGTGTGTGTACATTGACAATAAAAACAAATCTTTGTGCATAAAATAAGCCTTAAAGAAAAATAGGATGCTGCTTTTTGTCATCTGGTTTCCTATATATATATATATATATATATATATATATATATATATATTTTTTTTTTTTTTTTCTCATTTAGGCCTATTTATTTGCTATATATAGCCTAGCTTTATTATGTTTTTCTCCCTGCTTGCAGAAGTGCTGCAGTTGCGTGATGCATTATGAAGACCATGTGAATCCTCATGTTATGTTGTTTGTTGCTTTTTGTGCATGTAAAATTAATCCCCAGGAAACAGATGTTAGTATTTTTAACAGGTCACAGACACTTATCCTTTCTAATTTAATTCAAATCTAATTTAAAATAATCTTGTCGGTTATTGTTTAATAACCAGTTAATGAGCGTTGGTTAGGAAAAATAACTGAAATGAACATCCCTAATTTCTAGAAATCTCATTTATAGAAGAAAGTGTTTTAGTCTTAAGGGCAGGGCAGCAAAAACTGTCCTGTTGAATGATAAGGGACTGAGAGGGTTAAAAAAAAAGCTGTAATAGCTGTTATCTGCTGTAATAAACCTCGATTGCCACTACAGTTGGAACTAGGGGGAATTAAAATGATAGAAGTATGATGATATGACCTTTTTAAAAACGTATCTCTACAGTATTTGCATTGTTAAAAAAGACACTAATGTTAATAGCACTGAAAAAGTCTGCAAATAAAACTCTGATCTTTTCTCAAAATACCCATCTTTAAAACTGAATTGTACAGTTTCAGCACAAAGACTACAGCATTCAACTCCATTCAGAGACAAAAGAGTCAGTGTTCTACGTCTAGTCCCATCAGGTTTCTGTCCCTATTTGGTGCACCGCCTATTCTTCAAATGCTCTGTCCAAACCTGACAGTCGACCAATAGAGCGGGCTCATTACTGTCTGGCAATCTTCATGTCCTGTACCTGTTACAAAGACTTTCATTTGGCTTTCCCTTACCATTGGTGTACGACGTGGCTTTTATCCTAACAATGGCAGTTCTTTCACAAGACGGTGATCGTTATTATCGTCCACTGAACAGCTTTGAGAGACAGGCCTTATCGCATCCCGTCGATCAATGTGAATTGAACAGAACAGGTTGAAAACAAAAAAAAAGACCCACACATGCTGTGCACCACTATTTCATCTGATGGGCAGCTACAGCTCAAGGGAGTGAAGAGAATATTCAGGGAACGAATGGGGTGATGGAGGAACGCATTTTTCTGCATATTCTGAGCTGAATCTGTTTGAAGGAGCTCCTTATGGACTCTTCAACTCAACACTGATGGTTTGCAAATCATTAACTAGGGAATAAACTATTCTTTAACAGATAAGACAGATATGAGCAGCATGCAGAAGAATTCAATTCTGAAAACCGAATCATGGTCTTCAATTTCTTTTTAAATTAATCTCTTCTTTAATCCAAAAAGCAGTCAGAAAATGTACACAACAAATTTGTGATTTTCAAATAAATTAAGAATAACTCCAAAGTGCTAAAACTTAGTAGATAAAGCAGACCAAGATTGGCAAGGATAATAGCAGGCTTTAGTGTATAGTAGCACATTCAACTCAAAAACATCTCATCTCATATGTCTGCACTCATATCAAGGTTTTTCATATCAACAGCGAATTTTGCAAATTTTTTGAGCAAAATTGGAATATCGCACAAAACATTTGTGAACAAGCACTTCAGAGCGAACAGACGAAACTAAGTAAAACGTTTACGTTAATACTTAAGTTTTATTTACTGGTAAAATATTTTCTTTGTGCTTATTGACTATAGGGGATTTGATGCAGATAAATAACAGGAGGCATTTTGTGTTTTGTAGAAGAACTTTTTGGTATCTGCTAAATGGATTTGTATCAACTTTGTGGTCCTTGTTGGGATTATACCACATTGAATACTTCTATGAGGTTTATGATTTGATTGTTGCTATAGACTGCCTTTGACGGGAAATATATATGTTTGATGACTGTAATCTTACAATTATTGGGTTTTGTTTGCCATCAAACCTCCACATCCTTTGATTCCTTGAAGACAATCGAGACTGGCATCTTACCTCAGCCCATACACAGAACTCTCTCTCTCTCTCTCTATATATATATATATCTTTGTGTGCAGTGTGTTTTTGCAATACGGTTTGAATGTTGTTCATTTGTTATGAGTGTATTTTGGGTGTTTATATAAAGTTCACAAAAGGTGCTTATATTGCCGTTTTTTTTTTTCATTGGTTTAAAACATATGTTGATGCTTATGACCCTCCTTACAAACAGATTATCAATTAGCATGGATGAGCAAGTGTTGCTTATAAAACACAATGAATGTGGTTATTGCTTTCGGAGGTGGATTCTGCCATTTGGGAATGCATTCGTTTAACAGTTCTAGAAGGAAATTATACAGAAATACTTTGATGACAAACTTTGCTCCGACATTTCAGAATGACCATAACAACATTTCAGATGCTGTGGAACAAGATTGGTCTGCCGATTAGTCAGTATTTACCGTCCCATAGCGCAAAGTAACAATACTTTTTTGATGCACTTGGAGGATTTTATTCGCAAAATGCATTTCTATCTCCCATTATTCACTTTAACTCTTTTTCGTACTAGACAAAAACCACCTCAAGCGAGTGTAAAACTTTTTTGCGAATTAAGGCATTTTTAATTGAAATTCAGCGTTTCCATCACTCGATTCGATGCAATGCGTGTGTATTGTGTGTATGCGCTTAAAAGCAGGTTGATTTGATTTGTCTCTTAAGTTCAAGTTAATTCAAATAACAGTTTTCTATTTTAATATACATTTAAAAATGCAATTCATTCATGTCATTGCTAAGCTGAAATTTTAGCGGCCATTACTCTAGTCTTCAGTGTCACACGATCCTTCAGAAATCATAATATGATGATTTGTAAACATTTCTTATTATTATCAATGTTGAAACTTGCTCTGCTGTTTAATATTTTTGGGAAAACTTTGATAATTTTTTTTTGTGGATTCATTGATGAAAAGAAAGTTAAAAAGGAACAGCATTTATTTTGTACCAACTTAAAAGTCTTTACTGTCACTTTTGATCAATATAAAGTGTGCTTGCTGATTGACAGTATTCATTTCTCACTCTCAAAAATAAATCTTACTAACCCCAAACCAACAATAATATATAATAAAATAATCCATATCTCTTGAAGACATGCAATAGCTTTTGTGATGAACAGACAAAATGTATCTTATTCACAGAAAATCTATTTATTTACTCTCAAATCTCAAAACCAACATGCAACGCAGCAAATATGACATTTATTGATCACACATATGAACTCAGAACACTACATTAAAGCACACAATTTATATGGACTATTTTATGTCTTACAGTGTAAATGCATGGTTCAACAAAAAAAAATCTAAATTCTTTTATCATTTACATAGTATTTGGTGGGGGGGGGGGGGGGGGGGCATCATCAAATGTTTGGCTACCCACACTCTTTCTTGTTCAGCAGAAGAAATAAATTCATACAGGCTTTGAAAAACTTGAGGATGGGTACATTTACATTTATGCATTTAGCAGACGCTTATATCCAAAGCAACTTACAGTGCATTCAGGCTAACATTTAAAAAAAAAAAAATTACCTAACGTGTTCCCTGGGAATCGAACCCACAACCTTGTGCTGCTAACGCAATTCTCTACCACTTGAGGCACAGGAACACTAAAGGATGAAAGTTTTTTCATAAACCTTGCTTGCATGGAAAACAGAAGCTCGGACATTCTACCTAAAATCAACTACTGTAATTCACAGATGAAAGAAAATAGCTTGGAAAATCATGGGGGGTACGTTAGCAATAAAAAAAACTAGTTATCATTCAACAATATTGTCCATTTCCAATTCCTCCTTTTCCACAAAATATACAGTTTTATATTTGCAAAGCTCTTCTATAGCACAGTATATAATTCCTCAGCATTAATTATGTCCAGCATGTTGTATATGACCATAGTTTATGGATGCTAGCACTCCTGCTATTAATCTTGGCTCAAGGACCCCAGCATTTCAGCAGTGGACCCTGCTGACATGTTTTGCACAGCATGGGAAACAATTAAACAAAAAATGATCTGCCATACATCAACGCAAAAACATCTAGCTTAATCAGCAGTGGAAGGAGTCATCAAGCATCGCAAATCTGCTTAATAAAGAAAATGTAATTTCCACTTTTAGGTTCTAACTGATTCAGCATAAACCGTGCCGTTCCTCAAACACGCGCCTTCTTCCTGCTGAGCAAAACAACACAGGGGGCTTCAGCTCTGTATAGCTGACGTAGGTAATTCACAAACAGAAGGAAATTACTCAAACGCTCGATCTGTGAGTCAAACGTTCTCACACTGAGTCACAATAGTTTACTGTACAGGTAGCTGTATCCATACACAGCATCCTGCTGGACCAAGCACTGTAAAAATGGGGAAGAGGCGGGGGAGTGGGGTGCCTGTAATCAAGATTGATTAAAGATTGAAGATTAGGAGATTTTATAAATTGTTCTGACAAGCAGGAGGGCTGGAGGGAAGCACAGATAGCAGAAAGCGGTTTCTCTTCCCCCACCCAACCACCACAAAGTCCAAACAGGTCAGGAGAGTACCTTTGTTTGCGGTGGCAGGCGCAAAACAGGATGTGAGACAGGAAAGCTCCTGCGTAATGAGAGCTGACTGACGTGGCAGAGCAGCTATTAGGGTTCGCTGGTGAGGACACAACCCACATTGATTCACAAATCAGTTGTGGAACATGGTTGATGCACTTTAAACTGAAGCAAGTGTGGGTTAATTAGCTTGAAACATTAGAAGCTCATTCCTGTCAGGTTCATCAAGAAGAGAACAAGGAAGGAGAAGAAAAAAAACGCTCTGATCAAGGTTAATGCTACTGTAAACATAAGCCACGCTTGAACACAAACTGTAATATAATGATAACATATTATCACAATAGAGAAGTAGGAATATCAGCTGGTTCCACATATCTTCATATGTTGTTGATAAATGGGTCAATATAATGGATTATATTTTATAAAATACAATTTTATAAAAAAGTGCCATTTGTATTCATGTTGGCATTTTGAAAAACACTAATTTTAGTTTAAATAATTATTGGATTTAATGATTTTATAAATGTTAAGTGCAATGGTTAATGGATATAACAGAGTAGAAAAATACAAGGATAATACGCAAGCGTACAAAACTTAATTATCATTTTCAATAAAGTTGATGCATGGATATCAACAGGTTTTCTTGGAGTTTCTTCAAACCCCAAAAGTTAAAAACTAAATGACACACTCATGAAAGGCCCTGAAGGTCTTATTTTATGGTTTTCTTATCACAATATAACAAAACGGCTTCCTGCATGTTGATTACATTTACTTTAATCTGATGGATAAGTCATTCAACAATTAAAAATAAAATATTAATAATATTTGACTACTTACTAATTTACTACACTTTACATATGATTGTTTTTGACAAAATAAAAACAGATAATGAACAGTTTTTCAAGGTCTTTCTCTCTGTCTCACATTTTAAACTATTTTCAGATAATTACACATAAGCTTAAATCAAAAAATCGAAATGACTTTTAAATGGAGACACTGAATACTCGTTCATCATAGAACAGGTGCGTGAGAAATGTAACACACTTCAAGTATTTTGAGTATCACATTGCATCACTGACTTAAATAAAACCTCCACAACAATTCAAGAACACCTCTAACATTACTGATTCATATTAAAGCAACATAAATCGCGACATTAGTGAATCCTTTTGCATGGGGATCATTCAGTGTTCACGCAAGTGAAGCACACAGCTGCTGCACGTGTATAATCACCGAAAACAAGACACGAGACCTGATGAATGAGACGGATTGATCTGAGTCTGTCTCTCTTCTGCGATCAACTCTGGACTGCTGCTGCAAGAGGGACAGAAGATCATTCCCTTTTCATCTCACGTCAGACAGAAAACATCTGTCCGATATGCGCATTTTACATCACTGATCATATCAATCTATCAGATTCCTTATAAACACTCACCAATGACAGGAATAAGAACATTTCGATCACTCTCCTACGTCTCCCGTTTCGGCTCCAAGAAGCCATGATGCCGCTGCCACGTCTGCCTCTTCTTCTTCTTCTTTTTCTTGGCTTTTTCAACTTGTGATTATTGCATATCGCCACCTACTGTACAGGAGTTATTCTTATTGATCCTGTATTTCTAAGAAAAATAAATTCAGTTTTGAGTATATTTCTTTCCATCCCTCGTTCCCTACGAATTGTATTTTCTTCTTCAATTTCCTGCCATTTCTGCCTGTATTTGTGGTATTTATTGCATCTAAACAAGCCATGTTCTACATCTTCATGGTTTCTGCAATGTCTGGCTACGCAAGTGCCAATCCATAAATAATAGTGGAACAGAGTGACAGGGATCCAACACCCCCACCCCGAATGTGATTTTAATTAATCTTAATGTTTAATGTACAAAACATAATGCAAACACTTCTGGCTTTGCAAGCAAATGGCCCGACCTAAAATGATAAAAAAATGATCTGATAATTGATAAGTTGACATATGTTTGTAAAAGAGAACATAAGTATATACTGTATAAATTGCACAAAAAGTTACATAAAAAAACACTATGCACTATAAAACTCTCTATAACCTGTGTGACCTTGCTGAAATCACAGCAGATTTTTATAAATCATGTAAGTGTTAAATGGTGTGATGAAAACTAGGGACACAACTGTAAATGTTCTTTGATCACTGGCAAAAAAAAATCTTCTTTTTTGGCTCACAGATTGATAAACAATTAGAATAAACCATTGTTTTGCCAAGTAATGTCATCTGCCTAACTGCAGTCAGTGGTTGCCAAATAAAGCAATTTATCAGCAGCCTAATTAACTGGCAGTCAGAAGTATCAGTTTTATAAATTTTTATTTAACCATACTTGACTATTTTTCAAATTGTTCCAAGGTAGTTCCTCAGTGTTGCTATTTCATTACCATATTAATAAGTATTTTCTTATGTTTTCATGCCTCATTACTTAAGGAAAGGACTTAATAATATGCCTATAGTAACAATTATCATATCATATTCGCAATGTTCCTGCTTATGTGTCAGACACACTGTAGTGCCACCACCTGGATGTGACAGTGGTACCACACAACTGTCTTAATAAAGAGTCACTTCCCCCAGCTGCTTAATGCATTGCAGCTTGCAGTGTTTGGGCATAATGTAATTCCACAATAGGCCTATTCACTATCACAGTTCAAGTAAAGCAATTTTTTTTTTTTTTTTTGCAAATTTATTTATTAAACATGCATTTAAAGTTGATATTGTTGGACAATTGAAATGTGTATGAATGTTTATTGGCCTATCTATTTTATTATTATTATTATTATTATTAAAATAAATCTATAAATCTGTACCTGCAATCTCTCTGGAATGGACTTTAGTTTTCTCCATATATATATATATATATATATATATATATATATATATATATATATATATATATTTATATATTTATTTATTTATTTATTTATTTATTTAAGTGACATTTTTGCACCAAGTACTGGTTAATTTCTGACACTGCTTCTAACTAAGTCCAATTTCTTCACTAATAAAAGGTGCCCCAAGATAACACCATGTATTTGGTTTCACTGTAAACCCATGTGCTTTTGAACATTCTTGGATCATTTTTAAAAATGCTTTGTAAAAGCCTGTAGCATGAAAATACAGTGGTATATGAATAGGGTAATTGTTCAGTTCCACATATAAAAGTATCATGCCATTGCCATATAACATGTACATCAGAAAGTGAAAAGAAAGAAAGTGACGTGACATTCAGCCAAGTATGGTGACCCATACTCAGAATTTGTGCTCTGCATTTAACCCATCCGAAGTGCACACACACAGAGCAGTGAACACACACACACACACTGTGAACACACACCCGGAGCAGTGGGCAGCCATTTATGCTGCCCACTCATTTATCATGAGTATCAAGGTACACCATTATATAATGGTACAATGGTATATTGTGTGGGTTTATTGACTGTACCACACCAGAACCAAAGCATGATTATATGCCATATTTCCACTTATGGCAACATTGTGAGATCCAAACAGTTAATTAATTGCCATGGTACCTCACTGATTCTAGGGACAGACTATCCAGTCTGAAAATAGGGGTGTGCTGAATCCCAAATGACTATGTCTTATTGATCACTTGAAACAGGTTAACAGAAACGTTTCTATTACAGAAATGTATTTAGAAAGTAAAAAGGGAGCTTTAACAGCTAATGCAACCACTGTGCCAAACATTTGAGCAGCAGCTTCCTAACAGAGTTTGCACCCCCATTCGTTTGAATTACAGCTGCCCTTTTGTAGTAGCCTCCTCTTTCCAGCACGGCGCAGTGAAGCAGCTGCAGGTCGAACTGTGGAAGTCATTCACAGAAAAGAGACACAGCACAGGAGACCTACACAAAAGGGAGATTGCGGTTTATGCGTTGCGTTTTATGTACGGTAGAGTTTACTCCAGAGGAAGAACACCAGAAGGTAAAAACACTCTCAGATATCATTACCTCACCTTTAAATGTAGTAATTTATAGAAACCGCCTCTAATGTTTGCTGGACTAGGATGATACTTTATGAACTTCTGTGGTCAAGAGTTCTGCTGCCAGATTATACTGATATCAACATTTCAGCCAATCTCTGTGATTTTTTATTTAGCTATTTATTATTCTTCTTTTTTTTTAATCTGGAAAGAATATAAACATATGTTTATATTGTTTAATCAGAAATACAAAGATTTAAAAGTAGCCCATGTTTTGTAATAAGCCAGTGGGTTCGCATGAACGAGTAGCAATTTTAGTAGCCCAATTTAGTTGCTTTATAAATGATTAAAGAGTTATCTAATAAAACCTGGTTTATAAGCACATTTTCTATCTTTATGGTGATAACAAAACCCTTACTGTGGGGATGTTATGTCTTTTAAACAGTCCCCTTCTCTCAGTTTTATCAGATAAAGGTAAATGTTACACATGAACACGGTATTCAGTACAGTACACCTTTATCTTGACGCGGAATTTACTCGCTGCTCACGTTCTGCTCAGGATCCGAGGAATTTTGCTTTGGGATCAAAACGCTCGAGCCACCAGTAAAACACGCTGCATTTCACTCTCCTTTATCATCGTTTGGCATTTGAGGGACATATTTGTACTTTTATAATCTACTTTTAATCTACGTTTGCACAAGATTTGTGAATAAGATTCTCAGAAGAGGTGGAGGGAAATGTTTTCTCTCAGCTACACATAGGCTACATATCCGCACAACTTTATAAGTCTTAACAGAAAGACTATTCGTATTTTATTTGTTATTTGGAGACCGTGACCAGCGTTTAGCTTTTTACAAACAAACAAATAAACAAACAAAACAAAAAAAACAAGAAACAATCGTGAGTCACTATGTTTGACACTGAAAGACACTGTCAGATATATGTGAATGGTGGACAATGGTGGATGTTATCCATAAGACATTTTTAACAGGCTACAACTTGTATTCTTCATAATCACATACAAAAAAAAAAAAAGAAAAGAAAAAAACTTCCTTTCATATTTCGCTTTTAACTTTAGCTCGCTTTAGAATAACAAAACAAAGGCGCCAATGCAATGAAACCAGATGTAGTCTACAGTAAAAAAAAAAGGTAGACCAATGGCTTACGGTCAGCAATGTGAATATGTAGCCTCCATAAACAGTAACGTTATTATAAAATATTTTGACAGTTTACTTATATTTTAGGACGTGTTTTTGTTTAAAACTTATTTTGGGGGTCATATCTGCAAGACATATTTCTTGGCTGATTTAACTCTTCATTCTCAGCCTCGCGCATTTTTACAATGAGCTCAAATCTGTGCTTCGGCTTTCTTACACAAAGTGGCTCAATTTTCATTTATTTGTTTTTAGTATTCCCAATGATAAAAAATAGGCTTTTAAAAAAATTACTTAATTTTAAACCTTTTTACTTCACACTGTCGTTGGAGCTGAAACGATTGCATTTTGGTTCGCTTTTGATGAAGTTCTCTTCGCGAACCGAAGAGCAGGTGTATACAGAACATAGATGGCAGCGATGCACAAAAACGGCAGGGGGCAGTGTCGAGTCTTGTAGCCAATGCACTCTCTCATAAGAGATGGCTGATAGCACACAAACAGAAGGAAAATCACCTGTTGGCCTGGAACAATCCAAATCAGTGGCGCTACATCTGGGAATCTATCTTCCTGCGGTGCTGTAACTCCAATCAAACATAGCCTACCTCAAGCAACTAATCAAGGTCTTGTGGTTTATTCCAGAGTAATAACAACAACATTGTTGAAAATGCTGTAATTTCATCAAAAGCAAACGATTGAGCGGTTCAAATCTGTTCCAATCCTTAGATTTCTCATTGTTGGCTAAGTAGGGATAAATGATAGATGCATTTGATGTTCTTTTAAGCTAAAATCAAAGAGCTTTTATGTATCAAGATGTGCAAGCTTACATGCTGCTCTCTCAGGACAACATCAAGGTTCGATTTAAGACTGATCAGCACATTCGTTTAGAAAATGAAGGGGCTTGAAAGGAAAATCATTATGGATCCAGGTATAGTAATCTCAAAAAAAAAAAAAAAAAAAAAAGTGGGAATGTGCTTTGAAATCTCGTTTTTTTTTCTTCTTCCCATTGACTCAGTTTCATCCTTGATAGTGGTAGGGTGAATGAATCCTAAGATATTTCCCCATTGTTAAACCTTTAGAGCCCATTGTCTTTCATTTATAGTGAGAATAAATTAGGCCTGGTTTAGTATGTTTAGCTTGACTGTCCTCAGGGGGATTTGGAGCTTTATTTACACACGCTTATTCTAGTCAAGCACCGTCTGTCCACTTATTCTTACCCAAACACCCATCACCACAATGTTTATATGGATGCCTCTTGGAAAAGCATGTATATGTAGGGTTTGTTTAGCTGAGGCTTCACTAGGACCAAGCATCTCAATTTTTTATTAATGATGCTTTATTCTTGGGTTCTTGATCAGGATTTCTATAGGTTCAGACTGTGCTTTCAACATCAATTTCAAGAGCAAACCTCAAGGTGGTCCTTATAGTATGACTCACTCGCAGAAGTCTGACACTCCACAGTAGATTTTCACCATCACTCATTGTGCATGTCTACCTGAGCCTGAGGCTTTGGAACATCTCTTTTAACCTAAAGAGGCTGTTTGTTTACCGGTTCATTAAAGGCTTTGTGTACAAGTATTAATATTCATATAGCTCTCCCCCTCCCACCACTACCACATATGTCAATCTATTCATATGTTTTCATAGTGCATGAGGCCACACTTTTCAAATGTAAAGTAGGTGTTCATGTGTAATGATCTTATGTGATCCCTTGTCATTTTGTTAGTGATTAAGTAGTGGCCTCATCTGGACATCGGTCAGTGAGTGACATCCATAGAAATGAGATGTGGAAATGCAAGGAAATCTGATCATTTGCATTAGATTTCTGAATAAATTATTTTAGCGCTGAGTGATGACTTAGTAGCCCTTTATCAAAGTTTTAGCGATGCATATGTAAGATGTGCCATGTGAATTATTTCTGATGTGGAGTCATCATTTGAGAAGGACAGTATGGATAAAAGTTTAATGGGAAAGAACTTGATCTGACTGGTAATAGATTTGACTGCATGGAATAGAATGTCAATGTCAAGTGTACTTCCGTCTTGTTTTGGGGTTAGTGAGTTGTATGAACTTGATAATTCTGTCATCTTTAGCTCACCCTCATTTCCTTCCAAAACTGTAAGACATTTTATTTTTCAGAAATATTTGTCCATTCGGTGAAAGTCAGTGGTCACCAAAACAGTTCAAAATCTATTTTGTGTACTGCAGAAGTATTAAAGCCAGACAGTTTCTGAACATTATGAGAGTGAATGTGGTGTAAAGTCATATAAAGTTTCCTCTGAAAAGCTGTCAGCAGATTCTTCGTGCTCATAATACAGTTTTACACATTCATTAATGTCTAAAGAACATTTTCTCTATCATAGCACTTCTACGTATATTAGATCTCCTCAAGGCACCCAGAATTCATCTTTCTGAATTATTCTAATGATATCTTCCATAAGAACTGATCTGCTAATATGTTCCAGCTAAAATGTGCGCGCGCAATATGCCTGAGTTTCTAAATAAAGTAAGTTAAAGAGCCATTCATGAGTCGACATCATTCAAAACCCTCTTTATTATCACTTTTTTTTTAGCTTTTAAGAGAGAAATTGCATGTTTAGTTTTGAGGGTTAAGCTAAAGTTAGTTTAGGATCTGGAACTTATTGTATGCACAGTGTTTCAAAGCATTTTGGAGGGGTGTAAGGTAACTGCCAGAGTAGGCAGACTTTTTTTAAAACCATATTTATAGGAAGGTTTCTAGTAGGCTCTTCTAAAAGGTCTCTTAGTGATGTTAGCTGTGTGATAAGCATAATAATCGCTGATACTGCCCTGCTGGTTATGTCTCCTGAAAATTATTTTTCATTTGACATTCCCTTTTTCTGGCATTGATAAGAAGCCTGGAAGCTTTCATGCTCTGCAATTGTGGCCAGTGTTTTATTTTAAGAAGTAGCTCACTTCATTGCAATGGTATCATTTACTCAACCTCCACTTGTTCCAAACCTGTATGAGTTTCTTTCTTCTGTTGAACACAAAAGAAGAAATTTTATTTTTATAAATATATATATATATATATATATATATATATGGAAGTCAGTAGTGCCCATCAACTGTCCGCATACTACATTTTTTTAGAATGTCTTCTTTTGTGTTCAACAGAAGAAAGAAACTCATACTGGTTTGGAAGAAGTGGAGGGTGAGTAAACAATGAAAGTGCACTTCTCCTTTAGTCTTCCCAAACCTGGTAGCCATGCCTATTTCTGCTATGTCTCTGTGTTATCTTTTGAGAGAAGCTTCTTAATGCTTTACCAGATTTCATAATGTACTAGAGAGTGTTCATGTACATGATAAATATAAACTCTATAAATCCTTTACTACATAGGTACTCTGATGCATTCTCACATGACACATCAGAAAGTGCTTATGAGGATGAATAGGGCGTTAAACTTGAATGATTTGCTTTACTGTAAATGCTATGTCCACATACCTCTGCTTCCCACATATGTCCAAAATGAATGCCAGGCAGAAAGCACCTCAAAAACTCTCTGTTAGCTAATTAAAGAATCTGACCGTGGACCATGTTCACATTCTTTTTGCAGTTTACAAAGACTGTCATTAAGTGATACGCTGATCTAAAATTTTTGTCAAATACTGTCAAATTTATGGTTTTTGCAAGTAAAATCTTTGAAGAAGAGAGAGAGAGAGAGAGAGAGAGAGAGAGCCAGAGACATAATTAAGTTGACCATTCAAAGAATTATCATAGTTTAGCCTCAGTGGCTTGTCTGGTGGTACATGCGACATCTCCTGAACCTGTGGTGCCGTTGGTTCTGAAACAGGAAACTGAGCTTATGGTTTTCCCAGGCTGTCTCTGAACGTGAATGAAGGTTTTTGTGATGTTCTCTATTTTCATCCCCTGATTGGTGTGAATTGTTGCTTTTCATGAAATGCTTCTTTATTATTCTTGCTATCAAGGGGTGGAACAGAAGGAGTTTGGTGGCCTTTGGCTGCTTCTCAAGAATATTGTAGGAACGCCCTGCTGTCTTTTGTTTGTCAAGGGGGTAGGGATGGTGGGGTGTGTTGAATTAAATGTATTCCCCAAACAGTTCATCTGGAGCTAGGCTGGAAAAACAAATCGAGTTGATGGATTATCATCTTGGGCTGTGAATTTTTCATAATATGTGGCTGCATATTGTTTTAAAATGTGCAACTGTCCGTAGCGCATCCCTTCTGAATGTCAGAAAACTGGTGTGGATGAATGGTGGGGCGCTACTCCGTCTGTGAAATGTGATCTGGGATACGGCTGAGCTGCTCGATGTCTGCAGCCCTAATTAATACTTGATGTGATTGAAGGCGCTCAATTTGTCTGGAGTCTTATCTTGTCAACACGTTTGTTGTAGTTTTTTAGTTTTTTTGCCAAATGTCTTTCAGACAGACGGCTGCTGAAACGCAGCAAACAATTAAACCTTGGATAATTACGTTCTATGTTGTCATGGAGATGTTTCTACACAAATCAAGCGAGACGCATTGCTCACTCTTGTGGGTTCTAATTAAACGAATGCTACACTTCCTTAATCCCACCTTTTTCGCAATTGAGAAATCGCGTCTCTTAGCAGGCTGAAGTAAGTTTTCTCTCAAGAGTTCCTGTCAGCTCCTGAAGCCAGTGAGACGAGTGGCGAAATATCTTTAATAAATAACAAATGTCTAGATGTAAATGCTTCCACTTTGAGAAATCAAGTTAACTGTTTGTCGTTTGTTATAGTGAACAGTGGATTGCCAATTTAATATTTGGTTTTCTTCAGCTCACTGTCAAGGGAGGGATGCAGTTGTATGTAAGCGGACGTGAAGGAATGCATCTTTTCATTGGCATTGTTCGGTCGAAGGAAGCTTCAATGAGGAGACGGGGAAAAGGGTAGAGACCAAAATGCTCCCACAGTTGATTTGCCCATTGTGGGGGAGGAACACTATGCCCATTGATGGTGTTGTTGGTGAAGCCCCCAAAAGCTGGAGAAAGGGGGCCCATTCAGTGCAATGGGTGACCTTGCACAACTATGGGAGCTGGGTGTTGATGCTTTTGTGGAGCACGGTGGGAACATTGTCCCCATTCTAGTGATTTAATACTCCAGGTCCGAGGCACTTTGCTATCTCCCCTAAAATGTTCATGTTCAGTCCTGTATCTTTTTCACAAGGTAAAATGTCTAGTTATAATACCACTCAACTATTTCTGTTGGGAATAGATGAATGAGCAATTTGCAGTCCAATGATCTGTGTTACCCTATAGATATGGAGCCTATTTCCAATTGGTAACTGTGAGATAATGTTTAAAATAAGACATAAAATCACATTGTGTTATAAATGAAGATGAGAGATTTCAAGTAATTTGCAGTCAAATGATCTGTGTTACCCTATAGATATGGAGAATATTACCAATTGGTAACTGTGAGATAAAGTTTAAAATAAGACATAAAATCACATTGTGCGTTATAAGTGAAGATGAAGATGAGAGATTTAAAGTAAGCTTACCTTTTTTTCACTCTGAAACAAAAATTAGATTTTATATCATAGTTTCCTGTAGCTCAATTGGTAGAGCATTGCGCTATCAAGCGTAAGGTTGGGGGTTCAATTCCCTGGGAACACATGATAGGTAAGAATTGATAGCCTGAATGCACTGTAAGTCGCTTTGGATAAAAGCATCTGCTAAATGTATAAATTTAATTTAATTTTTTATTAAATTTTAATTTAAATTTTAAATAAATTTCATATCAACAGGATGTTCCAGCATTAGTTTGAATAAAATACTGTTGCTACTAGCTTAAACACATTTTAAACCGATTCACCATAGTTCAGATGTTTATGAAGTAGAGTATAGCTTTTCCAGTAACAAGCTGTTTTTTCCAAGTAGTGTGACAAAATGCTACATCACTGTTTAAAATCTGGTGATAAAAGAAAGTTCTCCTAGATAGAGTTTCATATTTAAGCATTTAAGCATATTTAAGAGTCCAATTCATTTAGTGGATCTGGACGTTTGGTCCAAAAAATGAGTCTAAAAATATTGTTACAGGAAAGCATTTTGCTAAATGGTTTGATTGTGTAAATTGTGGTCTTTTAAAGTTAAATCATAAGTAAATTATAATTTCAGAGCTTTCCAGAGCTGAGCGGTTGAGAAACAAGATGCCTTAAATGACTTAAATTAAGAACACTAATGTAGAGCCACCACTCTACAGATATAGAATTTCCACTCTCTGACTTCTCACTGTCACTGTCCACTGAGAATCTTTAATCCAGTGTTTGCACACCTGATTTTTTATCACAACCTCTAAACGAAATGGAGAAATCAATTTTATTCAGCTCGGCTAAATAAAAGAAAGGGTTATTATTTAGTCTGACAATTCTTTCTTTCATCCTCTGGCTAACAGTAATTTCCAGAAGTGTATGAACTCTAATATTGAATTTTGATAGGTAATTCAAAAAGGCCACAATAGCCTGGCATATTTCCAAAATGTAGATTTGAATGGAATGCCTTTCAGATCCAGAATGACAGACCATGTAAACTCTGGCTGTAAAATGAGATATTAATTGCCCTTTGCTTTCAGTCACATCTGAATACAGCTAGACAGATGAACAAAAGGCCTCAGAATGGAAAAAGCCACCAGAGTCACTTATCAGGTGCATTCAAGATTCATGCCCTGGACCGAGCCTCTTATCTCTCTGACCTGAAGTGATCTTCCTCTTAGGTCCTTGCCTTTCTTCTACACGTGATTCAATATGTCTTACACCCCATAAAGGTCTATAAATTGACCCCTTGAGGGAAAAAATGAAGATCGGACTAGGTTTCCATAGCCGTGGAAAAAGTGTCATATTTGGCCTTATGTTGAGTCAAGAAGTGTTTAAGCATACCACAGATTTAAAGAGATAGGCTTACAGTATATTAAGGAAGTTCATACCTAGAAGACTTATGTTTTGGCTGTTGTTCATTCTGCAGTCTATAGTCATACATTTAGCATCAAAAACTTATTTTCTAGTTTAGTATAGTCTGTATGTGGTGTGGTTGGTTGCAGTTTCTATAGTGATAAGAAGTAGCTCTCGGTTGGGGCACAAAAGTCTGTCTCAAACACATCGACAGACAGAACCTTGTTTGACAGTGATTAATGTCCAGTCCACATCAACACAGAACATCCAGGGACCACCCTGTCTCCTAATTCCATCCTGCACTCATTATCAATAAATAATAAAGCTCATGCAGATTTATGACCAAAACTAGTGAGTTAAATATATGGGGAATCTGAAGGCTCGGCTTTTGCTGCTAGTTTGTTAGTGCGAGGAGTGGTTACCGCTCAAAGATCTGGTGGAAGTCATTTTTCTTTTGAAATTACAATTGTGGGTGCACGACTAAGAGGTGACCCTGTCCCCACTTCCAACTTCCAAGTCTGTGTCCTTGCAGGGTAATGAGTAATGTCTGGATCTGAATATTATCCTTGGGCTGGGATGGTTTTCTGTTAAGTAGATTTTCTTGATTCGCTCAAGATAACCTGTAATGGGGATTTCAGTTAAAAATCTATAAACATAGATGGATGACTTTGTTCTTGTTTTACCATTAGTCAAGAGCAGCTCACAGCTGTCCTCAGACGTCTGACTTATTCTCATGTGACCCATATGAAAATTCCTTCAGTTTTCTTGGTATTGCTTGTCCTGCTGGCATGCATGTCAATCCACATTCTGCTTAAGTCATGTTGTGTCGTGTGCTACATACTGTTTGATAGACTATATTTATATTGTGGGCATTGGGGTGTGCAGTGAAGTAGGATAGACACATGGATGGATGAATGGATAAGATATCTCTTGCAATGACACAATGTATGTGAAATTGAAAAGAACTAGTTGGTGGGCGTAGCTACTCATAATGTAATAACCACATAATAAACACACATGTAAAAACTGCACATAATTTAATAAGTATTACATTATTATTGTAATATAAATGTAATGATTTTCTCAAAATGAAATAAAATCTTGAGCTTGAAATGTATTACATTATAAACTGACCAAAAATGTTGTAATATTGTCATAATTATATAAAGATACTTAGAAAAAAGTATAAGGACATTTAGAATATTTGTGCTGTTATTTAGCCTATGTGTATAATATATATACAGTAAGAGATATATAAAGAGATAAATGCCAAAATGAATCTCAGACGTGAACATATTATTTGCTTTGCTCAATCTTTTCATGTACAAATGAATTTCTTTTTGGAATTAATTTGTACATGAATGGATTAGGCAAAGTAAATGTGTTCACGCTGAAATTTAGTGAGACGACATTGTCTTAGAATCATGAAAAAAAAAACATAAAACCTCTTTAATTAAAATTCTGAGTGCATTATTCTAGTATGTGTATAAAGTGCTCCCTTTTATAATTTCAAATGCACTGAGTCTGTCACTCATCTCAGTTCATTGACTCAATGGACGTGTCTGTGATAAGCTACACTACTCAATGCTGCCTTTGTAAATAGAAACATCTGATGCTCTCCAGAGTGCAAATGTAAATATGCACAGAAGAGTTTCACAAATATTCAGTTATTACAGTTTCAACTAAGGGTGCTCTTTTTTATGACATGATAAACTGCTTTCTGTATGGATTTAACAATGAATGTTGCTTAAATACGGGAACAGTTGGCAATCACGCTTTGCAGGTTTTAAACACTTAGATTATGTTCTTACTTTGACCATGCAGTAAATAAACATTCTTGAAAGAGCGCAGTTTGCTGACATATATACATCCTATGTCCTTGAATTGAAGACATTTTTTCTGAACAAATTTTGAAAAAAACTAAAGTTTCCAAAATCTTATGCAGTCTGGGATAGATTGCGTTATCTGCCTCAGGCAACGGCAGCATGGAGCACCAGTTGAATGAACAATTCTTCATTTTAATAAAAGTTATAACATGAATGTATATCAGAGGTAATGTTGAAAAATAAAGTACAGCTTACATTCACACATCATTTCTGTGCCTATAAGTGGTTTTACCCAGGGAAATCATCAGTATTACAGCCTGTGAAGGATGTGTCAGTTAGGTGACATTTACCTCAGGAAGATAAAACCGTCTAATCATAAATCACAAGTTATAAAAACATTAGGCCTATAAATTTGTGTAGAATATAAACAAGTTTTTATAACAGCCATTTAAATGACTATTCCCCCGTTTAGATAAGGCCTAATGCCAGACTAAAATGTAAATCTGAGCTGGTACAACTGAAAGAAACTCTTTCTGATCTTAAAATATATCGGTGCCTTTATTTCTTCTCAAAATGCACACCAGTAATGTTTTTTTTCTAAGGCATGTTTATAAAAATATGTAAATGTCCTAATTGAACTGTGGTCTAATTCTGGCTTAGTTGAAAAAATGTCTGTGAAACCAGGCCTTTAGCATAAATTTAGCATGTCATAATCACAAAATTTAGACCTTTTTATATTACTTTTTTTTTTCACCATGTGGCCTAATAAGCCTGATTTTTGTTTAATAAAACTATGATTGTTTTGTGCTCAAATGTATTTTATTGAAAGATAATTATGATATTGTAAACATAATAATAATTGTTTTAAATTATGTGCTGGTATTACCTCATGAACTGTTATCAACTTATAAGTGACTACAGTGTGTTCATAATGTAATACATTTCTTATAAAATAAACATTTGAGAAAATTATTACATTATGAAAATTTTGTTACAATAATAATGTAATACGCATTACATTATGTGCAGTTTTTACATTATGTGCGGTTAATTCATTATGAGTGTATCAAAACTTAATTAAATCTAACTCCATATATAGCAACAATACCTTGTATACCTTCTGAATTTGTATTTATTTATTTTTTAAACCTTAAAACAAATCAGTACAAATGTGGTCATCCGATTTGAACCTGAAATCACACAATTTTCATAAAGTTCACACATTAGTCATAATGGATTTACAGAATCACCACTGTTTTAATTTTAATTGTTCCTTAAATGTCACATTATCATTGTGTATGATTTATAATCATTCTCACCATTGTATTTTACATTATTTGGAAATCATTATTTTGAAGTTCTGAACAATATATTCGTTTTATGCAGTATATATAGGCTGAGCATAACCAGTGTCATGACAGGTCAGGATAATTGGATGGATAAAAAAAACTAGTAACTAGCAACCTTGTTATTGCAGTCAAGTACAAGAAGCACGGTATTTGGCTCAGTAAACTGCAACTTATTTGCTACTAGCCCTGACTTGCTTCTTGCCTTAAGTGAAGATGCCATTCACAGGAACACATCCTATGAAGAAAGTGCCATACAAGCACACTTCTCTAAATCAGGCAGGCAAAATGTTTGATGTTTAAAGTAAATATGTCTTCTTATAGACCTCCCCTTCTAACAGTAGAGTGCAAGGCCTTGGACAAGGGCCCTATTGAAAGCTTCCCAAGAGGAAAGTTTTTAAAGTTTTAGAGGGTTTGAGGGTGGATATGGACCTGCATGCCAACACACTCTGAACTACAAAGGCACACATGGAGGTGGATGAAGGACCCTCTAGAAGAGCAGTGGATAACCAGTTCAGTCGATCAGTGAATCCAGGCAGTGTGTCCCAAGAGTACAACCAGTGCAACCAATTAAAAAAAAAATCAATATGGAGAGTGTAAATAATGCATTGCAGGACCTTCAGAGCCATCTTGGTATTTGGTTTTTCTTTGTGATTTAAAGGAAATGCAGCAAACATATGAAAAGTTTTCTATTAATTTCACCATCTGTATTTATTTACGCTTTAAGATCAGTTGTACTTCGTCTGTCTGGAGCGACTATATTGGCCCCACCGATCAATGTGAGTTGAATGTTTTCCAGATCACCAATAAAACTGCATCGAGCTGCTTTCATAAGCATTCCCCAAGGTTTCTCTAGCCTGATATTATGAATATAGATATATATGCCTTTATATTCATAAATTGATAATTAAACTAAAGTTTGCAGAGGGTCATCTATACTAGTGTGACTCAACTTCTCCAGATTTTACATTGGACGTCAAATACAATGCTAAACTGAATTAGCATGTACTGCATCAACCCAACGACTTTGTGAATGTCATTTGAATTTTAGAGGTTTTATGATTCGAGGTGCAAAATGAAGCACTGTAGTTTGTATGTGCTCATCACAAATGTCATATACGTAATGTGAATTGATGATTGTGGCAAATGGCAGAACCTGTCCATGCTACTTCTACCAAAGTACAATGGATTTGTGACCTAATTCAGCAGTTTGATTGAATGCACAGTTTTTGATGTTGATGTCTTAGTAAAGTAAAAGGCATGTCAGAGGTATAATTCACCCAAAAATGAACATTCTGTCAACATTTGGACAACCTCAAGTCGTAAACCTGTATTGATTTATTTTCTTCTGTAGAACTTGAAGATATTTTGAAGAACGTTGGGTACCAAACAACATTCCACCCCACAAATTGAAACTATTTATATTTATATTTATGATGTGTACTGTTCCACAGAAGAGAGAAAGTTATACAGGATTAGAACATGAGGATGAGGGGGTTTCTTTTTCTTTCTTTCTTTTTTTTTTTTTTGGTGAACTAGTCCTTGAAATATGCATGATTTTATGACTTGTTGAATTCTGTTATTTTAGAATATACCTAAATCTCCCCAGCTGTCTTTGCCTGTAAAAAAGACCTGCAATTCCCTTTTCATGGCATGACCAACAGAACATGTATGGAACAAGTGTAAGTCTTCCATTACTCATGCCATCATGGGAAAGAAGCTTAATGGCCACCTCATTGACTCTCTGCCTCCTGTGGTACTAGTTCCATTTCATCTGGCCTAGGGTGGCCTGATCATCCCGTAGGCATGCAGAGCTGATACTTGGAGGTTTAGATCCAGTGCTGAGCCAACATGAGCCAACTTCACATGCCCCCCCCTCACCCTCACTAAATACCAATCTCCCTCCAACTGTTAACAGTAAACATGTCTTACTGCGTCTTAGCTGGCACTGAGCCCGGCAGCCCTCAGCAGTTTACAATGTAGCGACAGCCCAGCCTTTGACTCTACAAAAGCGTGCTTCTATTTATTAGGGTTTGTAAAATGACAGAACTGCTGCCACTGTGCTGTGAGTGGAATAAACAAGACATAAAATAGAAGCTTGTTAAGTGTAGACGGCCAATTTGTGATGCTGCTATGCTGCGTTTAGTCTTTTTTTTTTTTTCTTCTTCTCCTCTCTTAGAAGTTAGTATCACTGTCAATAGAAGTGAATTCAGTGCCAATGTCAGATTTTTTTTTGTCTCTTTGAGATTTACATTGTAACAATGAAAAAAGTAAATGTGGGCTTTCGAATTGGAGAGAAACCATTAACTATTTCTGAAGAGTACCTTTTATTTAATGAATAGGATGGATCAAGCTTTGAGATACAGTACGGATTTAATAACCAAAAAAAGTGGCTTTTTATTTCACTGGAAGTGTTTGTTAAAGGGGTTAGTTCACCGAAAAGTGAAAATTATGTCATTAATGACTCACCCTCACATCGTTGGAAACCCGTAAGACCTTCAGAACAAAGTTTAAGATGCTTAAGATTTAGTCCGAGAGCTTTCTGTCCCTCCATTGAAAGGTAATAAAAACATCTTCAAAGTAGTCCATGTGACATCAGAGGGTCAGTTAGAATTTTTTGAAGCATCGAAAATACATTTTGGTCCAAAAATAGCAAAAACTACAACTTTATTCAGCATTGTCTTCTCTTTCATGTTTGATATGTTGCATTGCCTCCAACATGAATTTTGCCTATAGGGCCTCCAAATGTCTAGAAACTGCCATGCATGTGCCTAAATGGCCATATATATCTGTCTGAAGCTTACATACTGTACATAGAAATATTTTTTGAAATGCAATAACATCTTAAGCTGTACTTTTTTTTTTTTTTTGTTAGTCATGACATTATGAAGCTGGCAGATGCTGCTTTAGTGTTGTTATTTGCCATTTGCACGGAGAAGAAAAAGCGGTGACTGCATGTGTGGCTTGTCTCACACTGCTTAAATTAAAAAATTGATCGTCCAGTCACTATCTCTAAATGTGTTGCTTATCTATTTCGGCTCTCCGCCGCTAATGAATGCTAGACCTCACAGACATTTATCTGTGAGCGAGTGTACATTTGATCCTACGTCAATTATTTCTCCTCTTTACATCTGCCCTCTGAAAGTCTTAATTATGACATTGATAGAGATGCTGCTGATCAGATCTTCCCTCTCTGCTGCTGTAGTTTCCTGCCACAGTGACATTCAGAGCGCACTGTACTGCTTCAGCCCATTGTGACAGGAGAGAAAAATGGAAAACAATCATGTTGAATGTAGGTCTTTGTAATATGAAGTTGTTAGGCAGAGACTGTCTCAACAACATGACAGAGATACAATTTAATTATATCATATACACTACAATTCATATCTTTGGGATAAGGATTTTTAAGGGTGCATGAAAGAAGTCTCTTATGCTCACCAAAGTTGCATTTGATATATGTAAAAAAATTGTGATTTACACACACACACAGTTCTGGGTGTGTGTGTGTGTGTTCACTTGTTACTGCTTCGTGCGTACATTTGGATGGGTTAAATACAGAGTAATAATTCTGAGTATGGACACCATACTTGGCTACACATCATGCCACTTCACTTCAATTAACTGGGTTTTTTAAATTTATTTTAAAATGTCAAAAATTTAAAGGCAAAGCTGAATTTGTAGCAGTATTTTGTATTTATTAATTATTTTTTAAAAGGGACAGTGCTGCTCAAAATTTTTGTAGAAATCATGAAACTTTTTATCAGGATTCTTTGAGGTATAGAAAGTTCAATATATATATATATATTTTAACAATTTAAAGGTCTTAACTTCTGATCAGTTTAATCCATCACTTGCTAAATAAAGGTATTATTTCTTTAAATGGAAATTTAATGTTAGTGTGTGTGTGTGTGTGTGTGTATTTATATGTATTTATATGTTTGTGTTTTTAATTTCTTGTTAAAAAATTAAGAAGATTAACCTGATGGTGATAGCTACTGTATGTTAATATCAAATGATCAGATGACAAACAATACTTTGTGCTCCATTAATTCATTTGTTTCTTTGTATCGGAGTACTTCTAAATTCATTATATAATTTCTTGAAAATTTTCAGGCTTTCAGACAGTAGAATAAATGTTTCTTTAGTGCTTTTCAGGCACTCATTCAAGAAACTCAACCCTAACAGTTTGCAGAATCTGTCTAAATGATGCGTTTTGGTGGAGAGGAAAGCGATATAGTCAATTATAGCTGGTATGATTCAGAGGCTATGATGGATGGGGGACCAGTGGGCAGATTTGGCCTGGTGTGCACCCACACAGATCGCAGGGTAAGCACTCCCTGACGGCCTCACTAACACCTCTCCCAGCAACTTTAGTTTACACAGGAGGTGTCCCATCCATGTACAGGCCAAGCTCAGCCCTACTTGACTTCAGCAGGTTATTACAGCCTGTTTTTGTTTAAGCAATTTAATCATCAGGGCAGATGCTTAAATGAACTAATTAGAGTATTGCGTGTGTTAGATTGTGTTGAGTAATGTGTTTTTGTATTGAATGCCTGAATAAATCTCATTCATTCCAGTCCAGAAGATTACAATATTTCAAAGAGTTCATACAGTCATATTAAAAAAAATGATAGATTGATTAACATGCTTACATTAAGTTAGTTAACTAAGTGTGTGCCCCCGATGCTTTGAAAAAAAGACAGCTAGGTTGCCCATCCAGGGGTTATTTGTTTTCTGTAATGATCTCATTAAAGCGAGAGGTTTACTCTGAATCATTAATCACCCTGTTGACCATCAGGA
Source organism: Carassius auratus (assembly GCF_003368295.1). NCBI lineage: Eukaryota > Metazoa > Chordata > Actinopteri > Cypriniformes > Cyprinidae > Carassius > Carassius auratus. The sequence goes on from NC_039276.1 coordinate 7,731,165, forward strand.
GACGGGAGCACATTCTGTGGCTTTGTGATTCATCTGACTGGCAGTAATTACTCACAGGATTGGCACTTCATCCATTGACTTTAATTCAGTTTAATTTATAGAAAAGTTCCAGTGTGTTCATTAGCTTAGAACTCCAACAATGAGATGAAGCAAGTTAGTTGGCATAAATTGAGAGAGGTGAACTTTTAATGGCACCAGGCATTGAGTGCTGCAGAAACTCTGCTGTGATCTTGACTTTTGATGTCGCTGACGTCTGATGTTTGACAGACAGACGCTGGAGACTAAAATCCTCAGTATTATTAAAAGCAACAGTTAAGAAATGCATAGTGTTTTTTACATCTAATAAATGCTGTTTTTAAACGTTCTATTCATCAAAGTACCTAGAAAAATAACTGTATCATGATTTCTTAAAAAAAATAAATAAGAAAGCAGCACAGCTGTTTTTAAAATTGATAATAATAAGAAATAATTTTTGCACTCCACATTAGCATATTAGAATGATTTCTGAAGGATCATGTGGCACTGAATACTGAAGTAATGCGAGCTGAAAATCATCACAGGATCGGTATTGTGTGAGACATAATGGATTATAATTCTACTTTGAATAAAACAAACAGTAAACCATAATTTTGAGAATAGACTTAAACTAGTTGAGGAAAGGGCAGCCAGTTTAATACATCATAGTACATAATATCTATGTTGCTGAGAGTAATATGCATATATAATATCAAGCAAAAACTACTGAAAAGTGGGCTGATGCTATTTATAGTGCCACTCCAGACTTGTTGCATTGATTCAGGGTGGGCGTTATTAGATCCACTGTGGGAGGCGTAATTACTGCAGATGCGGTCCCTCCGATCGCAGTCACACCGGGCCACCGACCCAGCTGTGGACCACATTTCTCAGCCTTTCATTGGTTGCTTTTGTGTGGGTCTTCAGCCTCCTGCTGACTAAATGCAATTGATATAAACAATGTCTAAATTTTCAGATTATTGGTTTAAATGCTCAGTTCTGTGTTTTCTCCTTCAGATTGAATCTTTTTGCTTTGACCGTTCATATTCATGTTTGTAAATGACTTGTATATCTGTCATCCATATGAAGGGACCACTGCCTAACAGGACCTATAAAGGTACATTTACAAACATAATAACAACATCATGTGTCTTAATAATCACAAATGAAAAGCAATTATATGTTGATCCTGGTTTGTGAACATTCATTGGTTTTACTTGATTCAATATAATTACGTATATGGTCTTTTGTTGTCTCGCCATCTTTCTCCTCACACTGCCTGCAGGATTTGTTTTATTTAATGATTAAGAAAAAGTATTTTTTGGCTCTTAATGAGGGTGACATTGACTCTGGCCATGTCCAGAGATAGATTCATTCTCTAATGGTTTGCACTTGGGTCACATTTTGAATCTTACATGAAACTGTTTTGAATGCATCAAATCAAATGGCCCAAATCGGATTTAACATTTTCAGTCCTTATTATGAATAAAGTCCTGGGGCCTGTACCATGATGGTAGATGAACAAATTCAGAGTTACAGGATTAGTTTCGAGTTGACAAAACCAAACCTCTCCAATTCAGCATTGTTGGTACCATGATGCTGATCATCAACTTTCTTTGTCAACTCAGGCTTTGATCCTGAGTTTGTGGAGCGAGTGCACATGAATGTGTGACATCACTGGCGAACAGCCAATCACAAGCCTTGCAACACAAAGCAAGTTTGATTTACCTCTCACAAGAAATAAAATCTAAAATATATAAAATATATAGTGAGACTCGAACATGTAAGGTAAGATTTTTTTTTGTGTGTATCTATTGATACTACAGTTTTTTATATTACATGATCTGTATACATTTATATTTATTTAAAATAAACGATTTATAATAACTGTTAAACTAAAATTTCTTGTGTTTAAAAGATAAAAAATAATAATATAACTCACATTAATTATATAAAGCATAAAATGACTCAGTAATTATCATTAAAGCCAGACTTCTTATATAATTTTTTTTGCCCCGGAGCAGATTAGCCGTGGAGTGTAAATTACTATGGCAATGAATGCCGCTAAAAGCCAAGCCACGTACGTGGTACATAAAACCCAGGATTGGTGCAAACTAAACTGAAACAGCTAATCTAGCTTCATGGTACAGCCCCCTGATTGGTCCAACTTCAGGTTGAGATTTCTTACATAGAACATAACCTGCCACGGAGCAGATTAACTGTTTAGTTTAAATTACTATGGCCATGAAGCCGAGCCACATTCATGGTACCTAAAACCCAAGATTGGTGCAAACTAAACTGAAAATTACCTGGCTAGCCAGCTAATCCGGCTTCATGGTACAGGCCCCTTTACCACGTGCCTGAATTCAATAAAGTATACTAATCTTTCTGCTTTTGCCGGATATGGCCTGGTATTATTTACGAATTGAGGTTTTATCGGTTAGCATGGTTCAGTTTGTTCATGCTGATAGATGTTGGAACTACTGAAATTTCTTAAAATGTCTTAATTTTTTATATTTCCTTTATATAAATGTAATATTTCTTTAGATTATATTAACAGTATTATATCAAGTAACTTTTTTAATTTAAAGTCTATTATAGAATATTTACCATATATAAACATTTTATATAGTTTGCCTTTTAGAAACAATTGGAAACTGTTGGCTTCGGTTAGCACCTGTTGTCGAATCCATCTTAACAGCAATCACTTATGTTTTCCCTTTTTGTGTATTTCTTTAGAGCTGGAAGGCCACCAGTAGGTTGCACAAGACATTCCAGGAGCAACTTTTATAAAGTAGTACTGCTGAAGCAACACAATCATTTTGCCACAGTCACAGTTAAATTAAAACTCGGAGATCAAACCAAAGCCTGCTTTCCACCTGCAGCACCAATCTAAATCTGTAGCTTGCTAGACTCCCTTAATCTCGGGCCCTGGGGAACTTGTTGGAGCCTGTTAGCAAATGTTTATCCCACAGTGAACACCTGGTTGTTTGGAGAGTACGCCCACAGTGCACTGCCATCCCCCACTCAAGCAACGATGTGCTTAGTTGTGAGCCAAGAATGAGCCGACACATCGTATTCCTACCACAGCACGCAGTTCGTCGCTTTCAACATGGGTGATTAGCATAAACCTCATTTAGTCATCCTTTAATGAATCATTTTCCTGGGTTTATTCCCAGCTGTGAAAAGGCATTAAATGGTAAAGCTATGAATTGTAACCTTAAACTTGATATTACCCAAAGAGACCATTGAACAAAGCTGATCGCATTTCATTAACCACGATTACTCATATGTCTTGAGGGATTTCTAGCAGTTTGATAAAATTTTTTAGTGAAGAGTTTGAAGAACTCTTTAGTGGTGTTTCAAGGAAAGTCTTTAAAGGAATGCACATAATGGAGTGTATTTTATTCCAGATTACCATTCTCATGTAATTCAGTGTCCCCGTCGGTCCTAAAAGGGATAGTTCACCCCAAAAAAAAGTTGTATGCTTGTTCACTAGAAAGTGGCGTTTCAGCGGATGACATAGTGCAAGCAAAGTCCTTTTAAGAATTTAAGTCATGTCACTCGGCGGCCATCTTTGAAACGCCTCTTGGGCAACTCCTATATTTTTGAATGGGGAAACATCAAATTCTCCAAAACTGTTCACTAAGCTTATGATTACATTTCTTAATTGGAATCACCAAAGAAATCTCAAAACAACTATGTCATAATTGCTATTACTTTTGCTCAAATAGCGTTATTAAAAGCTTATTTTTCATGATAGAGCAGCCAGTGTGCATGTGCAGTCCTTAACACACGTCGCAGAGCGTTGACTGTTTTTATAGCAGTGACGTGCAGACTTTACAGATTAGCGATTGACCCCTTCATTCAGATGGCCGGACTTACTGTGATTGAGCGGCCATATTAAGCATTGCATTTTTCCCCATCCAAAACTATACGAGTGACACGTCTTGGGTATTCTATAGTCTTTGGTGTAAGCTTCAGCGAGAAGTGATTAATGCAGACGTGCAAAGGAGAGAGCAAAACAGAACACAGGTCACAAATTACAGAATAGAATGAAGTACAGAATGAGGATATGTAAAGAAATTGTCGGAGGCTTTTGTGATGTATATTTTGCAAACTTACTGAACATCCAAAACAATGCTGTGTCATATGTGTGCGCTTGTAGTAGTATCTCTCAAAGAGCTTAGAAGATGGGTAAAGGAATCAAAACAGTGCCAGGAATTCCTCTACTGCACACAATGGGCAACATGACTCCTGTTATAAGAAGAAACAAGTATGCTTGAGCCTTTTGTCCATTTTAGGGTCACATCATGTTAGTCTTGTTGGTCATTATATTGTTGGTTTGTTTATGTCTTTGGTCTTTGTTGTGTTCATATATCAGTCAAACCATTTGGATGTGGACCGAGACCCTTTAATAAAGTGGGTCTTGGTTTGCTCCTTTGGGGCACACCACCAGTTTGGATGGCATTGTACACACTTATTAAATGAACTGCACTAACAGAGCAATCGCACTAGAGTTCATTTTAATCAAACCAAACCTGCCAAGAGTAAACTCACCCTTAAGGCCATACAAGTTTTAAATATCTTAAATGGTATAATTACCTCCTCTTAATTATCATTTTAAGAAGTCTGAAATTTGAGGATGTGAAAACCAAAACCATTATACACCCTAATGTGATTATTAAACATCAAAAGGCTGTGATTAAATTAATGTCAGCGCTGCACGTTCAAAGTCAAATGTTGTGGTGTTGCACATTTTACAGGTTTGCTGTTTCAGAGCAGTTCGCAATCAAAAAATATCATGCATTTATCCCAAAAGAATGCTTAACATTTATTGTTGATGAATTATAAACACTGTAAAGGAAACCTCATCATTTTTTGTAAAGTGTATATTTTAGCTTTCTCATTTTTTTTAATGAGCATCTTGAAGTAATAAAGCATAGACATAAAAATATAGATCCCGTAGTATGCAGAAAGTCTTTTTTTGTTACTTTAGTAATGTTATAACCTGTATGTGGCATTTAAATAAGTGTAAACTCTTTATTGATATGCAGTATTCTTATTTTTTTTAAAAGGTCTTAAATTTGACTTAAAAAAATAAATATGCAGGTATCTTATTAGTTTTCATATTCATTTTAAAAGGAAATTTCTCCCAAAGAATTCAAATGGTCATTTACTCACCCATGTTCCAAACCTCTATGACTTACTTTCTCCAGCAGAACACAAAATAAGATATATATATATAAAAACATAAGACATTTTTCAAAATATCTTATGCTATGTTCCGTGGAAGAAATTGATTGGATTTGGCCAGATGGTACTTTATTTATAGCTCTGGAGGTCTAATGTTCAACTTGCACTATATTCAGGTTCTGGTTCAGCTTTCTTTTCCAATCTCGGACAGCATATCCCAAGGCTTTGAAGGCCTGTGGCAGTCAGAGACTCTGGGGCACTGGCCTCATTGGCCACTTGATCCATAATCCAACCCTGCCAGCTGCAAGCCTGCATGTTTTTTAATAAAGACATAAAACATGTAATGGAAAGAGATAATTCATTTTAAAAGTCCAGACAGGAAAAAGCCGTGTAATTGAGTGTCATAAAAAGATTTCATAGGAAGATAAACCACCTGTGTAATCTGAGGATGTTGAGGGTGATCGGCCTGTGGCTAAAACTTCTCAGTTTCAGTGACCTTTTTTAAGGCAGTAACTCTCTGCTTGATAATTGATTTATTGAACATGGCCTTGGCACGCCGGTCAATCGGATCATAGGAGCCGGGGTTGTTGAAAGGCTTCATTATTTACTCCTTAATTACTCTAGCCCAGTGCCTCACTCCAGCTCTCTGCTTTGCTCTACACAATTCGGAACTAACCTTTACTAGATCCTCAGAGAAGAAGAGAGCACAAAGCCCCTGTGCCTAGTTGGTGGAGGCTTATGAAGTGGGTTGGCCTCTCTCTGTGTTTTCCTTATCTTAATTAAGTACTGAACAGCTGGGCTTTGCTCTTATCAGTATAGGGATGGTTGTTGTCCAAGCTGTGGGATGCTGTAGTGCACTTTTAATTGCAAAGTTTGTTAAAACGTGTAGCACTCAAGAAAAATAATGTATATTGTTTATCTTGAACTTTTTACACTATGAATGTATGTAATCTGCAATCATGAAGTCACCTGAGAAATACTTTTGTTATTTTTATAGTACATAACGTATGAAAATATGCTATCAGTCATTATGGTTGAATTTTTGTAGTTTAGGAAGAAATTTGTTCCTTTATTCAGCAAGAGTGCATTAAATGGATTAAAAGTGACAGCATTTTTTTTATAACATTAAAATGTCTTTCTATTTCAATTAAAGGCTGTTCTTTTTTAACTTTGTATTCATCAAATTCCCTAAAAATATTCAGCAGCACAACTGTTTCTAACATAGATAAAAATAAGAAATGTTTCTTGAGCACCAAATTAACTTATTAGAAGAATTTTTGAAGGATTGTTTGAAACAGAAGACTGGTGTAATTACTGCTGAAAATTCAATGCTATCATCACAGGAATAAAGTAGATTTAAAGTTTTTTTTTGAAAAAAAACTTTTTGGGGTTGTTCGAAAAACGCAATACCTCTCTCCCCAATCTGGCATGACCAACTCGAATGGTTCCTGTTTCAAATGAAGGCCCTCCTTCTGAAATACGAAATTTGCTGTGATTGGCTAGCTAGGCCAGTGTGTGCTGTGATTGGCTAGCTGAAAGTGAAAGTGAAAGTGACGTGACATTCAGCCAAGTATGGTGACCCATACTCAGAATTTGTGCTCTGCATTTAACCCATCCAAAATGCACACACACAAAGCAGTGAACACACACACACACACACACACTGTGAACACACACCCGGAGCAGTGGGCAGCCATTTATGCTGCAACACCCGGGGAGCAGTTGGGGGTTCAATGCCTTGCTCAAGTCGTGTTATTGCCGGCCCGAGATTCTAAATCACAACCCGAGGGTTAGGATAATCCTGGAAAATATACGTTGTAGTCCAGACGAATAAAATATCTCCTTTTGAATTGGACTTTGAGCTTTGTAACGTTGCAGATCTTTTTTATGCTCAAACTGCAACATTACAGACTAACTAAAATTTAAAAAGTGAAAAAAGCATAATAGCACCCCTTTAAAACTGAAACTGAAATTTTATTACAGTTTGTACTGTATTTTTGGTTAAATAAATGCCTTGGTGAGCAAAACAGACTACTTTCAAAAACATATAATAATAATAATAATAATAATAATAATAAATTCCCAGACCCCAAAATTTGAACTGTATATGGGACTGTTGGCAACAGCAAAGAAAGGGTTGTAAGAACTAAGAATGTTTGAAAAACCCTCTTTGGAAAGAGTCATTTGCGTTGCTTGCTAATGCATTACTTAAAATCTCAGGGCATACTTCAAGTAAATAATGTAGGTCATAGGGGTGCAGCATACAAAAAAGTTTGGGAACTCAGTGTAGTAGCTGTGGCTGGTGCTCCTGCTTATGTGCCATACTTCCATATCTTTTTCAACAGAGCTCCAGGGCCCGAGTTTCTATTCCACTGGGAGGATAATTGGTTTGTTTATGAGTGTAGGGTAACATGTACATTCCTTCTCTTGCTTCACTAAATAAAACACTTATGTGCTTCCTCTCTCCAAAGGCTACAGAAGGATTTCTACCTGATTCAGCAATAGTCCTGCATCCTCAAAGATGACATGCTCGTGATGCCTCTGTAAGTACATTTCCCTTTATTGTAAACACTCTGCAAGATGTAATTATCTGAATGAAGCATGAAGAGCAAAAACACCTCAGAAGATCCTAATCTGGAACTTTTTCTAAGATAGTGTACAGTAAGGTTAACATAAAACAAGACATAATTTATTTGACCAAATTTAATGTAAAATGAGTAATTAAAAACCCTTTAACTGTTCTTTAGTTGTTTTAAAATGACTTTTTAAGGATTTCTAACCAAGCTCTCAAAAGAGAACCCTTTAAAAAGTCTCTGGCACAAAACATGGAACCATCCTGGTGGAAAAGGGATGTGAGATATTTATTATGCATTTTATATGTTTTTTTTGTGAATTTGAGGAAGAGACTAGTCAAAGTTCCACTTCTACCATCTGCTCCATACTAGGGTCCAGGGGCTCTATTTTAACGTTCTAAACGTAAAGTGTAAAGCGCATGGTGCAGGTGCACTCAGGGCGTGTCCAAATCCATTTTTGCTATTTTAACTACGGAAAAATGTTTAGCGCGCCTGGGCGCATGGTTTAAGTGGGTTGTCCCTATTGTCTTAATGAGTAATTGGTGTTTTTGGGCGTAATGTGCAATAAACCAATCGGAGTCTCATCTTCCATTCCTTTAAGAACCAATTGCGCTTGTGCCATGTTGGATTTGATATTTACACAGAATTTGAGCACAAAAATGAGCACAAATGCATTTGCTAATTAAACGACGTGGCGCTGGACATGAAAATGCGATCGGCACTGGACTGAAACTAGCAAACACACATGCGCTGCGCCTTGCGTCGCATTGCACCGGGTGTATTATAGGGCCCTAGCTTTCATTATCAGGAACTCAAGTCATAATGGAGATCTCCAGTCTTCCTGGAGAATCTGCGTTAGGTTTTCCTCCTATTCTCTTTCTTACTCTTTTTGTCTTTTGTTTTTGTCACTCTGGCACTCCTCGCTCTCTATTTATCTGTCTCTGTGACCGCGGACAAAGTCAGGGAGCCTTTCAAGTCAAATCCCTTTATTCTATGTCAGAAATTGAGTGTTCTGAAAAGGAACATTCTGGCAAAGAGAAAGGGCTGAAACTTTCATTGCAGGCATTTGTGGAGTGGCACAGCCTGAGGCTCTTTTTTCCATCCTCAAAAGAAAGCGTATGAGAGCCTGACATATTTAATTGGCTGTTTGTAAGCTAATTAAAGCTTGTATGTTGATGCGTTTGACAAATCACCAGGATCTTTTTAATGTTTCAGACTTCTTCTGAAAATACATTTTGTATGTCGGTGTGTTCTGCAGTCACAGTCATTAGCAAGGATGTATTTTCTTGATTTTTCCAACATAATTGTGATAAATCTCATGAAAAAGGCAGGCATTTCACAGACACATTTCACCCATAACAGCAAGAAAAAATATATAACAAATCAGTAAGATGAGATTTTTTTTTAAAATAATACTTTTATTTAGCAAGAACCCATTAAATTATTATAATTTTTTATTTCAAACAAATGATCAAAGAAAAATGAAAAAGTACTGCTTTTGCCATTTAATTGAGCTTTGCCATCACATAAATAAATTGCATTTTAGAGTATATTAAAATAGAAAACAGTTATTTTAATATGTTTTACAGTAGTTTTGTTCAAATTGATGTTGAAATTGAATTAAGGAGCCCCATCACAGTTTCTCATATCCAATGTAGGTTATTATTATTATTATTATTTTGCGGCAAAAAGGCATTAAAAAAGACCCTACCAAACCATGATGTCTAAAGACTTTAAAAGTGTTCCTAAGTCTTCATTTTCTTTAAGCAAAATAAAAGTTCTTGTTTTGTTTTGTTTTCTTTTGAACTCTAGGCTAAATGTGACTTGTGTGGGTTTTTAAATAGTCATCCTCCACCTTCTGGAGTTGTCTTTCGTTTGCAGAGGAACACATTGTTTGTCTGAGGATTGATAACGCACACCTGGATGTTGAGCGCTGAGGCTACTTTCCCACTCACCAGGTTCTCTGAAGGGCCAGTCAGGGTTCCAACCTTCTCAGTCCCCAAACACTTTGTAAATATTGCACTTCCTTTCTCCTGTACTATATGTGTATTTTTACTTTATATTGCACCTTCTCCCAAAACTATATTTAATCCTGCTAAATGACATAATTTTAGCGGCTGGTCTCAATCATTATGCCTTTCTAAAAAAAGAGGCTTTTTTTTGTTTGTTTATGGTGTTCTGTTCCTGTTTAGTGAGGCCAGGAGCCACTGTGTTGTTTTAATTTCGACCCACTGTTGTTTGCCGACATTCAGTTCAGAAAGACAATGAGCCGGAAGAAAACAAGCCCTTTTACGATATGAATAGAGTAGGAACTAGAATGGGACTCCTCATCTGTAAGCTCGCTTTTAAGGGTCTGTTCCCCCTTGGCCGAATTAAAGACGTGCCATTATGCTTGGCAAATTACTACACGCTCTTTGTGGTCCAGCCATGGTACATTAGTGTGCCTTAAGATGGTCTGGCTGTGCCCATTCACCTAACAAAGAGAGGTCCCCCTGGCAGATCCTTGGCTGGTCACACAGAGGGGCCATTCACACCAGGCAGAAGGGGCCGTACGGTAGAGAGCTCGGCCACAAGGCAGCCATGACAAAATTCACTAAAGTATTGCTTGCAGACCAGCCGTTTCCTCAAATGCAAACCAATTAAGTTTGATTTGACAACACTCTAGGCAAAGAAGCAGAACATCTGTGTAGAGTTGGAATATCTTAACAGAACTAGCCATGCTTGTGATGTTTTTGGTCTCTGTGGAAGAGAAGAGGTGGTGTTGCATTTTTGGGTTCCAGCTTTGTGGGTTTTGGAATTTAGGGGCATAATATTGTAGCTGGACCCAATTACAACGGGAAGAATTAGGTACCTCCCAGTGGATTCTTAGCACACATTGATTTGTTGAAGGTTTAAGGACTATGGCAATTAATCAAACTCATTGTTTTAATGGCTCTCATTCTCATGGCGTAATCACATACATTTTAATTCAGTGCTCAAACTAATTTATTTGTATGACAGGATGCAACCGTTCACTGCTACATGGAGTCTCATAAATCAACCTAACTAAACAACGATGAAGACAAGCTTGTTATTGTACATTAAGCTACATAGTCTAAAAGTATAAAGGATCCTAGCTGGAGAACCGCCGTTATTAAAGCAGTTTTTAGGCATTCTCTTAAATTGTTTTCTCTTATGAGTCCAGCTCCTTTTCTCAACATAAATTAGTAACAGGGAGTGATGATAGGGTCCGAGAGCCTATAAATTGTGTGTTGCTCTCAGGGTCATTAAGCCATGTGGTCTGGGCCCACTGGATCTTTTATCATCCGCCTTGGATCAGCGGCTATAAAACGGTGGCTAACGTTGTGTGTTTATTTCCCCATAACAAAAGATTAGCTGTCTACAGCTCATGAGTTCAGCTAATGCTTCTTGGCACTCGAGCAGCCGTGGAAACATAAATCGAATCCCCAATTTTTGTTCTCTTCTCATTGCGCTCACCTTTCTCTGCCCTTCTCTCACTGTCTCTCTCCCCCTATGACTTTCAACTGATTTACTCCGTCTCCAGTCTCAACCTCAGACAGCAGGCCCACGCGCTGACCAAAGTCCATTTGCTGACCGTCTGATGCATATTGCTCACAAAATTGGCAAGAGCTGGTAGTAATCCGATACTATTCCAGCTATGTTACAAGGTAGTGGGTTGATGCAGTTGAGTTTGTGAGGACTAATCACATGATATGATAACCTTGATCTGAATCTGGACAATTCAAACTGGACCCAATTTTATGGCGATGCTCAAAAATCTGTGGGTGCATCTGTCTTCATTAAGTTGATGGCTTTCTTTGTTTTAGATCAAATTATTCTGCTCTTATTCAGCAGAGCACATGATTGTCTGATAAGCATATTAATCCAGAGAATAGCGAGAGTAGTTCGGAGACTTTGGAGACAATGATATTTCTGAGCATGTCTGTGCATGTGTTTTTTCCATGTTCAGTGGAGAAATCACTCAGACATTGTGAAATGTTTTCTAAGATGTATGTGGATGTGTGGGGCTGAGGGAAAGGATAGAGATAGGCCTCCAGTGGAAGCTTCCTGGAATGATTTGCTGCTGTGGTGGAGGGTTGGAGGGGCGGGGGTGGCTTACTTTCTGGGTCATGATTCAGAAGTTAAACTCCAGAGGGATCTGCACTGTGAGGGAAAAGATTTCAGGCTTAGAAAATGACATTCACGTTTCACATTTTTCTAAAAGTCTTTTGCAGTTGCTGAAACATCTCTTGTGCTTGCCACATGTTTTTACTGTTTGGAATAGGGGTGGACATAGTGTGTGACATACTGTACCCCCCTCAAAATTACTTAATAGGACAAAAGAAAAACTGTCTTTAGATTTTATTGAATTAATTTGAATACAGTATGTTCCTCCTGGATTAGTTTATTTAATTATCAGTATGATTTGAATAGGCTTACTAGCATGCAATTATAAACAACAACAAATAATTAATTTGGCGTGTTATGTAGTATGGGATATGAACATTGTACAGTTGATCTATAATTTTAAATCACATTTGAATGAAATGTATTGATTTAGTGGTAAGGATTATGAGTTTTGCTTTAAAATAAAAAAAATCTTAACTTCACAGGACATAATATTAAAATATTATGACTTATTTTAAATACTCAACTTTAAATGGACAGTTCCCCCAAAAGGAAAATTGTCATCATTTACTCACATTCATGTTGTTCCAAACCTGTGACTGACTTTCCTCTGTGCTCTCAGAAAAAAATGTTCAAAAACAGCTTGTCACTGAGACAGTAAACTTAAAGGGACAATATTTCTACCTTATTTGCCCCAAATGGTTAATTGGGTTCCTTTTGGGTACATCTCACTACTTTAAGGTACTAATATGCAACTTAAAGGGGTAGAAGTACAGAGTTATCCCTTTAAGGGTAATATGCAGTGGCAAGCTGCATTTGCACAAGATATTTCAATTTTTTTTTGTTTATTTTTTTGGGCTCATACAATGAAAGTCTGTGGGATACAATGTTTTTTGGACAATAAACTCCTACTGATTTTTTTTCTTTTCTTTTGAGTTCCACAGAACATAGACAGTCAAACATTTATAATGACATTCATTTTTGGGTGAACCAACTTTTCGACTTATTATCTGCTCAGCAGCAGTTTGGAGTTACAATACAGAACACATTTAGTTTAGTTTTTTTTTTTTTTAAATATTGCTACCCTTGGTGTCTTCGATCTTTTCAGCGGTGCCTTGCAGTGTAATTTGTCTCACGGCTATTTTCATCAACACTGCACATGGTGACTTTCAGTCTGTGGCAGTGGGGTTTGTTTTTTTAGAGTTCAAAAACTGTTAACTTGACATGCCACTGTTAAAACTGTTGGCCAGAGTTGTCTGTATTACTCCCGTTAAGAAGGACGTTGTTCTTCATACTACTTCTGAAATGGTCAATACCATGCATTGCAATTTATGTTAGGGACTGTTTGGTGTATTTGGAGGTCTTTGCCATGTTAGACTTTTTTCATTCCATAATTTTGATTAATTTCTACACTGTTTAAAACTGAAGTGTACTAAAGTGTGTGAAGACAAAACCAGTCATTAAAATAGGGAATTACATGATTAGTGAACGATTTCCCTAACACAAATTTCATTTTAGGTTGAAAATGTGAATATGCCATGTTGACCAACAGAAAGCTTCTCAGTCTGAAAGTGACTTCTGTGAGTTTTGCTTCATACATTGCTACACTATTGATAATAACCATTTCACTATGTTTTCTCAGAACACAAGCAACCAAACTCACTCAGCAGTATAATCAGCACTGTGTTCAATTCTACTCTCAGGAAACCCCATGCACAGTTCTTAGAAAATGTGGGAAAAACAGACCGAAACTAGCCATCAATTACTTGCACAATTGTGTTTTTCTGTTTAATGATTCAGGACGGGGATTAGAGCAACCAGTCGGTCCTTTACCCAATTATAGACCTGGCCTCTCCTGTACACTGTGATCCTTGCTTTGGAAGACGTCCAGCGGCTTGCGTTCAATCTCTTTGATAAAGATGAAAAAAGAAGGAAGCAGCAGGAGACAATGGGCTGTATCCTGTTATTTTAGTATCCTAATGAAAATGCCACTTAAGATCTCTTTTAATTTCAGATAAGAGGAAAAGATTGGAATTTAAATAAGTGGATTATATTCCTCATTTATAGTCCACTTCATGATTTGTGTCTCTCTCTGTTACACCTGAAGCATAATGGCTCTGATTAACACTGCCTCTATATGTATTCAGTCACAGCCCCATATTCACAGCCACAGTGGGAAATTGAAAATGTTTACCTTGTTCACCTGTAGAGCTCACACTTGGTATGATAGGTGCTCATCGAGGCATTGTTTCAGAAATTGGAATGATAATGAATAATCCCTCTGGCAGTCGTGAAGCCCCATTAGTCAAAGCAAAGGCTTCTAATACAGACGGTCTTCCCCAAATCTATTTTCATTAGGAGCTTTTTGAAGTAGTCAGCCTCAAACACTGCAAACAGGTAGGACATGTCTATCTCTGTGAAGAGAGCTTCAGCACAAAAGGGAGGCGAGTCTTCACTGAGATTCTGATCTGAGGGCAATTCTTCCTTTTGTTCTTGAAGTGTGGCATACACAAGCAGATCTTTTATATTTTGAGACAATGAATGCAATGCATCTGATTGCATTCTAGTGCCTTTAGACTTTTTTGGGGGGGGGGGGGGGATCAAGGAGTTTGTGCTGCAGTCATTATACATTTCCTTCTCCATTTTACTGAAATTAAAAACAAACTTCAACCAAAGAATTGTATGGATCACAGTGACACAGTGAGAGTGTTCATTTGAAACAGAGAAGCATGATTTCACTCAACTATTACTGCAAGTTAATAGCACTTAATAGACAAAAGTTATGTGATACTAAGACGATATGTGCAGCATGCTGTTTATTTTGAAAAGCAATAACTGTGCACATGCCAATGGAGGGATATGCTTGATAAAGTTTCTAGTTTTTAATGTTTTAAATGTTAAAATGGTTTTAATGTAATATTCAGAATTTTTTTTTTTTTTAATGAACTCATATGAAAAGTATTTTTTTAAGTTATTCTCAAATTAAAGGACTCCTTTGGTTTTACAATGTGATGCTTGCCCCCTGTATAATAGTTAATGAGTAGTGTTGATTAAGATATTTTCTTCAATCATTTATATGGTCAAACTGTAATCTATATTTTTACTTTTTTCAAAAATGTGAGTGGTGCTTGGAAGTGGAACTTGCCGCCATGGTACTTGCTGTTGATTGGCTGGGCATTGCTATGTTTTTTTGTTTTTTTTTTATGTGTTGCTATGCAGTTGCTAGGGTGTTCTGGGTTGTTGCTAGGTGGTTGATTTTTTTTTATTCTTTTGTCTACCAGGAAAATATGATGAGTCTGATCATTTACAAAAATAATGGTACACCTCTCTGTACTAATTGGGGTTTTATTCACACATGTACCACAAATGGTGCAGAGGTTTAATACCTAGAGGTTTAGAACAAACAATGTGAGCACTAATTATGTCATCCACCACATCTTGTAACCACATCATTTAAAACTAAGTTTTATTTTAAGCAGTTCTAATTTTTTTTGCGGGTCAGAGGTTAATAGAATGTGTTGATTCTTTTTTTACATTGAAAACAAGATACAGTCAAAACAATTCCCCATAAACAACATAAAACATGAAGATAAAAGTAAAAAGCAGTCTACATGATAATACTCAAAAACAAATAACACTGGATTTTGTTTGTCTGTTTTACACTTGGCCTTATTGTTCATCTATAATTTATATCTTGGTTTAGATAAATCTTTCTGCAGTCATTTGTTCACATTCTGTATCCATGCTTGTAAACATAGAAAAATAATTAGTCACTTATCAAAAATTTCATTTTACAAAGTGAACTTGTGTTGAGTTAGATTTTCAAGTGCATACTGATTTTATCCTCACATACAATACACACACTGTATGGGTGTGTGTGTGTGAGTGTATGTGTGTATGTACAGTACATATAGGACTAAATTTTATTTTAGTATCCATAATAAGTGGGTATTACATATCATATAAGGATTCTGTCAGAACAGGTTTGCTAAAACAATGCAACTATTGGCTAACATTATATCTCTACAACAATTTTCTAGAAAATGAAATTTCTTTTAAAGGAAAAGCAAGTTATATTTCCTTTATTTGATGACATTTTTATTGGAATAAACATGCACCAATGAATCATCTGGTTAAAAATCTAAATGTGAAATTGATAAATGGAACATCAAAATGTGAAGTAATAAAAAATCAAAGAGTTTAGTTTAAAAACATTAAACCTGAAATGAAGTAACTCCAAAATCTACTGCTGCCTGTTTTTTAATCTTACAAAGGGAAAGATTTAATGATAATTCTAACAAGCTTGTCCAATGTCAGTTCTGTTATTCTATTTAAAGCCTGTTATGATTATCAGCTGCTTCTCATTTCTTGGTACAAAGCCCAGTCATGCTTCGGGACTTTGGTAACAAGAAATCATGTAGTGAAGTCGTATACCAATTAAAAAGGAATTCAGTGAGTGATTTTTTTTTTCTCCTAATTAAACTGAACTATAGTAAATTGTGATTTACTTTCCATCCAAGTTACGGTAGCAGCAGCTGCCAATAAAGACACAACAAAGACATGTTATTTCTTGTCAAATAAATTTAAATTTGTTCTCTGCTTTAAAAAATACCAAAAATGACAAGCTTTGCATTATATGTGGCCTCCTAAGAATTATTGATTCTCAAAGTGCTGTTCATATATATATATATATTTTTTGGAAATGCTGAGTTAAATTACACATAATTAAGATGCTCCTAACAAACTGACAACTTAACTAATTTGTAATTTTTCCAGCAAAATTACATAAACCCCCCTAAGGACCATACCATAATGACAATTATGCCTTTGATGGACTACTGCAGTTGGTTGGGTTGTCAGACGTATATGTAGAGTTTGTAAATGACAGCTGCTAAACAAAGATAAAGATTCCTAATGTTCTTCACGGATGAATTAACCACATAGCTGGATGGTTCTTCACAAATTACTTGCTCGCAAAAAAAACAAACAAAAAAACTCAGTATTAATTATTCCACCTTTATGTTTTCATACCGCCTGTCTCTTTCTTTTGCATTCTTTCATTTGGCTGAGCAGAAAAGACCTGTCCAAACTACATAAATCCTCTGACAATGTACCTGTCTGACTGTTTTTATTTAACTGCCACGTAAAATATTACCCTGCCTGGGAGAGCTGTTGTTCACCTAAAGTGTTTTAGCCCCTCTTCACTGAGATTTCAACATTGAGTGGAGCTTTTCAGGTGTCAGTGGTTAGTGGTGAACCTCAAACTGTCTATGAAGAACGGTGCCTGTAAGTGCAGGAAAAACAAGAACAAACATTCCATTGAAAATATGAAAAATGTTTTTATGCTTGGTTAAATGTTTTTTCAACCAGTTGGGATTTTCACAGTGCAGTGTTAAACATATGCTCCTTTCAATCATTGACTCTTAAGTTATACTCTTAAGTAATATTTAAATATATAAAAGCATACTTCACCCAAAAATTAATTTATCATTATTTTCTTACCTTCATGATTTTCTGAACCTGTGTGCTATTATATTTTTCTGAGAAACAAGAAATAGAAGAATTTACAAAAAATCATTACACATCTTTTACCATACAGTGGGCATTAGTTATGACCATATCTGTTATTCTCTAAAAAGAAAATGCCAAAAATATACTCTATATTCAGTTGCACAATAGCTTTTTGTGAGGAAAATAGACAAAATAAGTAATTATTCTATGAAAACCAGGTCAAAAATACTCAGTGATGCCGCATGCCATTGGTTTTCAGATGTGCCGCAACCAAACATGGAATGTATATGTGGAATGGAATGGAGAATTTTCAGTCTTTTCCTCGTGCAAAGCCATCTTCGGCTATTGAAGGCTTGGAATGTAGGATCCAAGTAGTATGGGCT
Organism: Carassius auratus; assembly: GCF_003368295.1. Taxonomy (NCBI): domain Eukaryota; kingdom Metazoa; phylum Chordata; class Actinopteri; order Cypriniformes; family Cyprinidae; genus Carassius; species Carassius auratus. The sequence goes on from NC_039276.1 coordinate 7,748,968, forward strand.
ACATTGATGGTGCTTTAACAGTGAATAATGTGCTTTCTGGAGCTCTCGCTGGAGAAATGTTCCTTTGTTGTGCACTGAAAAAACATAGCATACAGGGTTGATATGACATGGGTGAGTAAATCATGACAGATTTTTAAGGAGTGAACCATTTCACCCTTATTTATTTAGTGCTTTTTACAGTACAGATTGTGTCAAAGCAGCTTTACAGTGTCAAACAGGAAAATAGTTTGTCAATAATGCAAGTGGACAATAACAAACAGACAATTTTTCAGTAAATGTCAGTTCATTGATGATTTACTGATGTCATCATCCAGTTCATTTCTCTTCCAACGGTGTCTTTGCAATCAAGCTGAAAAATTGTTTAAGTGTCCATAACTAAGCAAGCCAAAGGCAACAGTGGCAAGGAACCAAAACTCTATCGGTGACAGAAATGGAGAAAAAACTTTGGGAGAAAGCTCAGTCAGGGGGGGCAGTTCTCCTCTGGTCAGACAAAACCAGCATGATGTGGTTTAATTCCAGGCTGCAACACAGGTCAGATACAGAGGACTTGTCTGGTTCTTATGGTCTTGTCCCGATGGCCGTTTAGTTGAAGAGGTCTTCGGAGGGGATCTCATCTGGGGCTCATCTAGTTGACATGGTCTCCACTGACTTTCAGGCTATAGAGGTTGTCTCTAGCTGCTGATCCACCATCTGGTCTGGATATGGACTGGATCTAGGTGGCTACTGTGGGTGACTTTGGAATAAGAGTGAAACAGAATAATATTAGCATAGATGCCATTCTTCTTACGATGTAGCGAGCACATCAGGTTTTATGGGAAGTGTTCCTGGTTCTGATTGACCTAATTCATACAGCCTAAAGGCCCATTCACACCAAGAACGTTAACTATAAAGATAACTATATTAGCGTCCACACCAGCGGAGAGTTTCATCTGTTTATTCCAAGCCCACACTTGTCTGCTATGGAAGCATATGGGTAGCAATATTAAATTTGGAATGTAATATGCAAAATGGCAATGCAATATGTAAAATGGCAATGCATTTCTGTATTTACATTTACATTTTCCAATACATCTGTGCAACGTTTGGTGCAAAATGAAAATGAAATTACATAATTTTCATTTGCCATTTCATACACTAGTTTTAATATGTAAAATGAATATGATATGTGTTACATGTTAAAGCAAAAACTGTGGCAAAATTATCATTCAAATGTTATTTTTCTTAATTGCATTTACACTCACAGTCAAGACACTTACGATTGCATTTTCATTCTGTGTCCTGCAATAAATGTAGCAAAAGTCAAAAGGGTACGAGTGGGCGCGGGTCTCCAAAAATGGACCCGTGCAGGACTCTATTCCACCCCCTACCTCCACGTCAATCACTGCGTGAACAAAGTGAGCCTTGCAAAAGGTCAAGAGACTCGAGACTCAAGAGGATTCAAGTGAGGGATTTCCTGTTTAGAATTCAATAACGAGAAATTGTAAAATGGCTCATTCATTCATTTTTATAAATATTTTTATTTTTATTAGTTTTCGGCTCGATATCTCATTTTGTTGTTTGGGGTTTACAAATCGGTTTATGGCTTCAATATTTCATGCGCACTTGTGGGAGGCGCTGAAATGCTGCTTTCATCTGATTGGTCGAATCGCTCCGCCTTCAGCTCGGTCTTTTCATTCTTTCAGGCAGAATAAGAGTCTTATAAGAGTAATGTTTGAAACCACCCTCATTGTTAATAAGCATAATATTTGAATCAGATGAAACAAATTTATAGATTTAAAACCCAGTCCTGAACCGAGAGAACCATGTTCTGCAGAGTTCAGCTCCAACACACTTGCTTGGACATTGGTACTGATCCTGAAGTCCTTGCTTAGCTTAGGTGTGTTTATTTGGGGTTGCTAAACTTTGCAGGACACTGGCCTTCCAGTAGCAGGACTGAGAGCCCTGACATTAGCTCTTTACATTATTTGCATGTGATTTATCAACACCGAGTACATCTTAAAATATACAGCTCATGAAAAAAAAGTTCAAGATGGACAAACAATAAATGCATAAACCAGTGTGAATAAACAATATCTTAAAATAAATTTGGAGGTAGGTTGAAAAAGCCAGAACGGGAAGTTTTAAGTAATTGTACAGCTGGAAGAGTGAATTTTATTCTTGTACAATGATATTGCATATTCATGGCAGTACACATGAAATTCATGTATTTATTTGTCATTTAAACTGATATAAACAGAAATCCTGTCACCCCCTCTAGTGGACATTAAGTATTACGGCCTTCATTGCTCAGATAACAAAAATCACTAGGATTTTTTGGGAAGGTAAGTCTGACCAGTTATACAGCAACGCGAGTCACTAGGTCTGAAGATCTGAGCTGAATTTGGTCAAACATTAAAGTTTTAGTCAGTGCCAATTACTCTCAAAATAAATAATAATAATGTTCAAATATATGTTGGCTTTCTCAAGCCCAACAGAGATGAATAAGAAGAGGAACATCATTTAATTTAGTATGCAATAAAACTAATATTACTGATTTATTTCATAAATTTAACTATATTAATTTTCACAATGATTTATTAATGTCACACACATATACCTAGTGCTTTTAAACTTAAAAGACGAGAGTGGTAAATGTTACAGACATATTATCATGGAACTGTTCAGTCTTTTATTAATTTTTATTTCCACTTCACTTTTATCCAAGGAGACAGAAATAACTATTTGCACTGTATTTATCAGTGGGACAATATTCATACAATACTATAAGTTAGAAATAATTTAAATGGGTCACTTGCAAGTCGCAGAAGCACGAATTATGTGCCCAGCAACATCTGATTCAAATATTATGCTAATTAACAGTGAGCGGTGGTTTCAGACATTACAGTGCTGCTCTCCTACTGACTCTTATTATTATTGACGGGTTGAGTTGTTATTTTACCCAAAAGATTGGCAGCATTGTTTGAAAACGAGAAATATTTTTGAGTTTGTCCAGTGTCTGTCACACAATACAGTGTCTCAGAGTAATGCTGTTACAGTTTTCATTTTATAGATTGTTCTGTGTGCGTGTGAATACAATCACTGGCAAACCACAGGAAGGTGTGTGAGTGTGTGTATGTGTGTTTGTTTGTTTGTGCATCTGTGCTTGTGGATGTATACTTGGCTTAGAGCTGCAGATCAATTCACTGTTCCTCAGCAGGGATCAGGAGGGGACAAGAAGAAAGCCAGAGAGTGAAAGACCAAAAAAGACTGGGCTTCTGAATGAAAAAATGAAAGGAGCCAAAGCATTCTTAGAAGGTGGAGGTTCTCAAAGAGCCTTGTGCTCTCATACAGCGGCTTCTTAAAAATAAAGCGAGCAGAGAGGAAGGTCAGAAAGGGAGGCACAGCAGCCATTTCTACTGCTACTGATCCATATAGAGAAGACTGCTCACGAATTTTATCTATCTTTCTCATAGGGTAGGAATGTTGACCACTCATTTAAAATCTACTATCCTTTCAAAGAGCCAGCATATTTAGTAATTAGCTCTAGCATTAGGCTGATCATCTTTGGAAAGTTTATGTTACAGCCATAAGGGCCTGATTTTATATCAAATGTTTTATAATACAGAGGCAAGACTGTGTATGAAATTACCAGAATCTAAAATTATGTTGGTCCACCTGCAACAGCATTTATCCCACATAAATCAGCATAATCTTTTCAGTGGGGCTGGCCAGCATGTTTGCAGATCTTGATTAATTATTTGGACAGTGTTTGTCTTTCATCATATTTTCAGTATTCTGCACATTATCGTACTTTGATGATTAGATTAAGTAAGTGGTTTTTAGACTTTTGGGAAAGACAGATTAAATGGTTTCCACTCGGCAGGAAATGTTATAATCCCCTCCAGCATTTCTCATGCTCCCAGCTGATGGAAAATGATGAATGTTTAATACTTTAAAAGTGATCTATTGGACTGTGGTTTTGCTTCGGGACCCAAATTTTACATTGAATGACCAGTAGTGGATCAACCAAAATAGTTTATTGTGCCTTTTAAACAAATGTTCAAAATAAAACGTTTTATTCACTACTGTTCGAAAGTTTGGTTGTAAGATTAAAAATAAAAAGAAAAGAAAGAATTTAATTTTTTATTTTTAAAGAAGTCTCTTATACTCACTTAGGCTTTAATTATTAGAACAAAAATACAGTACAAACAGTAATATCGTAAAATATAACAATTTAAATAACACTTTCCTATTTGTGTGTGTGTGTATATATGTATATATATATATATATATATATATATATATATTATAATTTAAGATGTAATTTATTTCTGTGATGCAGTAGCCATTACTCCAGTCAGTATAACATGATCCTTCAGAAATCATTCTAAAATGCTGATTTGGAGCTTAAATATAATTTGATTTTATCAGTGTTGAAAACCGTTATGCCACTTAATTTTTTTTTTTTTGGAAACCGGATTCTTTGATTAATAGATAGTTCCAAAAAAATCATTTATTTGGAATATAAATAATGAGAAATGTCTTTACTGACACTTTTGATTTGATTTGATTAATTTTCTTTAATTTTCTCTATATTTTTATTTTAAATTACTGATGTCAAACCTTTGAACAGTATTGTATTTTATTAACATCACTTTATCTTCATTCAGAACTTGCAAGTGATACAATAGATTTTCACTTTTACCATTTACCAACAAATGAAAGGTTCACTTTGGTGGCACCGCCTTCTCCTCCACCATCTGGAGGGAGATTTTATCAAAGCTGATGGTGATGACTAATGAAAGCTCTTAGACTAAATGAAATAAGCAGATTTGAGAGGCTGAGGTTTGGAGCCTCTGCCCGCCTACAGCTTCATGCTCATTCCTGATCAATGTAGCCTGACAAAAAGCCTTGCAAAGACAAGCGTCCATGCTTTATCATAATGTCATCTACTTGCTCCTCACTTTACCATGTTGTATCAAGATATTTTAGATGAATTTGCTCAGTTTGTAGCGCACAATACTTACAATACATTTGTGGATTCGGTTCTCTGTTAATACTGATATAATTTGAATGCACTATGTACATAAACCTGCACACAAAATGTTCTCGTCAGTGACACTTCACTTTTGATGCATTGGTATGAAAAATATTAGAATTTATGTTCTGTTAGTGTTTCACTTGGACTTTGAGGAGGTTTATTTTCCAACTGTGATGTCTCAGTAGTAATGGTATTAGAAGTATCAACAAGCAGCTGTGATAGAGACAGGAACGAATCTTGTGTGACTATTTGTAGCTTTGCCCATTAGCTCCCCATCAGCTAATTACTGAGCCATGTTTCCATCATTCTTTTCCCGCAGTGACATCCTGAGCTCAATGTCTTGCTGTTTTGTTTGCCATGCATCCAATCTAAATATTTGAACCTTTTCTAGAAAGTCGTTGTTTTTATTCTGAGCAACCTCTTCATACTAAAAACATCCTGTCCAGCAGCAATGAAGATACACCCAGGCTTTCATAGCGTTTTATCACAGAACTGCAACAACATCACTACAGGCATTCTACAGCACGGTTCAGCGTGTTTAGCATATATCAGACCATGTCTAAACAAGTTCAAGTGGAAATATAACTGAAACTGCTTCTTTCTATTTTTAGAACCACTTGGTCCAAAAGTAGAAAAAAGCCTTTAGATTAAACCGCTCTATTCATGTGGATTTATTTTATGATTTCTTTATGAACATTTTGCAGAGGTACTAGGTATATAACCAACATTTAATGTTTATATAAGAATCTCAGTAATATACAATACTAGCAAATACAAAGGAACATTTTCCCACAATCATGTGTTCTTTACAACTATGAGAACTCAGAAAGCAGGTTAGTTGTAGAAATATCTGGGGTAATCAGGAAGTACAACAAGTAGGCCTCAGATGGGTGTGCAGTGCTGTCAATCAAAGTTAAAAAAAGTGAAAAAGTTACAGTACAAATATATTTGTTAAAGTGTCAATAAAAAGTCATTGCCACTGTGTATTTTAATGTTGAATGGTGTAAAGTGTCCTTTTAGATTTTAGACAATAAAACTGCAAATTGAAAAATAACTTATAGCATCACAGTGTTATAATGATAGAGGGAACACTGCAAAAGATTACAGTAAACAATTAATTTTGTCAGTGGCACATAAAGAACTGCTGAGAGCTCATTTTGGCGACTTTTGAAATGCTCTTGAATTGTACCTCAGAATTTACATATTGTAATTTTTTTACTTAGAACCGATATGTGTTTGTTGCATCAACTCTGGACTAAATAGGAAACTAGCTACAAAGTTTTAAATTTGAGACTGTAAAAAAAGCCTTTAATTTACCAAAATACGCCACAAGTTTTAACAGCAGAATAGCTAAGATTTTTGGTGCCTGTTAGCTGACACCATGTAGACACCGGATGCAATCGTTGTCACGTTGCACTGCAACAGTTAAAATTGTTAAAATTGTTAAGTCAGTTAAAATTGGCATCTGACAGAAAGATACATTCATACAAAATAATTATTTAGATAACTAAACTTACCTTTTTATTCTTGTATAGACTTAATCATTGTCCAGTGGTAAAAATGCAAGCAGTCTCTCTGCTTCTGTTCCCAAGCTTCAGCAAATTCAGCACCATAACAACATCAGCATGCACTAATTCGAAACGCTGTTTGTTGCGCATGCTCCAACCTCCTTTATTTCTTCCTCTGTAGTTTTTTTTTTGTTGCACATTTACTACATATTAGTGCACTGATGCTTCTCAATGGTGTCATTTGTTCCTTGGTTCCTCCTTAATTTTTTAAGTAAGCATCACTCAAAGCAGTATGTAGTTGTATCTGCCTTGAAGTGAAGTGTAACTTATTAAAACCTAGTTAACTAATTAAAAATAACTAATGATAACTAAGTAAGGTAAACTATTAGATTTTACAGTGATCCTGAGAAAACAACATTTGTTATGTCAAGAAAATGAAGTCTAGGTCTCAAGAAGAAAAGGTTTGATATCTTGACAATTGAGAAAACAACAACAACAAAAATGTAAAAATCTTGATAACGTAAAGGAATATTCCAGGTAAAATATAATTAAGGTTTACAGAAATATAAAATATGTGGCATGTTGATGACAAATCATTTCATACTGCTTCATCATCTATTAGCCTATAGGTCTCTCTCTTGAGATGACCTGTATGTAGGGCTTTTTGAGGAATTATTTATTGGTGCCTCAAGCTATTTATCCCAAAAGCTTCAGTGGTGTGACTTCCAGATTCTTAGGAGGATTGATTACAAGAGCACTGTGGTGGCTTTGCTCCACATTACAAGATATTTCTTAGTATTGTTTGTTTGCTTCCACTGATTTATTGATAGTGAATGTTTTGTGTGTGTGTGTTTGTGTTTGCATTGGAGTGATTTAGACAGGGTTCCTGATTGAATCCAGTCTGTCCCTTTGCGTTTTGGTGACCCCTGCGGACATGAATGGCCCAGTCCAACTCCAGCTGATGGGATCAGGACTGCGGCGGTGTCTTATTAATTATACCACCTTCAGGGTGGCGCCAAAACCATTATTGCTTCTCACCTTCAGCACCCTCTGATAATTAGCTATAAACAGTCAGATAAGTTATGAGACACGTGTGCATGTTACTCGAAGCAGAACATTGATGGAAACAAGGAAGCAATTGCATCCAACAAGGAGTTTATGATTGTTTTTTTAGATAGTCATTTAGACAGTATGAGTCTGCTTGCATTTAAATTAAGATCCAGGCTGGTTTAAACCAGTTTGGTGCTAAAACTTTAATGCAACCAGCATCATTTTTTGTTGTTGAGCCAGTTGACTAAGCACATCTTGTTGGTTAAGATAGATAATGATCTTGGAGGGGACACAAGGGTATGGTTGCATCAGAATTTTTGGGACACTTAGAGACTTTTAGAGTTTGTAGCTAACTGTTATTTAGTTGTTTCTTTTGTCCTTAAAGGAGTAGTTCATCCAGAAGTTGCATCATATATTCATGTTTTTTCAAACCTGTGTGCATTTGTTTCTTCTGCGGAACACAAAAGAAGTTATTTTGAAGAATTTTGGTTATTAAATGGTTTTGATTTCCTTTGACTTAAATAGTATGAACAAAAAATGTGTTGAAAGTCAATGGGAACCAAAACTGTATGGTTATCAGCATTCTTCAAAATATCTTCTGTTGTGGGTTTGGAAGACATGGGTAAATGATGACAGAATTGTCATTTTTAAGGCAAAGCATAAGCTCTTCTTAAAATAGTCAAATAATACGACCTTTATCATAATAATTTGAAAATTGAGTTGATATTAACTTAATTTTTCAATAAGAAGTCTCCAACATTGCAAACAGCAGTTCATTTGTATCTTGGGGTTGATTTATTTTGCCTTATGTAACTGTCAATAAGCATTTCCATTGGATTACAATGCATATTCATTAAATAACATGATTAGTGTATTTAATTATGCAAACTAACACAACAGCCTTATTTCATATTTAAATTTTTTTTTTTTGTCTTTGTTGAATCCTGACCATTGTTGTGGGTAGTGAGACAAGGTAATTCACAATTTACTCCTAAATATGCCATAAATATCTAGATTATACATAGATTTATGTGCCTATTTAGTAGCATGTAAATTGTAACTTAGTTGTCACACTTATTGTGACTGTACTGTACTCTAGTGGATAATGCAACACTGCCCAGTTGGCTAGATCTCTTTCAAAGTCACTTGCAATCAATTTAATTATCAGTTAAATTGTCCAGGGTCGCTGTCAGTGTTTGTTTAGTTTCTGATGAGTTAAATGTGTTGTTATTGCAGTTAAATCAAGTAAATTGTCAACACTAATAGAAATGGGTTCAGTTTCTGCAGAATGCCACCTTACACTAACAGGTTCATGTGGTTAATGGGTCTTGCTTACAACAACCAAAGGCATGAAAGGGTCAGAGAGATTGTGTGGAATTTATGGCACTTTCAACAGAGCGGCAGCATAGGATAAACATTCTTCTTTAATCAGGGTTTATAACAGACCACTAAAAGCTTTTGTCTATTTATCTTTTGCTCTGTTTTGTCCTTTAAGCTGTGAGATGGTCTCATCTCACTCTCTGTGCCGCAGCCATCAGTTTCTGACCTCTTGACCCAAGTCACTTTGCTAAGGAGTTGCACTTTATTAATAGATACACCGGTGTGGTGTGGAGCAGAAGATGGGACTTTTGTGCAAGCACATCAAAAGCCCCAACACTGGCTTTTATGCTGACGCACATCCCTGTCTATTATTTCATTGTCCCTGGAAAAAGCTGCAGCTGTTTCTCTGCCCCCTGAACTCTGTCACTAGAGGTCATCACTACTGCACTATTATCATTTTGTGATTTACAACACCTTTTCACTATCCAATATTGTGGCTCGCTTCATGCTCTTAAAGGGACAGTTCACCGAAAAACATAAATAATGTCATTATTTGCTCACCCCTATACTATACCTAACCTGATTGACTTTCTTCCGTTAAACACAATAGGAGAGATTTTGAAGAATGTTCAACGTAGTTTAGGTTGAAATATAATGGATGATTAATTCAGACCACTTTTAGTCATTCACTTAAATATTGTTTTTATTATATGGCTCAGGATATAATTCAAAAATCCACCTTTTGTAGAAAATAAGTGTGAGTAAATGACCTTTAATTGAATTTTGAGTACATTTTCATTTTTGAGTTAACGGTTCTTTTAAAAATAGGTGGAAATTACAGCAGTATCCTTTTAGATTCCTGCAGGCATTTAATGCATTATGTAAATGATATTTTGAAAGACTTCCAGCACACTCAGGGGAATACATTCACATAATTTTATGGCTAATTTTTGTGGTGGAACGGAAAAGCCGCCTCCTCATCCTACCCAGTGAGTTAATGTCTCAGTGTACATATAAAAAGGAACTATGTTTCCTTGCATCACAGATTCTGCCCTTTTTTCCCTCATTATTTTATTTATTTTATTATAGTTTTAGAAATCCTAGCTGTTGGAGCTGTGATCGGGTGGTTAGCGCATGAGCTGGTTCTTGCTGTTTCCTGATTCCATTCCTCAAAATCTTTTCGTCTGTCCAAAGGGAGTCCAAAAGGCCAAAAAAAAAGGGAAATATTATCTACTCCCTATCTCACAAACATGGTTCGTTCAGCTCGAATAGCCTAACAGTGCCAGCAAGATACTGAGACAACATCCCAGTCAGTTTTACTGAAAAATGCACTGTTTTTGTAAGGTTTTGTTTTCTATTTGAATTATACACCCTTAAAACTCTCTCATGTAAAACCGCATAATATTACTTTTTATTGTGTTTTTGATCAAATCAATACTTAGTGTAATAGTGAAAAAAAACCAACAAAAAAAAACAATGGATGTTGTTACTGAAAACCAAGGCAAAAATATTTATTTACAAATATTATTTTTTGCATTGTTGCTCATGTATACGTCAGATGTGAGTTGATTTCTGGAGTGGATGTGACTTGAGATCTCACCTATCACCTTGCTTTGGAATCATTGGTTCAGTTCCACACCTCTTTCAGCGTATTGAATACTGAACCAATGAATCACCATCTAACATAACATAACATAACTTAAACTACAAAGAGTTGACGTGTGCAATCTGATCGTTTCAGTGAGCACAGACAGTTGAGATGATGTGAAACCCCAGGCAATCTGTGATAGACACATACAATATTACAGGCTGTAGGGCAATTGGAGAAAGGTGTGTTACTGGATACGGCTGGACGTGGCTAGACTGAGGACATGATATAGGCTGACACGAGTTCAGATTGGAGTATGGCCCTTTTGCCACCTTCTCAGATTAAGTTTGGCCACCCACACGGATCTCTCGCGTGGGTAGCCAGAGTGCACACATTCAGTTATTCTGAAAGCTCTGTTAGTAAAGCAGTTTTTATAATAAGTATTTAAACTACTTCATTAAATGAATAGTTGACTAAATTTACTTAGCCTCATGTTACAAACCTTCTGTCATTTTAAAGCTGTATGTAATTGTTCATGTTTTAAATTTTTTTCAGTTAATTCGAATTTTTGTTCTTACCAACCATAGCTTGCAACATGCAATAGTAATGTCATTTTGCCTTTTTATTTCTGTTGTGTTTTGGTGTGTAGCTCCACCCAAGCTCCTCTCATTAGTACAAAATCATGTAAATGTATAATGCATAATTTGTCGTGTCATGTTTTGCAATCTGAAACTTGTTGTGTAGCACCTGGCTACTAAACCATATCCCTCTGAACTTTAGACTAGCACTTAAGCCAATAAACACTATTTTAGAGGCTTAGTGGGTGAAAAATGGTCCTAATATGCTTCCCTTCTGAAAGTAAAGATTCCTTTTAGTCTGTAGCCGAGTCTGATTATGTGAGTGAACTTCCCACTGTGGAGTGGCTACTTTTGTAAATTGAGGTGAATGCTGTGCGTTAGATTGGGTTCTGTGATCTCCTGGCCTGCGTTCAATCTGAAAACTAAACAGATTGACACCACAGACTGTGCTAAATTACATTCATAACCTAATGCACGTCAAATGCTGAAGACCTCCTATGAACAGGCTTGATTACAACCTTGAGAGGCGATCGGTACCCCATAATCTTAATGTAAGGTACTTCTCTTCTTAATCAACATCTCTCCATTATCCTTCCGTCAAGCAGAAATCTAAAAAAAACTGTAGAATCAAAATGTATTCTGTCTTTCTTTACTCTGGTCTGTCACGGACCAACACAACAACTTGATAAACACCTTTTTGCATTCAGTCAGCCCTGGAGTTCGAAATTAAATGCTGGCACTTGCAATCAAGCTGTGCTTTTAATGGATTTTTTGGTGCACTGAGGGCTGTTGAGGTTTTGCTCCTTTCAGGCTTTTTTGAAGAGGCACTTCAGGGGCGAAATGGCTGAGCTGATCACGGCCATCGTCGCTTCGCTGCTCTCCTCAGCTTGTGCAGATTACGCTCTCACTCTGCCAGACACCACTAGCCCAATTGGCCCTCACCAAATGGAACTGTCTCACAGCTATGACAAATGATGTGTCCTGTGTATGTGTGCAACTTCGTATCTGGAGCCACAACAACGAAAATGAGCCACTCATCTGGATGGTCAAGACCCTTGTTAAAAATCACATACAGAACTTGGATGGAGCTTTCACGTAAAGTTGCGAACTCCATACTCTGCCATTGTTGTGCGCACGTTGACACTTTGCCAACAAGCTTTAGTGCATTGTTGCTGAAGTACTACTCCTACACATGTTGAAGCTTAGAGATTCGGTCAAAAAAAGCTGATACGCTCTCCAAACACCTACCTACGCTCTCAACAGTAGCTCGGCTCTTTGTGCAAGAATCCCAGATAAGTGTGAAATTGCATCGTTACAGATGTCAACCTGCCCCGAAGCCATGAAAACTCTTTCTGATGTGTCCTTTTCCATGAATGGGGCTGTGATATGTTATCAGATACATTCTAGGATACGCCTGTAGTATCGGCCTATCGACCAAGTCTGATTATCCCATTGTGCCATCCGTAAGGCTAGCGAGAAGGACAACCTCCCGGCGATTTACCGGGTACACTCATCCGTGAGACGAGTGACTTCGCTCTGTGATTGCCATGACCCGCCCCTCACCCTCATACCAAAAAGGTCCTTTATGAAGCTCTTTTCCATTTCACACGCTGAATTCAGTCACTCCTCCATTAACGGTGTAGACCTCCATTCCCCTGCCTTCAGGGCCCCTTTCTCCTTCTAATGGCTCTGGTAGGGCATACTGGAGCAGGAATTGAAGAGATTTGGCATGACTCAGACTTTGAAGAATTAGACATGCTCAATGTAACTCTGACTGACCTGAGACTAGATAAGGGGTTTTGGGGTGAGCCAAGCTGCAATTTTTGAAGCTGAGCTGATGGTTTGCCTTTATAGGCCGTATTTACTTCTGGTATTAAGATGCACTTTTGTCGACGGTAAATATAGGTGTAAGTGGGATCTGAAAGTTTTGAGCTTGTCCACTTTTGACCACTTCCAGAGGTAGCTGAAAACAGATGCATACAGCCTCAAAAACCACCTCCTCTCTGCCTACTAACCTAATTCTTATGGGATGTGGTGTTAAAGCACACTAGCCAAGATGGGATTTATACTTTGCCATCTGAAATCATAAGTTTGGTTTGAAGGTGTAAAAATGTCACAATTTTACCGGCCCTGATTGTAACACAACCCACATCGTTCTGCATAGTTTTGCGGCAATCAGAGTAGAAATGAAAGCTGCTGCTCTTCGTATCATTTTCCATTATCTCCTTTTGCATTCTTATGTAAGTTGTGCAAGCGTATCTTAGCCTTAGGCTTATTACCGAAAGATCAGGAAAAAGCCCATAAATACACTATAAACCCTCCCCTCTAAGAAAGTGGAGAGAAAGATTAAAAGACCAGGTGTAAATGGAAATGTATCTCCATGGTCTACTGTGATCCAATTGTCCAAACACTACCATGTGTAAACAGGGCTTTAGAGATGGCATTATTATTTGATTTGACTCCACTGGATCCCAAAGGAGATTTTATTTAACACTTCCACAAACATATTAAGCGTTTAAACTGTGAATGTTTTGTTTTTTTGCATTTGTTTTCCATTTCCCTTAATTTGGGTCTTAGAAATGATGCAAAGAGAAAATGACAAGTGTGAAACGCTTCCCAGAAACCCATTTAATTAAGAGACAATGAGCTGACGATGTGCCATTTATTTAGCAGATTTCCTTTTGTATATTTATTGTAATTGAGAAACAGGTGTTTCTTAACCCTCAGCTGCAAATTAGACCTCTCAGGATCTGAGCTGGTGGGTGCCTAAATAGCTTTGTATGCTCTGCTGGCCCTCATCTGCATTCCTCTGGTGTCTGAGCTAATGACAAGGCAACCTCCGCCTAATGCGCCACCTAAATGACTGATTTCTCATACATTTAGTATTTATGAGGACTTGTGAGTGCACACAAGATGGTAAACCTGGAGAATATTATAAGAGGTAATCAACTTTGCCTGGACTAGCAGAAATTATTAAAGGATACATACTCCCTCAGAGACATGGCTTCACCTAAATTACAGTTAACAGTTTAGATTTTTTTCTCCCATCTGTTGAAAATGCTTATATGAAGTACCTAGCAGGACTGGTACAAGTGTTTAGTTGTTTATGGTTGGTAAGTAATGTTGCTATGTGCTGCTTCAATATAGAATTTGAATGAATTTGATTTAATATTATTAAATATGTAATAATCAATTAATATAGTTGTAATGCATTATTAAATTGAAACAATAAAATTAATAAATTCATATATGTGACCCTGGACCACAAAACCAGTCTTAAAGTGCCCCTATAATGCCTTTTCGACTATTACCTTTCATGCAGTGTGTCATGTAGCTGCATGTGAACATAAACTATCTGCAAAGTTGTGAAGTAAAGCATTGAAGTAAAACATTTTCATAATGTCCGCCCACGTTTTAAGTCACCAACTTGCCTGCCCACATCACAGTATTTCATTTAAATTTATGTGGGGTTGACATCATTTCGAGAAGACGATGTATCCTTACGCTGTGAGAGTAAATTTGTTTGATCACATCTCATAATTACCACAAACTTGTCAACACTTGACACTAACCACTAAGAAATATCCTGCTCCAGACGTGCTTGTGAACAAGTCTCTTGTCAACCAGCCATTTTCATCATTAGACTCCGGCTCCAGTTAATAAGCTACAATCCATATCATCTTTTCAATGTATTTACAAGTCTCCAGGGCTTTCATACTGACATGGCAATTGGCATTTAATTTCCGACACGCGCTTTACTCGTTAGACCAATCTAGAGCCAATCTCTCTACAGCTCTGGACCAATCAGAAAGGATCAATCACAGTAGTGAGGGCCCACAGAAAAGAGGGGTTTAGAGAAACTGATTCTTTGACCTGCTTCGCAAGAGTCATTTATGAATCATTTAGAAATTAGGATGAATAGTTTTTTGGCCTTTCATGCATGTAAACCTGTTTTTGGAGACTCATAAAACAATATTAGCAACTTTAAAAATGGCATAATAGGGGCATAATCGAAATTGAGATTTATACATAATCTGAATTTGATTCCCTGAATAAACAAGCTTTCCGTGGATGTATGGTTTATTTATTAGGATAGGATATTTGAGCGATTTACAACTATTTGGAAATTTGGAATCTGACGGTGCAAAAAAATCTAAATACTGAGAAAATTGCCTTTATATTTGTCCAGATGAATTCATAGCAATGTATATTACTAATCAAAAAATTTGTTTTGATATAATTAAGTTAGGAAATTTACAAATAATCTTCATGGAAAATGATCTTTACTTAATAGCATAATGATTTTTGGCTTAAAAGAAAAATTTATAATTTTGACCCATACAATGTTTCTTTTGGCTACTGCTAAAAATATACCCCAGCGACTTAAGACTGGTTTTCTGGTCCAGGGTCACATAATGTGATTCATTAACAGTACATGCAATATATGTTTATGTTTTTTTATGTGGCCTATCCAATCAGAAGCTTTCAATTTCTAAACAAAAGGAGAAAACAGTCAAATGACATTGTGTATTATGACATTTTAAGTTATTTATTTTTTCTGGCTCAGCTATATATGTATAGGCAGTAGTACAGTTTTTTTTTTTTTTTCATATAAACCATATTTTTGTTGTATTTTGAGTGTGCAGAAAGTTATGGGAGGCCTCGTGCTGTGAGGAGAGGTTTTAGCGTGGGGGTGGTTAAGGGTTTATTACTGCCAAAGCAGTTTGACTTACTGCCAGAGAGATCAACACAGCGTGTGGAAGACTCTCCTTTTAAGTTTGACTTTTGGAGGGATCGATATATACTTATTGGATTCATTTTTGGAAGGATATGACCTAGCTAACCAAGCTTATGACCCCCTCACAGGCCAAAATATGGTGCAATAGGAGCTCTTTGCCTACAGGAGGAAGAGTGGAAAGAAATTAATTTATAAACCTATTTTTTATTTTATTTGGGACCAACGGAAGGGAATGTTGGAATGGACTAGCATATGTCCCTTTTATTGCTCTGCTTAGAGACATGTTGCATCAGAGTGATTTTACTTTATTTAAAGTCTTGTTTCCAGTTTCATTCTGCATTCTAGCTGTCATAGACTGATGCCATCCAATTATTTGTCAGTGCACATCCAAGTTAGAGTTGTTAATGGTAGGGAATATACCAGCAATAGCCATTATATTTAATTCAATGTAATTTACATTAAAATATGAAATAAAAAACAAGTAAACCACAAACTGTACTGTATATATATATATAGATATAGGTTTTTTAGAAGGGTCGTAGGAAAGCATCCTGGGCACAGATATATAGATAGATAGATGGATGGATAGGATAGATAGACATATCGAGAGATAGATAGATAGATAGATAGATAGATAGATAGATAGATAGATAGATAGATAGATAGATAGATAGATAGATAGGTTTTTCATAGGTTTGGTCTGGAGCAACAGCTCATCGTAACTACTCTGTGTGTGCTCAGAGCTGATTTTGTTCTGTTGTTCATCTTGCTGTCAGATGGGCAGCCCAGGAGGCACATGAGAAACTGCTTTTGACGTCTTACAATTTGCCTCCATCCAGGCACCAGGCTCAGTGTGATTGCCTCTTGCTGACAGATCTTGATTGCCCCATCTGACATCACTGTCATTTGATGAGGTGTAAAATGAAGAAGCGGCGCTCATTAGGAGAGATCGTGTTTGCTCTTTGGCTATACCTGCTCTCTTGTCTTACAAGGGGCCTGTCTTGCCTGTAAGGTGGCGAACAAACCTGCGCCATCTTTTGCAATTGTCTGTACAGCGTTAACAATGTGTTCATTAGTCGGTTCTGTTTCCATGGAAATATCTAGGGGCTTGGGTAGCCTGCTGTGTGCATGTTATCCTGGCTGATCTGGGTGCTTTTGACAGAAGCAGTGTGTGTGCATTCATTAGTCTAATCAAGGGAAGTTCCTTAAGCCTAGTGCACGCGATCCACAGATTATTGACCATCCATTCAGATCGTCTACTACTCCTGTGAAATCTAGCAAAATGTCCCAGATGGGTATTTTAATTTCCCACGCTCTAAAGTAGCTAGACAGCCATAAAGTGCAATGGGCCATTTCGCAAGTATCCAAGAGGGAAAGAGTCTTGAGTGCTTTCTTTGGCTTGATCTTTCTTCTATCACTTTGGTAAGCACTCCACATTCAGGAATGCCAGTTCGTCCCACTCTCTAAGGCGAGTTTAGAAGTGCCACCAGCTGTTTTGAGCCTTAATTTGTAAGTGTAGGTGGTGCTTGTGTACAGGCCACAGATCGTCCATGTAGATCTTTAACATCTTTGCTATTTGGCATTGGGGCTAATTAGCTCACAGCTGTTGAATAAATGTTGGGATGCAAGTTACTAAAGGGATACTCAAACCCAAAATGAACATTTTGTTATTAATCACTTACCCCCATGTTGTTTCAAACCCGTAAAAGCTTTGTTCATCTTCAAAGATATTTTAGATGAAAACAGGGAGGCTTGTGACTGTCCCATAGACTGGCAAGTGAAATACACTGTCAAAGTCCAGAAAAGCATGAAGTATACGAAGAGAACAAAAATAACAACTTTATTCAACAATTCCTCTCCTCCGTTTCTCTCCACATCACTGTAGCACCATTTTGCAAACCAGCCATGCAACAGTAAGCGGTTATTTCTTTCAGATCAAAGTGTAAACATATGTAGAAAACGCATCCTTGTGGCGCGACTGACACAGAAGAGTGTACGCTGCCTGCATACAGCTCAGATTTGCCCCATCTCTTGGGCTTAATGCAGCTGGTTCAGAGTGACCTCTTTCCCATCACAGCAGCACTTCAACAACCAGCTGAGTAAAGCACACTCAGATCTCAAGCCAAAAGTGTGTACATGACCTCCTTAAATAGATGTCTCTTCATAAATTGGTGTTGGTCTAACATAATGGGAGATAAACATGTTCTTGATTCTGTCGAAATGAAAGGATGCACTTTTTCTAGTTTATGATAATAGGAAATGTGTATTTTATTAAATTCTCCTCTTCCTGGCATTTACAATTGATAGGGTCCATCCTTATTACTTGACTAAATAACACAAATAGGCATCAATGCAAATGGAAAATTAATTTTATTAGTAATATTAATTCAGTATATACATTTTTTATTAAGGAATATTATCTATCTCTCATTAAATACAATTATTCACAATTTATCTACCGTATAGACACCATCACTGGCATTGTGAACCCTGTATGGTTGACCACTTATCTTTAGTAAATCAAAGTCTGTTTGTTGTTGTTGTTGTTTTTTTAATTCAAGAATAATGCATCAGGGATAACTATTTATGATATGTCCTCATTGCTTAACCACTTCTGAACGTTAGTATACATATTTGTGAGTGGCAAGAGCAATAAATATGTTAATATTTCTGAGATTGAATTCTGTTTTACAAGGGGTGAATTTTGACTAAAGTGTTTAAAATGTTAATGCTAAAAACTGTTTTGTAATTTTAACTAAGTATATTTTATCCTAATTAAGAAATATCCTCTTTGTCTTAATTATTTACAAATGCTCTATAGACATTGACATCTGGCCACATTGGTCGACCACTGCTCTACATAATAAATCAAGCTCTTTTATTTAAAAAAAAAAAACATTTAGGAGAATTCATCAAGAATGATTATTTATGATATTACCCCTTTATCTCTTTCTGAGCATTATACATTTGAAATATTAACATAAGGTTAAGTAGTCATTTTCCCATCAAAGGTTCTGGCCTGTTTCTCATTTCTCCCGCATACTAACTAGGCTAAAACACTTCTATTTCACATACGTCAGTACACCCACCCAGCCACACTTTATTACATAAACCCTAATGAGCAGTCTTGAAGTGCTACAGGATACAAAAAGGATGTGTGTTTTTCTGTAGTGTTTGCATTCTAGATCATTGCCTTTGCACTTGCACATTC
This sequence comes from Carassius auratus, assembly GCF_003368295.1. Lineage (NCBI taxonomy): Eukaryota > Metazoa > Chordata > Actinopteri > Cypriniformes > Cyprinidae > Carassius > Carassius auratus. Next base: position 7,767,981 of record NC_039276.1, read on the forward strand.
TCAAGTCAACAATAATTTAGTTCAATCTAGAGATGGTAGGAGTTGTGAAAAATCCTGTCTCATGCAGTTGGTTGACTGTATAGCAAGCCAGTTGCCATTTTCATTTGCCTAATTGGTTACCCGCTGTTGCAGGAGGGATAATTGAGAAGGCATCATGGTAATTTGCAACATAACAAAGGTAATAATTTGTTATTGATTGCTTCATCCAATGGTGAAACAGTAATTTAGCCCCTGGTGCATCTCAGTGGATTGGATGAATTCAATCTTGTTTTTTTAAATATTCAAATAATATTATGTGCCACAAGATTAATTTTGGCACTGCCTGAAAGATTGTGATGTGTTGCTGGTTTCTCTCTGGCTGTAAATTCCATATATCATGTCTACAGCGAAATAGCATTAATGTTGGTGGTGCACAACTTGTAGATGCTATAACTACAAGAAAGCCTCTTTTGACCATTCAGTAGTTGCTGTAAAGATTAAATAAATCTTTTTTTTTTTTTTACAATCAACATATCAATAGCAAATGTATGTAAAGTATAAATTGGTATGGTATAATGTCATTTATATGGGTTCCTTAAGAATACTAGATTCCAGCTTAGGGCAATGTGGGTGTTCAATTAAAGCTTGGTCTCCTAGGTCCGTAGGCTTGCTTGCTGAAGTGTGACACATTATGATTTGAGCAGTTAGCATATGACATGGTGTGTGAGGAGATTGACGGGCAGCTGAGCGCAGTGACTGAGGTAACTGCTGGGTCTTATAATATGAATGCACTGGAGCTGCTCTGAATAGAGATGGAGATGTCATGCCTCACCTCTAATAAGATCAGCCATGATATTAAAACTCCTCCGCATATGAAGGAGACAGAAGTGCCTGGGTGCTTAAGGGGTTTTATGCTGATCAAGCTGGGCCACCACTTACAGCCAGAAACTTTTAACACCACCCACTACTCCTGCTTCCTACCCCAGTGCACCAGCCATCACAGTTATTGCACAGTTATTTCTTTTTACCTCTATATTATAATTGTTGTGATCCAAAATCTGAAGTTCTAGCTTGCTACTTTTCAAGTGCTGCTTTTTTTTGTTAGGGTTGTCCACTATCAATTCAGTCGCCTTGCAAAGCCCGCATTGCATTGTGGCCGAATGACTAAACATTCAAGGCTGAACTGTGCTGCACAAACTGTTCAGGCTGGAATGAAAAGATCAGGGTCCTTGTCAAAAATACACTTCAGCCACTCTTTACAAAATGTTAGCATGTTTAGAAGGATTTTACAATGCCACAGGTGCTAATACACACCCTGGAACAGCACAACTTCGAAATTACTCATATTATTAGTTAGCAACTGGAATATTAGAAGCTTTTTGTGGTGTAATTCTGCTGGGGAAATTTCAGAGTTTTGGATGTTAGAATATGCAGTAATCAGCCAACCCCAAAAATATGATAATATTTGACCCTTTTCATGAAAAAATAAAAATAAAGAAAAAATAAAATATTTTTTATTTTATTTTTCTATTTTCTGTATTCAGTTTTTTTTATATATATTTTAAGTAAATATCTTTTACAAATATATTTTATTTAAAATTAAGACAATATATTTAATTTGAAGACATGTTTAATGCATCTCATTTGCCATTGTTACATTAAAATGCTATTTACATTGTAATTTATGTATTTGGCAGACACAAACTGGACCAGTGACCTTTTGTTTGAACTACGAAAATGCCTACAGTAATGTGTTTCTTCTGTGTTAGCATTTTTAAAGGATTAAAAAAATGGATGGATAAACATTTTCTTCAGTTGAATTAAAAAAAAAAAAGACAGAGGTTATCCTGTTTGACAAATACAGTGTTCTCTTGGGGCATCTTCAGCTGAACAATTACGCCTGTGTTAAAAATCCGGGGGTCATTTTTGATTCCCATCTGAAGTATGACAAACAAATAAATTTGGTGGTTAGGGCCAGCTTTTTCCAGCTAAAGCACCTTCGCAAGTTAAAGTCCCTTCTTATTTTTAGGGATTTGGAGACGGGTTAGGGTTAGGGTTCGAATTTTATTCTGGAATCAGTATGCACATCATGCACATCTCATCAGTAAAAGACACTCCTTTAATTAGAAGTATTATCTCCAGCACGTGTGTTCAGATCAGGGTTGCCAGGTTTTCACAACAAATCCAGCCCTGTTGCTTCTCAAAACTAGTCCAAAACTAATCGCGATTCCAGGAGGTTCCCAGAAAAAAAAATTGCTTCCCGGGGTTAAAATATACGTTTTGTTTTTTGGCGTAGTTGTCTTGGTAAAATTCGCATTTTAGGGGCTAAATATCACGTTATTGGTATTAGGGTTGCTTCAAACCGCGGACATGAAAAACAACCGCAGACTTGGCAACACTGGTTCAGGTGGAGCGGCAGTTACTACACAGAGCCGTAGTCTACCGACAACTGACACAAAATCGCTTTCAAAATCGACAAAGAATCGCCACCGATTTTAAAATCGATTTTGTGTAGATTGTCAGTGAATTACGGCTCGGTGTAGTAAATGCCAACCAGTGTTGCCAAGTCTGTGGTTGTTTTTCATGTCCGCAGGTCGAAGCAACCCCAATACAAATAACATGATATTTAGCCCCTAAAATGCGAACTTTACCAAGGCAACCATGCCATAAAACTTACATTTTAATCCCGGAAAGCAATTTTCTATCGGGGAACCTCCTGGAAACGCGATTGGGCTAGTTTTGGACTAGTTTTGAGAAGCAACTGGCCAGGATTTGTTGTGAAAACCTGGCAACCCTGATCTGAACACACGTGCTGGAGATATACTTCTAATTAGAGGAGCGTCTTTACTGATGAGATGTGCATGAAAATCGCATTCGATTATTTGCACAGCCCTAGTATGTAATCACTCTCACATTACAGATTGTCCAAAATGCTGCTGTTCGCTTTCTGTTTGGGAAAAAAGAGGGAACATAGTTCACCTATCCAGGCATCTCTCCACTGGCACCCAATGAAACAGTGAAGATTTGGATGTGTTTAAAGCTCTACTTGGACTTTTCCCTACTTATATATCAGAACTTTTAAGATTTTATTCTCCTTCAGTCCAGCTGCTACTAAATGTCCCAAAACCTCGTCTTTCAATTTTTTTTCAGTCTATGCTTCAAAACTTTGGATCACACAACCCCTAAGGATTAGAGCCTCCCCTACATTAACTGTTTTTAAAGCATCAATTAAAACATCTTTTTTTTTTTTCTCAGGCTTACTCATTATTTGGTTTTATTCTCGTATGTATTTCTCTAATGCCTAAGGTATCAGTTTGTGATGTAACAGGTTACGCCTATTTTTGACTATTATGTCTTTTTGACTATTATGTCTTTGTGACTCTTTTGCAACTTTCGGTTCATGCACATTTAAAGTGTCGTAAAGACAAATAGTAATTTTTTTCTGTACTTTTTGTTCCACCTTCTCTCAACAAAACTTTGACATAATCATAAAGAAGTACAATATTGCCTCTTATGACGGTAGAGATGTGTGTGTGCTGCAAAAAATGTAAACCTCAAAGAAATGTCAGGAAATTAACTTAGGAAAGTACCATGAATCTTTTTCTTCCGTCTCAACAGGTGCATTCCAGAGGGCCACCTTGGCAGCTAGAGGAGAGGTCGGCCTCCGTCACCATGACAGTGTTGCCACGGGCCGTGGCTTCCCTGGCTGTGCCCGGCCTTATCCTCTGTTTCATCACTCTTCCGTTTCCTGCTATACTATCCCAGAGGCCCCCTCTCCCCACAGAACCCTCCCCAACCCCAGCACCCCACACAAGGCCGGAGTGTACCCGCCTAGAGCACCCCATCATCTCTATTCAAGGTAAGCACTGATGTCTCTCACAGTAAATATTTTTTCTTTTCCCACCTTAATATGCAGAGACAGCTGTAAGTGTAAAACCATTTCTCAGTGGCAATATCAAAACATTAAAGGGTTCATATGATGCGATTTCAATTTTTCCTTTCTCTTTGGAGTGTTACAAGCTCTTGGTGCATAAAGAAGATTTGTAAAGTCGCCAAGGCTAAAGTTTCAAATCCAAAGAGATATTCTTTATCAAAGTTAAGAGTCAACCACACCCTTCTAAAATGGCTCATTCAAACACGGCCCCACATGTCTACATCACTGTGTGGGAAGATTTGTTTAACACCGCCCAAATGTTCACGCAAAGAGAGAAGGTGTAACTTTTATTCTATAATAAAAATACAAAAGAAAAACGATTTTATGTAATTGCACATAATACAGCATTTAAATAGGTATTTGGGTGTAAAAAAATTCTGTGCATGGACTCAAATTATTCTTTGAATTGTTGTATCAGTGAGTCATTTACTAAAATGAATCAATTCACAGATATGTTTACTAAGTTAGTTTTGTTCTAAGATAAATTGATTCAGTTAACATTAATCTTATTTAACCAGCCCTATATATGAAAGAAAGTGCAGCAACTGTAAAAATGACTGCTTGCTGGTTAAGCTATACTATTTTGAAAATAGCTACAGGTGTCATACTACAGAAAATAGCTAGTTGCAAGGGCTGGGCGAAATATCTAATGATATGATCATGCGCATCAAGTCAATAAATCTGGTTCCGTGATTAGAGCTAAATCACCATCACCTGCTTTCAAATGGAGCGGCACTTAATAGACAGAGCTGTAGATCACTGACAAGCTACGCAATATCGCGTTCATTATCGAAGGAGATTCATCGGTGATAATGAACGCGATATTGCGTAGATTGTCAGTGATCTACAGCTCTGTCTATTAAGTGCCGCTCCATTTGAAAGCAGGTGATGGCAATTTAATGCTAATCACGGAACCGGATTTACTGACTAAATGTGCATGATCATATCGTTAGATATATCGCCCAGCCCTACTAGTTGCATAACTAAACATTGGCAATATTTTTGTTGGCTAAGTGTGAATCATATAAAAACTGACAAAGCATGCTTGAAGGGCAAAGAAGATATATTTTGTATGTGTATTTTTAGTAGATGTTCATACCTCATTCAGCTTAAAATGCGGATCATAACAGCAATTCTTAGTATTTTTGTTGAAAGACTTAGCCAGGTGTGTTCACCACTATTATACAAATATTTTGGACAAAGTCCACTGCTAAAATTCAAAGAGTTTTGGAAATGTATTCTGCTTGTTTTTCCCACTGTTCCTGTATATTGCACATGGCTCAGACTGTAAATCTACATTTTTTGTTTTGTTTAGCTTATCCATTGGGTTGTCCACACATTTCAGACCGTGATAGCATTTGCTGAAGATAGCAAGAGATAAACGTCTTTCATTTTATCCAGATTCCTATCCTCATGTGTCCTAGCACACAAAAAAAACAGAATGTCCAGCCATACCTTGATCTTGCTCAAATAATATACTCCATACCCATGGATCAAAGGTGTTTTTTATACCAAGAACATATTCATTTAGACAACAGAGTGTTTTGTAGTGAATATGATCTGTCTACGATTGCCTTGCCAATGAAGTATGAGCAGCATGTTTTTTGACTCTGTGAGGGACATGACAAAAATTGCAGAATAATGCCTCATGGGACAACAAAAAAAATCAATGACCTGGGGGGCTCTGTATAATATATGAAACCTGCTTGGACATTAGGGCAGCCATGGCTCATATAGACATCGCCTGCGGCCAGCTCCATTTATTGCTTCTGAAAAAGCTCAGGTTGCATTATGATTTGTCATTTTATGCTTTGCTATATAAGCAACAATAATTTTTTTTCTTTTCGTAGTGTTGAAATAGACTGGAAAAACAAATGAGTTAGAAAACAGTAGTAAATTGTAAAGTTGGATAACCCTCTTTGTATTTCTGTTTTATTGTTGTTATGGTATTCTATTCCCTTTTGTCATTTTAGCTCATCAACGAAAAGGCACTTTCGCATAGCATTCATGACAAGAGCTGCTGAACAATTAGCTTAGCATTGTAAACTAGCACACCTCGAAATCCCCATTTATGTGTTCTCAATGGTATGGAAGTCCCAAAGCACACCTTAATGCCTTAATAACATGCCTTTTATGTTGAAGCAGTGGTATGGAAGCCTGCTACAATGGAAGTGTTGGCCGAACTTGAGATTAGGTTCTTTGATGGATGAACCTTTTTTAATTGACGCCTTCTGGCGGCTGCTCAGTAGTCACCTGAGGCGTATTGGGGGCCTCTATCTCTGATCTCTGACAAGGTCTGTAGATTCACAAATGCCTTTGAACTATTCTAAACTATGGAAATGATACTCTTAAGATAATCTTAAGATTTAGCATTGTAGAGCACCATGGCCACCAGGGTTTGGGCCAGTGTCCTTGCTGAACGCCTCCGGAGCTTATGGAATGGGACTTTAAACCTTAAGAATTAGATTTTAGACTTAAAGGAATTACTTTTATGAAATTAGTATTAGTATCAGATGTTACTATTTGTAACATCTGACCCTTACAATTAAATAGGTTGTTTTTGATAGCTTTACATTATGAGCAAACACCCTCTTTGCATGTGAAATGAGAGAGATAACCTTCAAAGTTTTTTGGCAGGTTTGCTTTTTGGTTCAGTATAGTTGTTGCTTCCCTGACCTTCAACAGCAAACTGTTTGCAAAGGCTGGATTAAATTGTGGCAGGTCCATAAAACAATTCTCACCGAAATGTGACACATAGACAATTTAGGTCAGACTGAAATAATCAGAGACCTCTATGTCTTACTGTTAACTGGAATAATAACATTTTCTTTTCTACCACCTCCATATTACTTCACCATGACTGGCTGGTCCAAGTTGCGGACCCCTGATTAGACATCATTGATGTGCAAATGCGGGCGGTCATGTTTCAACGTATTCATCTGATGGAAGTTTGGAAAAATACGTTTCTTCAGCTTCTTTCCAATAGGTGGTCTGTTTGGCCTGGTACATTTTTCAGTTTTAAAACTCTGAGTATGTTTACATTGAAGCTTTTTGTTTCAAGAGATCTTGAAGTCTTTTTTTCATGATATGACTACCACTTTAAGAAACTCAAAGCTGCTGCTGTGTCGATATATAATATCATACAGAGAGCAACCCGATACTTATTCCCTTCAGAGGAAATCCTTATTTTTTTCCCTTGCAAGTTATATGCGACAATCCCCTCTAAAATAATTGCCAGCATATCTTTGAACCAGCAACAGCAATAACATGCTGGTACTACAAGGAGTCTCAGATAAGTTTAGATATCTAGGGATGTCATTTAGATTAATTTTTTTGGGGGGTGTAGGTATTTGTTCTTTTTTTTTTTTCGTGACTAAGCTTACACAATCACACCAGCACTAGTCTTATCTACAAGGATATCAACGTATCACTGCAAACACATGTATGCTAAGCTGAGCATTTCCAGGTTTCTAAAAGTCTGGAGACTTATTTAACAAAATCTGAGGTGAATTCACCAAACTCATTCTGTATTTCAGAAAAAACCTCTTTTGGGTTCAGTCCAGTGTAACAAGCTACAAAATGTTTTGAAATGGTACTTCACTGTGAATTTTAAAACAAATTATCATTATTTTCAACACTATTTGTATTTACATATTATGAATAAAACAAACATTTACAGATATAGATCACCCAAAAATAAAAATGATGTCCTTAATTACTCACTCTCATGTCATTCCAAACCCGTAAGACCTCTGTTCATCTTCGGAACAAAGTTTAAGATATTTTAGATTTAGTCCGAGAGCTTTCTGTCCCTCCATTGAAAACGTATGTACGGTATACTGTCCATGTCCAGAAAGGTAATAAAAACATTTTCAAAGTAGTCCATGTGACATCAGAGGATCAGTTAGAATATTTTGCAACATCGAAAAACATTTTGGCCCAAAAATAGCAAAAACTATGACTTTATTCAGCATTGTCTTCTCTTCCGGGTCTGTTGTGAGAGAGAGTTCAAAACAAAGCAGTTTGTCATATCCGGTTCGTGAACGAATCACTCGATGTAACCGGATCTTCTTGAACTGCTGTGAAGAGAGAACTGAAAATGAACACCGAGCCGAGCCAGATAACGAACAACAGACTGACTCGTTCTCGAGTCAAGAACCGGTTGCCTCGGTTTTCGGATCACCAGTAGTAATGGGAAGTTCAGATCTTTTCCTCAAACCTTTTCTTCTGGACAGTTCGATTCAATAAACCGGTTGAAGAAAACGGTTCACCGGTTCTTTTGCACTCTACGTAATGACTTCATTGGTGATGATTGCCCTTGATTCAAGCCTTCGGTTTACCCGCGCTCATAACACCAGCACAGAATCAGTTCAGAATCAATCACCAAAAGAATCAGTTCAGTTCAGACTCTCTGTGTGTCGGTCTGCTTCACGCTGATTCACACATGCGCAGTATCATCAGCTCCTCGGTTCTCGGAGCGGACGCATCCGACAAAAACGGTTCTTGACTCGTGAACGAGTCAAACGTTTGTTCGTTATCTGACTCGGCTCGGTGTTCATCTTCAGTTAAATTTATGCATTTTAGCAGACACTTTTATCCAAAGCGACTTACAGTGCATTCAGGCTATCAATTTTTACATATCATGTGTTCCTGGGGAATCGAACCCCCAACCTTGCGCTTGCTTGCTTGCTAAAGCAGTGCTCTACCAGTTGAGCTACAGTTCTCTCTTGACAGCAGTTCAGTCAGTGTACTGTTTGAGTGCATGCATTACTCTGGGATATTGGTTTGTTTGTTTATCAGCCACATTAAAAAAGTTAACAGCTTAAATCATTTGTGGATTAATGCTTATTGGAGGCGTGAACCGTTTAAAACGATTCAGTTTGATTTAGTGAACTGGTTCAAGAAGATCCGGTTACATCGAGTGATTCGTTCGCAAACCGAACATCACTAAACTACAGTGTTTTGAACTCTCTCACAACAGACACAAGGAAGAGAAGACAATGCTGAATAAAGTCGTAGTTTTTGCTATTTTTGGACCAAAATGTATTTTCGATGCTTCAAAAAAATCTAACTGACCTTCTGATGTCACATGGACTACTTTGATTATGTTTTTCTTACCTTTCTGGACATGGACAGCATACCGTGCACACAGTTTCAATGGAGGGACAGAAAGCTCTACATTTAAATTAATTAAATACATTTACATGTAAGATTTGACAGTGTTATTAAATTATTAGTCTTTTAAAAAATGTTTCACTTTGTGAGCATTATATAATGATAAAGGGTAATGTACATGTACAAATATAGGAAATAAACATACCCAATGAAATATAAAAAATAACCAATGTAATACTAAAAAGATCATGCATCAAGGAACCTAATTTCCTTTTTTTAAAGAACTAAAACACAGCACATGCCAATAAACGGCACTATCCATGGACATTCACGTTTTCAATTCAATGTACAATTATTTGTATAATGCTTTTCATGGTTCAAGTGGTTTCAAAGCAGCTTTTCAAAAGATGCTTGTTTCTGCATTATAATTAAGAGTAATTTGTTGGTGATATGAAAGTAATGTGCATATAGCAGAAATGTTCAATTCTATGATACTATAAATACTGCATTTAGCAAATGACATGTATTCAGGCAGAACGATGAAAATAATTAAGGCAATAATCATTAGTACAATTTGCGATCATAATGTTTACAATGTAAGGAAAATTTGGCAGTTTTGTATGTTTATTTAGAGTTGGCGTCATCTAAGGTCCTCGCATGGGTTGGGGTCATCTTTTTTCAGGTGTTTGGGTCATCTGAGGTGTTGGAACATAATTTATTTTTAGGGGCCATTCACACAAAACATATTTTTTCATTCCACTGCAGTGCTGTTACAATGTTTTTCTATATACACTGGCCACACTGATGCCACAGAGCCATTGTCTCCCTTCCACTCACCCAGCCATTGTGATTGTCTTGAGATTGTTTGTCTCGTCTGTAGAACATGTTCAGAAACCAATCTCTAGTGGGTAATAGTGCTGTTGTTTAACCACCGGCCCCTATTTAAGGAGACCGTGAGAAGAAAAAAAGAAAGAAAAACAATGTCGTTCTTCAACTTCAGGCCCTTACCGATGTGTCTCTTTCCACCTAATTGGTCTGTGTTTTCAGAGGCACTGATGCCCGAACCATTCTGTCATGTTGTTGGACCCTCTGTCACCACAAGCATGGAAAGAAGAGGTTGTTGGAGGTGTTCGCAAGTAATACCTTGTCCAACCTTGGAGTGCAAGGTTTACGTTTGCTAACTGTGAATGAAATGGAACTCAGTAAGAGGTTTGAACTGAAAGCAGCAGCCCTTATGCTTCTGCTCGGCCTTTCCTGTCTTTTGTAAATGCTGACGTGTTACGCTTCAGTAACCATTTGAAATTGCCAGCACAGTTCTCTCTCATTGTGAAAGGTGCTCTTTCAGATTTTTTCCTGACTTGAATCGGCCTTCGAATTACAGCCTCATCCCTAAAGCACCCTTACCCCCACCTGTCCTTTCTTGTTGTGCTGTGGCTTTTTTTCTGGGGAACTCATTGACTTCCTGTTTCTATAATCAGTGTGCAGTTTGAGTAAGAGGATTTAGATTTCTGTGGCTCTCTTCGGTCATGCAGTGACAACAGGGGATGCAACAGCAGGGAAATCACACGGCAGGTGTGGAGAAGGAGACCAGAAGACAAAACAAAAGCAAATTCGGACTGTGCACAGATAAGCTCTTGCCTGCGTCTTCTGATAAGATTATCTGAGCTCAGATGAGAGATGGGCCAGTCTTTGGAGCAGAGAGATGCAAAATACAGACGAGATGACTGTCTCTCGCAGGACAGGGGTAGTGCTTACATGATGTGCTTTTTGGACCCGTCTGCTTTATTTATAATCAAACATAACATTACAGAAGCATGAGGGTACTGGGCCTGCAGCGGTCAGTGGTGATCCATATTCACTCTCTCATATTGATCCCAGAGAGGACTGCTCTTATGGAATTGGATTAGTATCACCTTGATTCTTTTCAAAACTATTTATCATTGATATATATATATATTTTTTTTGCCTCACGCTGCATGAAATATTCTCTAATCTACTCCCTAAACACATTTAGGATTATTATTGTTTAATTGTTTCTGTATTTAGAGATAAGTTTAAAGCAATGAATTCAACAAACATAGAGGGATATTATGTTTTGATTTTGATATTACTTAATGCTTCAAATGAAACATTAGGGCAAGGTTGAAAGCCATGATCTTGCTGTTTGTGGATTAGGGTTAATAATAGCTTTTAATTTATAGTGTTGTAATTTTGTGGATCTTGTTTGAATACATTTGTTATGTGTATATATACTTCTGCTTACTGTACTAAACTTTTTACTTGGAGTGGAAGAAGTGCATTTAGAATGTTTGTAACATTTTTACATAATTTTGACATGTGTGACATGTAGTCCAATTAATTTTTTTTTTATTATTTATAGTATTGTTTGTGATGATTATAGTGTTCTCATTTACAATAAATCTTACATTGACTATGTTTACATACACAAAAGTGTGCTGATAACTATCCAAATTGTGTTGTTTAAAAACCTGATAATTAAAGAACTAATTTACATGAGATTTGAAATGCGTTTTCATATTAAAATGTAAAAATACATGCACTTCATGATCAACTCCTGTAAGCGAATAAAAAAAAAACATTCAGATAACTTACTGTGCTGGTGGAAAACTTATTTTGTTGGTTATCTTAAAGGCAAATTGGAGCAGTTTAGGTTATGAAGGTTTAATTTGCTCTTGCAAAGATCAGCGCTTTCATGCTGCATCTGACGTTCATCTCCGGTATGGTTTATGGTAACTCAGGTGACTCTGATGTTATCATGACAGTCCCTCAGCCTGCACAGACTGTGTTGTTTCTCAGTGCATGTGTATTATGCTTTATGAAGAATAAGGGATCAGGCTAAAATGCAAGCATAAACAAGCATAGATTTCCATGGAGATCCTAGCATGACTGTTCAGGTCTTTGCTAGTTTGGTACTGGTCCAACTGGCAAAATTCTGGTCAAATAATTAGTTTTTTTCTGATTTAACTGATTGACCAAGATTAGCTGGTTAAGCTAATTAAGAAGCCTGACCATACTAGTCTTATTTAAGAAAGAGCATGCATGCTATCTAGAGTAGTTTGTGTCTGTTATATTTATAATATCTGGGTTTCCCAAAAAGGGTTAAAAATATGTAAACTCTTATGGTGTAAATAAATCCCTAATCATTAAGTAAATAGCTTAGGTCAAAGTGGTTTGCTGACATAAAAGGTTGGAAACCTGTATATTATATTATAGACTCTGAGCTGTCTTACTTTTGACCTACAGTAAAAGATTAATAAACTCCATAAGGTTCACCATTTATTTATATATATATATATATATATATATATATATATATATATATATATATATATAAAGACCCTGTCTTATCCTTCTCAGTCGTTAATCACTGTCTGTAAGATCTTATCTAATAAGATTTTCTATGATTCTCTCTGAACGCATTTTATCTCCGAAGGCCATGACCACATTTTAACACAGGTGGGATGAATGCTTGTGGATGAGGTAGGCATATAGTACAGATGGTGTTTGTTTACCTGTCATTATTTTTCCATAAATAACACCTGAATTGTGCAGCCATATGGTCCCAATCATTCAGTTTGTTAATATATTAATTCAGCGGGATAGCAGCAGATTTATTTATTTATTTTTTCTTCCTGTAAATTCTATGCAAACACATCCCTACATTTATTAAATTTGTGTTCCCATGAGAAAGACCGATTGTTTTGGATGACCCCAGCATCTGGATGACTCCTTCTTCCGGGACATATTCGGACTGTATGAAGTGGTGTTTATGGATGTCTTGTTTCACCACTGCTTTGACCTTTGGTGTGAGAAAGCTCCAGCTGTGTTTGCAACTGTATTCACATAGCACTTTGCTGTAGTCAAACTATTAGCATTTTTTATACTGTGCCTAAAAGAGAAATTGCAGTATGTATAGCTTTATATGCTAATTGTAGTATTTTATTTATTTTACTAATATTAAAATTAATTTTATATATATATATATATATTTTATTTTTTTATTTTTGTGTAAATTACACTAGATTTTGAGTTGTTTTTGTAATTTAAGACTGTCCAATTTATCATAAATGGTAAAGGCTATGCTTTCTCGCTTCTTTGGAAAGTGTAACTTGAGCCTGACATGTAAAAGGAACTTGAAATGTAAGCAACATTGTGTACAATGAACAACAACTGTGTACAATGTGTAACACATATGTAATATTAGGTCATCCAGAATACTGCTGAGAGATCCTATTCTGCATGAAAGGATAACAAATCTTTTTATTAGTTCCTTTACAGTGAAATCCCATTTACTAAGCCACATTAAGGTCAACAGTAGATCAAGTGGTTTTTATATTTACATAATGCCCTTTCTGTTAGATTTAATTCCCACTTCAATAGGGCCGGTCAGTGCTGTAAGTGTCTGTCAGGGCAAATTGTTTTGATTTCCGAATCTTTGTATCAAACAGCGCTTTTATGTTCTGAAATTCCTTGGGTAAGCAGAATTTTGACTAAGTGTCATGTTGAATTAGGATCAGTATCCTTGAAGAGGCCCAGCTACCATTAAGCGCAGCTCTCTGCTTCTCCTCACTTGTTCTTGGGGACTCATGGGAATAAACTGCATTAATTTTGCTGGATTAGTGACCTCTATTGGGGAAATCGTTTTTGTGAACCTTAATCCATATGTTAACCTAAACCAGGAGATCTTTTAATGGATTTTAATGTTATACGCTTTGATCTTTCAAAGGATTATCAAACACACTCACTTGAGTTGCTTCCCTTCTGTATCACTAATATACCCACATTTTCTTTGGTCTTTCAGCTCTAAGTCCTTTGATCTCCAGTTTCTACCATCCTGGTGTAAGGGACTACTCTCAGCTGACCCTTGACCTCTCCAGGAATGAACTTATAGTGGGAGCCAGGTAAAACAATTATACAATATAATATGTGGCCAATGTTTGGGTTGTGTATAAAACACATCAATACAGATACACAATTTATGTATTTATATATTATTAAATGTTTATATTACAATATAATAAAAAATGTATTGTTATATCATTATATTTACTTTTTATAGGTAATATGTATTATTGAAAAAAGAAATGGTAACACTTGTTAACTATTAACAGTTTCTCTCAATAAATGCTCAATTTGCTGCTTGGATGTAGAATAAGGTCAAGTAGAATAAGGCATTAATATCTTCTTAATTAGCACTAATATATAGTAATATGCATGCTAATAAGCAACTAATAGGTGTTACCTATTCTAAAGTGTTACCAAAAAAAAAAAAAGTATTTTTGTTTGTGTTTCAAACTATTTTTGTTTTGAATTTCAAATGCTAGTAATGTGTGTGTGTGTGTGTGTGTATGTGTGTGTGTGTGTAAATTCAAAACAGAACAGATGTCTCAGACTTTTGGCATATTAAGGGTACATTTTCATTGCATCTCCAGTAGATAAATCATATCAATCTAACCCTTTTCAATCTCTCTCTTATTTTATCTTCAGAAACTACCTCTTCCGACTGAATCTAAACAACATTTCACTAATTCAGGTGAGAAACAGACCTAAAGTGCTTATTAATGGTCAGCAGTCTCTAATAGATCATGATTCCTGTTTGATGTGGCCTTTGTGACTTTGTCTAGGGCTGTCTGTCAGGCCTTTGGGTGTTAGAAAAGGCTGGCTTATGGTTATTGATATTGAAATGAATGGGCCAGTTCCCAAAACCGCCTGGACAGACTTCAAAGGAAGCGGCATTGCCCGGCACAGTGAGTGAAGGGCGTCCTTAGCAAAAGTACCAAGTTTCTACTCTGACTTGGAGCTAAAACCTCTCAGAAGGTCAGCCAGGACTGTCTGAGGTCTAAATAAAGCAGTGAAATAAGACTTTGGTGACTTTCCCACCTGTTGCTGCGGTTGAATATATCTCTTTTATTCCCCCAGTAATCTCTGTGCCATGTCTGTACCAGACATTAATTGAATGCTCTCACTCACAGAGCACTCATAATGGTTCATGCATGAAGCAGCTTGTTATTGAAGGCTGAATAAAATTTGAGTATCAGTCAGTCTCATTCTCTTTCACCTTAGATACCCAGTGCATATCCGGATGCACAACAAACAAGTACTAAATAAGTTACTTCATTCACATATTCCCATGTGTGTGTCTCGCGTTTTGATGCAATAATGTTACTATATTTGCAGCAGTTTTCTCCACTGTCCCGGCGGAGAGATTTTGGTGCAGTTTCATTTTCCTCAGCATCACCTTTGCCTGTGTATCTCTCCTGGGCGATTCCAAACTGTGAATAAACAAGGCCGATCTTTCTTCATTTAGACCAGTGTTTCTCAAACTTTTTCAGCACAAGGACCACTTTATCTTCCAATTTTTTTCTGAGGACCAGCTAACAGAATCCCACTCTAACACGCCCCCAAAAACCAACAAAATAGGAAGGATAAGCTAAATTTAAGTTTAATATGCAACTGTTTCAAGTAAAAAACGAATTATTCAAACACAAATGCAATAATATGATCAGAAATTATTATATACATTTTTATTTAATTTGAAAAAGTAAATGTGAAATGAGATGCAGCTTAATATGAACAACAAACTGCACATGTGGAAAAAAACTGCAATTAAACATACTGTAACAGCCTAGGTCCCACTTAATGCCATTCCAAAGAGCCATTAGTTTAAAACTGAGGTGGTGGGTATAGGAAGTCTATGGTTGTAACTATGGTAACAATAAAATGCTGAAAAGAATGTTCCCCTTAATGTCCAATATCACTGAAATTACTGGGATTTTACACATGAAACAAAAACTAGTACATTACTAAACTAATAGATCTGTGGATTCTAGATTTTGAGATTTCCATCTAAAACTTAACATGAATATTAATGAGACGGGTGGTGCTGCTTATCACACATCAATGTCTGGCTCCAAACACTTGCCTAGTTTAGGTCATCGTTTCGCGGACCACTAGGAGGCGATGGCGGACCACACTTTGAGAATTACTGATTTAGACTAACTGGAGCATCACAAGTGGAAGCAGGGTCCAAATCGATGAGTAGCACCTCGCCAGCTTTTGAGAGTGTCTTTGCCTAAACTGCACACAGAGAGAGTAAATGAAAATAGGCAGATAAATAAAGAATACAGAGACAATAGTGATAGAATTGACTTGACAAGAGTACTAGAGTAATGGCTGCTGAAAATTCAGCATTTGCCATCACAGGAATACAAAACATTTGTTTTAAATTGTAATAGTATTTCACAATATTACTAATTTTACTGTATTTTTGATCAAATAAATGCAGCCTTCATGAGTTTTTAAGAGAAAACCTTTTTTTAGTGTTTATCTAAATGTTATTGTTATTATCTAATAAGAAAATAATTGAATCCGTTACAGATGTCTCTTATGCTTTTAGATCCTTTATAGAATTTTTCTAGGATTATTATTTAGTAACAAAAAAATGCAGGAACCAACTAGTATTTTGGCAGATGCATCCATGAAACTTTTTGTTAGGGTTTCAGCACCTATATATCAAATCTTGTAACTAGAGATTCCATTATAAGCTTTCATTTTATTCTTCGAATAAGCCATTGTTACTGAGCACATTGATGTCTGTATAGCCTCCTATCTTATTCATTCATTCCTATCACATTCACACATTCTTCATCTTTTCATCCTGCTCGCTGTACTTTTGTCCATACTTCCACCTGCGTGTGCCACCTCTCTCCATCTTCTTTTGTCCTCCTCCCCACACCATTACAGCTATCCTGCATCTTTCTGCCAGGAGTGTAATGGGGCTGATAGAAAGCCAGCTCATCTCAGAAATGTATGTCTTGGTGCCAAACATGCAGCCGTTGGCAAGGGAGAGCAACAGCTCAAGCGAGCCTTTTCAACTTTACCCAGGCTGGGATGGGGTGAAAAGAGCTTATTCTTACCCTTTGAATTATTCACTGCGCTGACCCGTGGGTATGCACCTGCTGTCCTTATTTCCGTGAAACTATGAATAAGGGAAATTTGCCATGGTCTGGTATAACGTTCGCTGCCAGTCAAAAATTGGACACACTTGACTTGAAGTTTTGTGATTTTTAAATGCTTGAAGAGAAATCAGATGTAGAACTTATGAATGCGTAAGAATTTCTTTAAAAAAAAAAGTGTTTACTATCAGTAGCAAAAAATTAATTAAGAATTATTTTTTTATTCTTAAAGAAATATCTTATGTTCGTCAGGGATTTATTTATGCATTCATTTGTTCAAAATGTTGCAAAAACAGTATTTGTAAATATTATTACAAGCAGAGTTTGGAATAATGACGTTTAAAAGAACGGCGTTAGGTAACGACGTTATTTTTTCAGTAATGGGGTAATCTAACTAATTACTTTTCCCGTCGTTACAACGCCGTTAACGTTACTGAACGTTAAATGCGGTGCGTTACTATGCATTGATTTAATAAACTATGCAATCCGAACGCACCCCTGGCTCACACAGCGAGTGAGCAGGTGGGTTAATAACGAGATAAGCGATTATGATTGGCTAAGGCAGAGTCATGTATTTCATGGTAGCCAATCAGAGCCAGTATTTTTAAACACATGCCGGCACACGCGGCAGCGTGTAATGTGTACGTGTAATGTGATACACACGCATCTACAAAGCTAGTGGCCAAAAACACTTTTCTTACAAAGATAATACTTGAAGTGCAGGATAAAACTCTTGCTGTCTGTTGACGTGCAATAAATATCGAAAGTTATGTACGAACACCTGTCTTTTCTACTCATTTCAACTGACTTGTGATAACTGCAAGAAAAAAAAAAAAAAAAAAAAGTACAAATTCTCTGACATATAGCAACTTTTTTTTTTTTTACAGTAACGTAAATAGTTACTTTCCCTGGTAACGAGTTACTTTTATTATAGAGTAATTCAGTTACTAACTTAGTTACTCTTTGGAACAAGTAGTGAGTAACTATAACTAATTACTTTTTTAAAGTAACGTTCCCAACAGTGATTACAAGTTAAAATTACTGTTTTTATTTTGATATATTTTTTTTACATATTATATACTGGATTCCTGGGATGACAAAACAATATGACATAATCTTAATTTGGTGCTCAAGAAAAATGTATTATTATCAATGTTGAAACTGGTATTGTAATAATATTTCACAATATTACTGTATATTTGCTGTATTTTTGATCAAATTAATGCAGCCTTGGTGAGCATAAGATACTTATTGCAAAAACATTAAAATTATCATAAAGTTTTATATGTACACAGTATCTATGTACATATAAAATATATAAATAATATATTAAAATGTATTATATTATTGTGTGTTTTATTATTTAATTTGTTTTAATTAGATAAATGTATATATTTTTTATTTGTTTTTATATAGATCTCTTTGGCCCATTAGTTAAATAGGAAACATATTTCTTTAGTTCCCATACTTCCATTTCAGTTTTGAAAAGTAAATTCGGAAACCATTTGAATGGTATTGTAATGAAGCATTTTGAACACCAGCAATTGGATTTTCAACAACCGCATTATGAAGAATTGATTAATGAAAATCATTTTATCTACACCCTGTTTTTAAAACTACTACCATTGTCAAAGCATTAGACTTTTCCCCAGGATCCCAAACTTGTCTATCCTGACTCTGAGCCAGTGTTTTTTTCTTGGTGAGATCAGTGCATGCTCTCTGTGCACCCTGTGTTGCTGCTGTTCTTTCCCAAGATCAAAACGGATGTATGAGGCAACAGGATTCCACTGCTTCCGCCTCATGGGGAACCAGCCGTCTCATGGGATCAGAAACATCTGATGATGTTGGCACAATGGGGGAGCTCAAGGTACTGTGATTGAGACCCACCCACATTCTTGGCTCTTTCGCGCCTCCCTGAGAAGTAGGTTCTGTTACATCAGCAATAGAAAGGAAACTCAGAACACAGCTTCTTTCAGCTTCTCTTTTCTTCTCGGCTCTTGATCCCATCCCTTTGGTACACATTTGCACAAATGGACCAGATTTGCACAGATCAGTTTACAATGTGGGATGAACTTTCTCTCACAATTGAGGCATATAATATGCTACAGCATATAACCAGCCACAGCCTCCATAGACATTATTGAATCTGTCATATCTGACTAATGCAATTGCTCAGGAGGAATAAGAAAATGACAGTCATTCTCAGAGCCTGCATTATTCTATTTATGTGCTTATGGCTATTAATTTACATTATGGCTGTATCTAATGTGGGAAAAGATGTCCGTGCACCATGCTGTTCTGAAAAACAAAAGTTCAGCCATCATCTAAATGCTTTGTGCAAAATGAGGTGGAATAATTTCTCCATTCGCAAAAATGTAGATGTAGTCAGACTGATATATTTGGGTATGATTTTCCCCAGGATTTACGCTATACCAGACAGAAGTTTGGACACACTTGAATGAGTTTATAATGATCTTTGATCTAATGCTTACATTCTTGTTATGTTTTAAAGACAAATATAAACAGTGTCTATGTACATTTTATTTTTATTACATTTTGTATGAGTTTCATGGCACACATGTTAAGATATTTAAGTATCATGCACCCTTATAACAGCCAGAGTATGTTAATCTACTTTGACCAAGCTTAAATAAAAACAGTTTTAGTTTGTTAATCATTTTTAGCAATGCGTAATTCCTATACTTGCATTTGTGTAATTTTATTGTTTTGATGCCATTACTGTTCCTTTAATGTCACATGCCACAGCCATATCACCCTGTAGCCCAAGACTGGTTGCCCACTGAAGCTTTACAGGGTTGAGCCTGGTTGCTGCTGGAAGAGGTGCTAGTGAGGCCAGCAAGGGGGTGTGTGTGGGTCCTGATGCCCCAGAATAGTAATGGGGACACTATACTGAAAAAAGGACCGTCCTTTGGATGAGACGTTAAACCGAGGTCCTGACTCTCTGTGGCCATTAAAAATCCCATGGCACTTCTCTTAAAGAGTAGGGATGTATCCCCGGTGCCCTGGCCGAATTCCCTCCACTGGCCCTTGTCAGTCATGGTCTCTTAATAATCCCCATCCACTCGATCTCTCTCTCTTCTCCACCTAGATCTGGTGTGTGGTGAGCGCACTGATGCTGTTGTACTGTGGCTGCCGAATAAATAATTCATTCATTCATTCATGTGGGAAATAGTAAAAGTATAGAACAAACTGGTGTGTCCAAACATCTGACTGATTTACTGAAGGGTCTCAAAATATAGAGGAGCTTCGATCAGACACAGAACCCAGAACCTCTGGAGATGGAACCAGACCAGCAGCTTGACCTCAGGGTCACTGAAGAGTGATGTGATGTTATGTTTGGGGATGAAGAGCTATGGGAGAGGAGTGTTCGCTTTACTAAGGGGTCACGAATGAGATAAAGTCCACGGTTCGACAGGACAGGAATGTAAACAGATGGGCCATGCTTGAATATGTTAGTTTATGGAATCTGTCTCAGTCTATCTCAAGTCTCCATCTTCTCTCACCTTTCTCCAATGGACACGCTTGCGTGTGGTCACGTACTCATAATGACATCCTCCCTCAATCTCGGTCACAACTCCTTCTGTCTTTGTTGATCTTTTGTTTTAATGTCTTGCAAGTACATAAAGTACACTGAAGGATAAGAATTGATTGCTGCTGAGGATTCAAGTACCTGCTCAGTCAGAATTTGTTTATAGTTTTGGGGTCCAAGTTCATGCAAGGACCCAGGGGAATTGTGGGGAAGTGCACGATGTTTTTTCTTTTTTATTTAACACAGTTGTATTAGGATGACTAGCAGAACTAAGTTGTCATTTATCATGTGTTAGACGCTAGTTACATTGCTGATCAAGTTTGGGATTAATATATATATATATATATATATATATATATATATTATAAAGATAAAACAAGATAAAACAAAGATAAAACAAAAATATAAAAATAAATGTATTTCTTGAATAAAATGTTTTAATTTCCTTATAAAATAGAACAACTGTTTCATGTGGTTTAATAATAAGAAATATTTATTGAGCACAAAATCAGCATATTACAATTACTTCTGTGAATGAATTCTGATTCAGTTTTGTAATTTTAAAATATATTAAAATCAAACATTTTTATAAAGTGACGTGACATTCAGCCAAGTATGGTGACCCATACTCAGAATTCATGCTCTGCATTTAACCCATCCGAAGTGCACACACACAGAGCAGTGAACACACACACACACACTGTGAACACACACCCGGAGCAGTGGGCAGCCATTTATGCTGCGGCGCCCGGGGAGCAGTTGGGGGTTCGATGCCTTGCTCAAGGGCACCTAAGTCGTGGTATTGAGGGTGGAGAGAGAACTGTACATGCACTCCCCCCACCCACAATTCCTGCCGGCCCGAGATTTGAACTCACAACCCTTCGATTGGGAGTCTGACTGTCTAACCATTAGGCCACAACTTCCCCTTAAATTTACATTTGTAAAAGAATTTCACAATATTTAAGCATCATTACTACTGCTGGTGAGATGTAAACTTTGGAGTATAACGTTTACTTTAGCATTTCAATTCTAAAATGGTCTAAAATGTCACGGCAGACAGTTTTAGCAGATTGTCTGCATGTAGTCGGTCAGCTTTCATTTAGCCTTCATTTAGCCTCTGAAAATGAATGAGGGATTTTGTTAATAAATCAGTGCTCGTCGGAGAATAAATAAATAAAAAGCAATGCAGGTAAACATAAACTGTGAGATTAATACAGCTGTCACAGCCTTCCTTCTGGTGCCATTTAATAGCATTTCTCATGGCCAAGATAAGAGCATTTTTGATTAACCTTTCATTGTGCGGCTTTACAATGTACCACCTTAAGAATATCCTCCAAATAGTCATGCATGATTTGTTTCTCTCGCCATTTCCCCTGACGTTAGGTTACACAATGTTCTTATGTGGCTATCAAAACCTGCAAAGACTGTGTAAAGAATGAGGAATGTTGTGAAGGTCCTGTCCTGACCCATTTCAGAGCACAAAGCACCATCAGGAACCAGTCAGATGTTTTTCTGCAAACAATTAAGCCAGCTGACATTTTATTTTATTATTTCTCGATGAATGATCCCTTTAAGTTTCAGTAGTATTGCTAATCACTAATTCTCCTTGTCGTTCCCATCCACTCTGTGTTTGTGCAATATCCTGAAACATGTCAGTAATACTTCACTATACACACAGAATTCCCACACATTGCACTGAAAGATACACTGGTCCGTCTATATCCAAAATTCAAACATCTGAGATGCCAGTCTCTGCATTGACAAGACAGAGGTCTCTGCTTTCTGTCAACAGACAATGCCGTGAGAGCACTGTGTGCTGAATGCATTCAGAAGACATTGTTACAGCTGCTTTGGACAACAACCTCTGTGGTCAAGAGGTGACTGCCCCCTTCAGCTGTGACCAATAAAACAGGAAGTACCCGACATGAGCAAATAGCAGCTGGGAACAAGAGCTGTTTAGATTCTGCTGTTGTTTTGTTTTGGTTAGAAATATGTTCAGTGTTCACAAATACTCTGTGGTGATTATGAAACACATTCCGGCTCAACAGATGGAAATGAAGGAGCACAATGGTGGCTGCTGCTCTCATTTATTCTAATGATCTGACAGAGGCTCACGGGATCACGGCAGCAGCTATGCAGCGTGCTACATTTTTCATTTTCAGGCTCTCGTGGGACGGCTGAGGCCGTAGGAAAAGGGTGCTCCAGACTGGAGATCAAAATGAGGAAAAACATCTTGATAAGATAAATCAGCAGTCGACCAAGGTGCAAATTTCAACTCTCTGACCTCAAGAGTTTGATGAGTCTGGGCTGATTTCATCTTACCTACCTACCTGCAATTTCTGGCAATTTCTTCAATTTGCAGTCTTTGCCTTTGGTGGGATAATTTGGAGACAGCAGCAATGTACCTTGTTAAAGAAAAAAAAATATTTCACTTGACTTGCAGAAGAGAAGGCATTTGTACCCATTGTTTGTCTTGTTAACAAAATACTGTATATATTTTACTGTATATACAATAATACTTTTTAGGATTAACCAAACCAAATTTGTGATTGATGGTTAAAATGGAGCTCAGAAAAGTATTGCATGTTGTGGTGGCTTAGTCACTCATGTCATTGCTCTTTTGTTTGGGAGTTTTGTAACTTGCTGAGGCAGTTGGGTTCACTCAAAATACTTCTTAAATTAAAGCCATCACTCACATTCACATATGCGCCTTTACTGTGCATGCGATGATGTTTTTATCCTGGTGTTGTAGTGCAACCACATTGTTAGAGCTGTGCATTAGACACTGACCTGTTGTTTCATTTCTCATCCTGTTTTTCAAGCCTGAAGTAAATGCGTTCAGACGGCACAGCTGTGAACCTTCAAAGGACTCTGTATTTGTGAGTCCTGGGCACACACACGTCTCTAGACAAAACCATGCACTACCCTTATTCAGGCTTACAAAGCAGGGTGTTCACCCCTATTCTACACTGCCTCTGTTTTTCTGATGGTGAATATGGTTCTGGAATGTGAAGTGAGAGAGAGAGACGGCTCAGGGAATGCTGTCGGGGAAGGAGGAGATGCTAGAGAGCATATCTGCGCCCTCTTGTGTATAAGGTTCAGTGTTCTTAGACAATGAGGGGAAGGTATTGAGAGTCATGTCACATCTTTGAGGGTGGTGGTAAATGGGGATGGGGCCACTTGAACTGGGTTCTCTGTTAAAGGACACATCAGGGCGGTGCCTCAGGTTGCAAGCACATGGACCTTGAAGATCCGCCAATGAGACGGATAGCCTTGGTGCTGCAAGATGGAGGCGGAGCCATCACACTTTAATCAGGGGCCTCCTTAATGAATATGCATATGAAATTTTTACATCCCAATCTTTTTTGAGTTTTCTGGTAAAATGTCTAAACATCTTAAAAAATTTATTTACAAGAGAAGGGAAATTGTGTAAGAATTTTTTAAAACCTGCTATTTACAGAATATTTCTTTAACAATTGCTAATAAATAGTTTTTAATAAAAAACTTTAAAGATTTTTATTGAAAGCTAGTCTTAACATCTTACTCAAGTAAATTTCTCAAGAAGTATTTTGTACAGATTCTGTATCTTAATAAATTGTGTGCCATTTAAAACTATAATGATTAAGATTTTTTTGCTTTTTGAAATGTTTAAAAGGAACATTTTGCCTTTTAGACTTTATTTCTTAAGATATTTTATGTAAAAGTGCATTTGAAATGACACTGGACTGTTTTTTGTTTTGTTTTGTTTTGTTACATTTAGCAGATTAGCAGAGCTTTAGCTTCACAAATGAGACCGTTTTTGGAAAATAGAAAGCAAGTATTAAATTCAAAACATTGTCTGCAAAAAATTTATATACAGTATATCTTTTTTTTATACCTTAAATATCAAAAAGTATTAGCAGTGTTCAGATACCTATATTTAAGCCAGGAAAGTTTAGTTTGTGGAAAGTTTGAGTTTTGAGTTTTATGTACTTACTATTATAATGACATTTAATTATACATAATTAAACCTTTCAGATTATGCAAGTAACCCAAAGCCAAACCCTAATCCTAACCTTAAACAAATAGTAAGTACATGTAATTAATTAATACTACTCCGCACTTAAATGTATAATTACACTGTAACAAGGACACCTTAAAATGAAGTGTAACTGTAATATTATTACTATCTGACAACAGTAATTAGTTACACCACTAGTTACATTACTTTTCCTTCACACCCCACAGAAGCTGTAATTGTGTATCTTCCCCATAAAATTATTCTAAAATGTTAACTATATTGGATCAATGCAATGGTGATTGATAGTGACCTATAAGTGAAAGTGTTGTATTAATTGTCATGTGTAGCTATAATTTCTCTGTTACCCAAATAAGATTATATTTAAGTATTTTATCAAAAGAAATCACATAATTTCATAAGGTTTGAAATTCTAATAATATAATATAAAGGGGGGATCAGAGGGATGTGGGTGAGCAAGCCATGTAAGTAATATCACAACTTCCACATCTGTGTTCAGATCACCTTTTCTCCAAAATCGGTGTGATAGCAATATTTCCATCCCCTGAATGTAAGCTTTTCCATATTCTACAATTTCTTAATGCATTGGTGATTTCATGTGCCTGTGCGAGTCATGACAATTCTGAAAATAAATCTTGGAATTATTGGATTGTTGGATTTCAAATCAGCTGGAGGTTGAGGCATCAAAAGTAACTAAGTAACTAGCTGTTTTATGGATGTTAACTTATTATACTGAAATCTTATTAGTAGTTAGCTACACTACTAGTTAATGCAAAAGTAATATTATTACAGTAACTAGTTACTAGTAACTACTGTAGTTACTGAGCAACACTGGTGGTGGCGGATGTCCAAGGTGTGGAAGGTGTTTTGCAGTTGGCAGAAATGTACATTAAAATCATCCAGTTAATGACATATATTCAAACAAACAAATGGTGAAGCCATTAACACTATTAACAGCAATGATTTTCTGTTGCAATTAAACTTGTAGCAAAATTAGGTGATTTTGTGTGTTGGTTTAGAGTTGCCATCATCTGAGGTTCTTTGGCATCATCTCTTCTCAGGTGTTCAATCATCTCAGGTCTTTGTAAGGGCTGGATCCAGACTGAAGCTTGTGTAATTCCTAGTTACCTCTGGATGCCAGTCCTGTGGCAGAAACAGAGAAGCAACAATAAAAATATTAACATTAAGCAGATATAACTGAAGTACAAGGTTATGAGATACATTATGTGAATGCTTGGCTTAAGAGATGTGTCTTTAATCTAGATTTAAACAGAGAGAGTGTGTCTGAACCCCAAACATTATAAGGAAGGCTATTCAAGAGTTTAGGAGCCACATGTGTAAAAGCTCTTATAGAGGACTTTGCTAGGTACTACCAGAAGTCTAGAGTTTTGTCACTTTAGGGAGCGTGATGGATTGTAGCGTGATAGAAGACTAGTTAGGTATGCAGAAGCTAAACCATTTAGGGCCTTATAGTAAGTAATAATAATTTGTAACTGACACAGAACTTAATAGGTAGCCAGTGTATTGTAAAATCGGGGTAATATGATCATATTTTCGTGACCTGGTGAGGACTCTAGCTGCTGCATTTTGGACTACCTGTAGCATGTTTATTGAAGATGCAGGACAACCACCTACAGTAGCAGTGCAATAGTCCAGTCTTGAGGTCATGAATGCATGAGCTAGCTTTTCTGCATCAGACACAGGTAACATGTACAAGTCTAACAAGATATATTTGAAGAATATTTCCATTTAAAAAAAATGAATTTATCACCATATTGTAGAAAGATTGATTTTAAAATGGTTTCGTCTTAATGATGCGTAACAAGTGCTTGAAGGTGCCCTGAGGACAGGTGCAGTGTCCCACGATATGCTTCTCATTTATAATGCTTGTAATGTGCCACAGAGACAATAGCCTTATCAACGGAAGCACACAGCTTGCAAACTGGGTAATTCTCCACCATCCTGCCCTATCTTGTACTCGTATTAGCATTTTCGCAATACTTGATAAGAATGGAATGCATTTTCTAGCCCCGTGTTGTTTCTGTGCCTCATTAATTTATGTAGAAATAAATCCCAACTATTTTATCCCTCCATAAAAAATTCATGATACTTTTTCATGAGGATGCCAGGGGCAGGGCACTTGATGCCACCACCATTATTAGAACAGATGAAGTTTGAGTAATTATGTCACAAATAGTGGTGCCGAATGCGATTTCCGAGCTAGTGCACATACATGGTGCAGTGGCCTCATTAGACCAGCGAGATCCAATTGCAGAGCCACATTAGACTGCACAGTCTCAGCACACATGCCCCACTGTGATTTTCCCTTTGACAGCTTTGTTGGTGAATACGGATGCTCATCTGTGTTTTCAACATCTTTTATACCCTTTAGGGACTTTTACAGCTATTCCCAATGAAAACAGTGCATTTTGGACTACTTTGTGGTGCATCGTTTGTTATTCAAGTATCATAGTGATGTGAAACTGTCATTTATCTTTCTTAGCATATCGTCCCCTTGGAATTATAAGGTTCTATCTGACATTTTTGTCAAAATTGAGTTATTCACATATTCTTATTCTGTGACAATTTATTTACATTATGTGATGTTTTATTTTAAGTTGTGTACATTTTGGGATTTTTTATTGAAAAAACAAAAAGGTTCTATCTACAGAAGTCTATGGAACACAAACATTTTAAAGCTCAATATCTCAAAACTACTCAGAACGCAGATAGAGCCTTATAATTCCAAGGGGACGATATGTCTCTATTTTCCTCAAACTGCTCCAGTTTAAGAGGAAGCTATTTTGAGTCTGTTTTTACATCCACATTAACAACTGAATCATTATAGCTATTTAACAATTTTTAAGTGTAGTTGTTTTTGAAGTCATTCTAATAATAATGAGTAGTAATAATAACAATATTAATAACCTTATTTTATATTTTTATATTTTTTTTATTTATTTTTTGTATTTAATTTTATTACATTTAATTTTTTTTAATTATTTAATTTAATTTATATATATATATATATATATATATATATATATATATATTTTTTTTTTATTATTATTATTATTATTTATTTATTTTTTTATTTTATTCAAGCTAAATAAAATTTTGAGTAAGACCACATTTTTTTTGCTGGTGTTTATGACCGGGTACTTGAGCCGTACTGATGGGGTTAAGGGGGTATAAGACAAAAAAAGGAAAGAAACTCAGGCTTAATGAAAGAACAGTTACGTCATTACTTCTGCATGCTTTAATCTATCTATTACCTCATCTTCTTTGGCATAATGCTTGTCAAAAGTAATTTATTATTCAAAGGTTCAAACCTCCCACCAGTGAAAAGCTCTCCCATCACCATCCGCCACAGCCCGGGGGATACTGGCCCCCCATTGGTGGCAGGGTTTCCAACTTCACATTCAAACCTTTGCCAAACATGGCGTACAGTGCGCTTTTCACAGCCTGCCTCTTCAGAATGCTCTTTGGGAATAGTATTGGAGGGCTGGCATTGTTCCAGTGTGGTGTGAAGAGAGGGACTGCCGTGGCTAAGGTCAGGGTTAAGCTGACGGATTCTTCCAGAAAACAGGGGCTCACAGACAAGATGTTAATGACCTGAATGATGACTCACCACTTAGGCATCCATCACAAACATGTCTCAGTCCTGAAACACACATGAATGCAAACACAAACAAAAGAGCACCAGATCTGTATGGCATTGTTTTGCTCTGGCGTACCTGACAACTTTGGTATCATTAACTACTTTGGCAAGAAGGAGGTAGCTAAATGTATAAATGCAACCATGGAAAATCCAAGCAGTTTCTCAGTATTAAATAGTCAGTTCATCCACAAATGGAAGTCCTACCATTATTTACTCATTCTCATGTAGTTTCAAGCCCTTATGGCTTTCTTCGAGTTTTGTCGCAAGAGCTCTTTTTCATATGGTGAAAGTGAATGGAAGCGATTGCTGTTGAGCTCCTAATATAAAGTAATTTTTTTTTAGCCTCTGCAATAGTTCTCAAATCTTATTCACATGTTGCATCAAGACTTGTCAATGATGACAGAATGCCAGTGCCTCTTGTGTTTATCCTATTTAGAAATACAAATCGCATTTGAGAAATGTAGTGTAGGACAAAGTATTTTCAAATTTTCATCTTGTAGATTGATTTCTTTGTCTTTGTACAGTAACATTAACTCGCCGACCAATAAGAAATACTGTAATGTGAAAGGTGCGTTGTGCCACTTATAAATCGCACCATAGAAATGTCCTTTCTGTTTAGTCTGATGAATGTTCATTTCACTTTTGGGCTTAAAAGTTAATCGATTTTTCATTTTGTCTTGACGTCACCGTCATTCTTTGTCTCTCTTATCCAATCTGCATGAAATGCCCGATTTAATCAAATCCAAATACAGCATTATGGGCTATATTTGCAGTTTTTAATTGGTTTGTGGAAAAAAATTAACCTAGAACACCTCAAAATCTCTTAAGCACACAAACTTTGTGTCTGGAGCTGTTTATAAATGGTTTTGATCAAGATGTCTGTTACTCTTCTTTACTTGTTTTGCCAGGTTGAAATGTTCAGAATAATTATGATTCAGTCCCATCAGTCAGGGCTCACTTGAGCCACAGCATGACCGGTCATGTAAGAGGAAATTGTGTTATTAATATACAAAACCAATTACCATCAGCTTTATCTGCTTATCCACATTGAAGGGTTTCTAACGTTTCTAAAATGCTCATACCATTGGTGGGCCATGCAAACAAATGGACTATATTTAGAGTTTCAGTTAAGATCTGAAACCAATGGGACCTCAAGCTGAGAGACAAAGGTGGTAGCTTTGTGCTTATATCTGAATAATTTGTGAAAGTGTGCGTGTGATTGTGTACATGCCCACCTTAAGACAGCAGGATGGCAGTTTTTAAGTGCTGCCTCTATCATTGTTGGCTGGACACACAGCTCTAAGGGGTATAATTGGGCAGAGGAAAATGGAGTGGGTTGTGCTGGTGAAAAAAAATGAGAGAAGATGACGAGCTCTTTGTGCAAATTGCATCAGGTCTTCTAACTGTCTAGTTACCTCACGCTTTTAAGCCACTGGCCCAATTATCATGCTGTTTACACAATAAACACCTCAATATTAATGTCTTTTGATGCATCTAGCTAAATGCAATATTATCATCAACAGTTGTGTAACCTGGCTCCTGCTTTGTTGCAAACAGCTGCTGGGCAACTGCGAATCACATCAAGTCACTTTTTTGGGGTTTATTTTGGTTTCCTAGGCAACTGCATGGGGCCCAGACGAAGACACCAGGAGGTCCTGTCAAAGCAAAGGGAAGACGGAGGTAACTTTATACCCCCAGGTTCTCTGTTAAATAGGCACATTTCTTTCAAAACGCTGACAGCCTATTGGCCAGAGGGGTCGGTATTGTTGAGGTTTGTGGGAGGGCAATAAGTTCAGCTTACTTATTCAGTATTTTTAAAGCCCAGAGGTCAGTATTTTCTTTCCTGAGTGTATCATCCACTGTATGTGAAAGGCAAAATGAAAAATCCTCCAGCAGATTAAAGCATTGCCAGAAAAAAGCTTAGCTGTTTGAATGAATCTAAAGACAGGTTCTCTACACCACTCTTAACCAACAGTGAAATTAGTTCCTTATTTCAAAAGTGTGACTTTTTTGTTGTTGTTGTCATAAACTAGACTGTGATATTATTCTTTAATTTCCCAGAATGATACACATTCCCTGCTACTCACTTATTCAGTTAATTGTGAACTTTAAACCAACATGGTTGCAGTTCTCTTCTCAAATAGACGAATCACACTCGAATCACACTCTATTTCCTTAGCTTTTTTTTTGTGGCTTTATGCCCCAGTGGTGTTAGGGTGTTTATCACATTCATTTTCTATTTGAAATGCTGTCACTTTTACAGTCAGCTGCACGAAAAAGGCTGATGCTGTGATGTAGTGAATTTACGTCACAACTTTGTAGTGTACTGCTATTTACATGTATTTTAAATGACATATTTTAATTTGTAATCCGTACCATAGTATTTTGAACATGACACTGCTATTGTCATAGTGTCAAGTGCATCTACCTCTGCAGGTGGAGTGTCAAAACTACATTCGAGTGTTGCTTGTCAACAAAACAGAGGTGATCACCTGTGGTACCAATGCCTTCCAGCCCCTTTGCATCACCAGAGAGGTAAGCAACTATCAGTTAAATGAGCTGTGAAAACAGTTTTTATGTGTGTGTAATCCATATCAAATCTTCCTCTCAGGCAGGGAACATGAGCAGAGTGTTGGAGAGGGTGAATGGAGTGGCCCGCTGTCCTTATGACCCCCGTCATAATTCGACGGCTGTGGTGACCGAAAGCGGAGAGCTGTTCGCTGCCACGGTCATCGATTTCTCTGGCCGGGATCCTGTCATCTACCGCAGCCTAGGAGGAATGCCACCTCTGCGGACCGCCCAGTACAACTCCAAATGGCTTAATGGTACATGAATCTCATCACCCATGTTCCAAAGATCATCTGAAAAGTTTTGACATTTCTCTTGATGCCCTTCCTTTTTTCTGTCCTACTAATATGCAGCCAAATAGCGTGCTCTGCATTTAACGCATCCTAAGTGCACACACACACACACACGCACACACACACACCGTGAAAACACACCGGAGCAGTGGGCAGCAGTTGGGGATTCGGTGCCTTGCTCAGGGGCACCTCAGGCATGATATTGAGGGTGGAGAGAGCGCTGTACATTCACTCACCCCACCTACAATCCCTGCTGGTTGGAGACTCAAACTCACAACCTTTGGATTACGAGTCCGACCCTCTAACCGTTCTCTCTAAGCCACGACTCCCCCCCCCCCCCCCGAAAATACTATATTTGTGTATACTAATACCACTCCCCATAGGAAAGAAAAGTTGTTCCCCTAGACAACAGGATTAAATGGAAATCTGGTATTTGTCTCCTGCTTCTCAAATGTTTTTCTTAATAATAATAAAAAAACAATAATCTTCTCGTTTCAGTATAGATCTAAAAATATTTCTGTGATCAAAACATTTAAGTTTGATCTCTAACATGTCTCATCAGACATTTCCTTTCAGATGATCTCTGCTGTGCTATTTGTGTGTATTTTTGTCTGTATATGCTCAAAAACTTTAGGAAAAAGATCTGCGCAGGGTTATTATCAAATAAATTAAACCTAGAACCATAAAAAATGGTTAATTGAAATAAAATAAACCTTAACTTAAATAAAAAATAATAATAATAAACTTATTTTAAGTTTAGCCACTTGCTGAGGCATCAGTTCTCATTTTCTTTCAGTTTAATGTGACAAACTAAAATAAAAATGAATAGCAAGTGTATAGACCTAAAAACGTAAAAAAATAAATGATAATAAAATAAAACACAGCAAAATTACTAAAACATTAACTAAAATTAAGATGAAAACTGAAATTATCTAAAAAAAAAAAAAATCATAATATTAATACATTTTTTATTCTACAGGTGCTGTCAAAATCAGTTCTCTTTTAGTATCATTGATATACTATTTAAGTTTTTGTTAATATTTTGAGATAGATTTTAATTTTATATATATATATATATATATATATATATATATATATATATATATATATTAGTTTGTTTTCACTTTAATTGGAAAGTCTTAGTAATTTTGAAGTGTTTTTGTTATTTGTATTAGTTTTTGTTTTTTCTAAAATGTATTATATTTAATTTGAGTTTAGTAATTTACCTTAAACTAAACGAGAGAGAGAGAGAGTGGGAGAGAGAGAGAGGAGAGAGAAATGTCACTTTGGCAAGTAGCTGAAGTAATTATTAATATTTTTTTTGTAATTTCAATTAACATTTTTTTCTATTTCATATAGTTAAATGTTTTTTTTTTATTGTTTTAGTTCACTAAAATAACACTATTGCATGTTTGCTCTGACCCACTGTAAGTTCCTATATGATGCCTAGCAAAAAGTAAGAAGAGCAAAGTTGTACTCCCACAATTGTTTTTTTGTGTCGAAGGCCGTTTTTTAGAGCAGAGCTGGCTTGTCAGCGGAGGAACCAGTCAAACATGGATACAAACGAATCTCAGCACACTTCCTGCACAGTCAAAAGGTGTCAGTAATCTCCCAGCTGCTGACACTGTGCCTTTTCCCATAGAAAATTCATTCACCGGCAGTTGAAATGGAATAAGCAGAAAGCCAGAGCTATAAGTCATACAGTGAGGCTCCACTGAGGACATGTCAGAGGGTAGTTGAGGTGAAAAGAGAAGGGCACAGACAAGGTAGTGCAAGTGTAGGATTGGGCAGAGGAGATGAACGTTCAGGAATCCAGCAGTGTAATTATTCCTCATGACTGAGAGAGGGTGAAATTGCAGCTGCAACGCTTCACGTCACCCAGTCGGTCTGTAGTTCCACTGTAGGTTCACACTTGAGGACAGAAAAAGACAAAAAGATGGAAGCAGAATTATTCAGGCATGCTCATTTATCTGCGGTCTATGGATCACCAGCTTCCTGAGAGACTGGAGCTAGAGACAGCTAGAGAGACTGGAGAAATTCAGGTCAAACAGCCACACTATCAGCACTGGTGCTCCTAAGGAATGCCTTCTGTCCCTACTGCTCTCCTTCCTGTTCAACAACACCTCTACTGACCCCTCTGTCAAATTTCTGAAGTTTGCAGACGACAGTGACAAGTCTGCTTACAGACAAGATGTTGAGCAGCTGGCTGTCTGGTGCAGTTTTAACAATCTGGAGCTTAACTTGCTCAAATCTGTGGGGATGATTGTGGACTCCAGGAGAAACCTCCCCTCACTCCCCCCCAATGACTATCATGAACGGCACTGGTTCATTCAGGTTGCTGGGCACCGCCATCTCTCAGGACCTGAAGTGGGTCACATTGACTCCATTGTTAAAATGGCAACAAAGGTTGTACCTCCTTTGCCAGCTGAATGGATGTGCACTTGTTAGATATGAAGTGTGAATTAAAAACGTATTTCTGTACTGGGGGTCAGTGAAGAACAGCATGAACCTCGAAGGGTCTACAATTGAATCCATCCGGACTGTTATTTTAAAGGCTGTGCCAGGTGCTGACTGAATGTTTTTTTAACTCTAAGCCCATGTGGGGTCGAACCCGAAATGAGATATGATATTATTGTATCACAGCTCTGATTAAATGAAAAATATCATCAGCATCGTGGCTTTTAGCGCAAACCTCTCTCCTCTGGTGCTTATTGGGACTCTTTATTCACTTCCCAGCTTAGTGTTTCTTCCTGACTGTGGCTCGCAGATAAACACACATATACAAGGACCCCTGATGGAGTGGCGGTGTGGAGATGAGGCAGTATTTGCATTTAGCATAGAAGAAGGAAAATACTGTTTGTCAGATTCAGTCCCTCACAAATCAGCACACATACACTGTGCTTGTTTCAGCTCTACAAAATTTTTTTCATGCAGTCACCGGGAAGTAATCGTTGTAGTGCTGAATGCATCATTATAAGTATTCACTGTCTCTCTGACCACTGTCTTCACCCTGATCTGTGTAGAAGTGTAGTAACCAGGTCTCATTGAAACTGAATCCTGAAGAATTGTTTGTTCACCACAACAATCCCGTTTATGCATCTGGACAGAGAATTAAATCTTTATTATGGTTCACTGTTTACAAAAAGCACCATGGTACAGTGAGGCATTGGCATATAACTTCTGTGCCGCATACTATGATAAATATTCATATACTAGTGTATTTTCATGGGACCAGATACTTAAAATACATACCAAAATAAGCATTAGACTACTCCAAACTAGACTACTCCAAATGAGCAGCAATAACTGTACGTCTAAACCCTGTCTTTACCATGATACAGTAAAAATAAAACATGGTAATGTCATGGTATTAGTAACCCAAAATTTACTTTAAATTGAAATTGACTCACCATGATACAGTGATTGGATCAAGTGTTAAACCAATATATTTTATATAAGCTGCGGTACATATTTATATACCACAGTATTTACATTGCCCTCCAAAAAGCATTATATGAACCTGAAATAAAGTATTATTTAGTGTTTTTCTTTCTTTTGTTTGTTTGTTTTTAAGCACTGAATATAGTATAAAGTCATGTGGGCTACGTAAATAATACTTTTTGTGATTTCAGTACATAGTATAATGCACAAAGCTCCAGTCCAGTTTTGACCGTAACGTTCTGTTGCAGTCAGTTTATGCAGAGAAAGCATTATCATTTTCTCTTATGCATGCAGAGTTTTCTCTGGGCTGTTTCTGAGTCTGTGTCCACTGAGATTAGGTATTTATTGTGTTTAAAATTGAATCAAAAACAGCCTTTCCTGGGCTACATAGTGTAACATTAATCTCATTCTTGTAAACTGCTGGGATGGCTTCAGCTGTGATTATAGTCATGCTTATTTACAGGTGAATATCTATGGCATGCATTACTGGATGGGCTGGGGAAAAAACAGGCCTTGGGGGTAAGAAATGATTCAGTGTGCGATATTAACACTGTCTAATGCAATCCAGCCCAGTGCCACCTGGACCAACGGGACAGTTTTTTGTATTCAGAAAATTTTTTGCATGTCACATGCACACAGTCTTCTGCTCCAGTCCTAGACATAAGCAGATATAAGAGTGGCGTAAGAGTGGAATTAAGAAATTCAAGGAAAACGATTGCAGGCCAGTTTGCTGTGGAAGTAAAGTAATAGTTTTGACTTTTAAACCACTTTATGCTGCATTACTGAGAGTCCTGCTATAGATGTAGCCATTTGAAACGCTTGTTGTATCTGTAAGGTGTTTAGCCACGCTTTTTTCCTTCTCCTTCAGAGCCTCACTTCATCTCGGCTTACGACGTGGGTCTTTTCACCTTCTTCTTCTTGAGGGAAAACGCAGTGGAACACGACTGTGGTAAGACAGTGTACTCACGGGTGGCGCGGGTGTGTAAGAACGACATAGGAGGACGCTTCTTGCTGGAAGACACGTGGACCACCTTCACAAAGGCACGACTCAACTGCTCACGGTCGGGAGAGATCCCGTTCTACTACAATGAACTACAGAGCACCTTCTACATGCCTGAACAGGATCTCATCTATGGCATCTTCACCACCAACGTGTAAGTTTAGTCATCTAACACAACATGAAGAAATGTGAGAAGGCCTTAGAGTGGAGTACAGGAATATGTTGCATCACATACACCTTTGTTACTAATTAGGCAGAAAAAAGAAATTAGTGCTAGATTAACAAGTATAATTTTGCCTTTAATTGCAAGTCACTTTGCTAACAAAGGTATTTGCTAAGCATATGGATTTATTATCATTATGAATTAACAGCTGTCACCGAC
Source organism: Carassius auratus (assembly GCF_003368295.1). Lineage (NCBI taxonomy): Eukaryota > Metazoa > Chordata > Actinopteri > Cypriniformes > Cyprinidae > Carassius > Carassius auratus. The sequence goes on from NC_039276.1 coordinate 7,803,898, forward strand.
TTTTTTTAAATAAATCTTTAGTGAAAATCTTCATTTTCCCTGACTGTCATCAAGCATTTCTTTATATTCATCTTATTGTGTTAAAACTTTTAGTCTGATTTAGTATTACATGCTGTTTACCACAACAAAATCTATTCTATCCAACTTAGAAATACAACACTTCTTAGAGATTCTGTCCTATAGTATAGAATCACTTATCTGTTACTTTCAATTAAAACATCTACTAAATAAATAAATGTTAACATTTTTTGGTTGAGGTATACCAGTAAATATGGAAAATGTCCGCTAGAGGTGAACCATTTTTATCACGGTATACAGTAAACAACCTCTTAAATATGTGGCAAGTAGTATGCAGTGTATAAATATGAATATCCTCCCTCTCTTGCTCTCCTTCCCTCTATCTCTCTCTCATTCTCACTCATTTTATCTAGGTTTCTTTTTTTGTCTCTTTTCTTGCCCCCTTTCACTCACTGACCCAGTAGGAACGGAATATGGTAATGCAATCCGAATAACAGCTCCATCTGTCTGTGGTAAATTGAACACCTTAAGCAATGTTCCCTGGGGTTTGGGGCTGCAAAACAGGGCGGGCATGGGAGGAGCGGAGTGAGACAGAATGCAAGAGAGCAGCCAAAAATGCCTGAAAGTGTTAGTTGTAGTTTGTCCCGAGGTATTGCCAGTGTGAGCTCGTACTCTCATTGATTTGTGGGTCAAAGGTGTCAAAGCAGTATATGTCCTTATACTGAGCTTACAGACAGTAATAGTCATCTAATATATATTGTATATTATATTGTATATATATGCATTGTAAAAAGCTCCTTAAAATAAATAACCTCCCCGTATTTTTTATATTATATATAGACTTTTTCTTTTCTTTCACTGTTCACAAGTAACATGGATATATAACTTTTTCATTGTTTGGAGCAGGCTACTCGGCTCTTTTATTATATTATTGTTCATAAAAGTAACTTGAACATTATATTGTTTTATTAAATTGCTGTTTCTGCATTTTATAAAAGCAATAGAGGTTGTTCTTTGCAGTGAATTTAGCACAGTTTTCTAAATTGGTGTTCTGTATCAGCTAAAATCACAATTTCTCTTTCTTGTATTGGCTTATAAAACTTACTTCATGGCTTCTCTTAATTCTGATCAGTCAGTCACAGCATTTGGTGGTCAAATCTTTTGTATAATGACCATTTAATGGGATAATTGACTTTGGCAAACATATTGTACTTTAGCTATGCTAGTTTCATGTGTCATGTATCACTCAGTGGTCAGGTCAAGTCATCTTTATTTATATAGTGCTTTATACTATACAGATCATGTCAAAGCAGCCTTGCAGTCTTAAACAGGAAGGAGTGTGCTGATAATGCAAGAGGACAATAGGAAACAGTCAGTTAATCAGTTAAAGTTAGTTCATTGTTGAGTCAGTGATGTCATCCTCAAGCTCAGTTCAGTTCTGTTCAAGTCAACAATATTGCCAGAAATTGTGTCCCTAAAGGTGACAGTGGCAGGGAAACAAAACTCCATTGGTGACAAAAATTGAAAAAATAAAATAAAATCCTTGGGAGAAACCAGGCTCACCTCAGGGAGCCAGTTCACCTCTGGCCAGACGAAACCAGCATGGTGTGGTTTCATTCCAGGCTGCAACACACGTCAGATTGAGCATAGACTCTTCTGGTTCTCGTGGTGTTGTGCCGATGGCCGAAGAGGTCTTCCCAGAGGATCTGTCTTTAGAGTTCGTCTAGTTGACATGTTCTCCGGTGACTTTCAGGCCTGTAGATGTCATCTCTAGGTGCTGATCCACCATCTGGACTGGACCCAGGTGACTGCAGCGGTCTCTTTGTTCTCATTTAATTAAATGTAGGATTGATTTATTAACTCCTGGCGACCCTTTCTGGGTTTATTTTGTTATAGTGCTGGCTGACTGGAGATTTTCCCTTTATTTGTGACCTATCATATTTTGGTGTGAGGAAATGTTTATCGAAACACATTTCAAAGTATTTTAAAGTGTGTCCTTCTTTATTTTTATTTTTTTATTTTTTATTTTTACTTTTTAAAGGAATAGCTGTCACCCTCGTTTCTGTCAATCTTATGCAGGCTAACTGGGTCGAACAGACCTTTTGCCAGATAATATGATGGCAGAAAACCCCGCTGGAAAACAGATCCACGGGTGTGAATGAATACATCTATCATGAATACACACACTTTCATTCCTGAATTACAACAAATACAGAATAACAACCAAGTGCATCTCTTTGCTCACTGTGATACCGCATGACAAAATCCACCTTGAAATTAGTTTCTTGTACCTTGTAGCAGGAATCTTCGATTCAAGTTTATTCCATGGATATTTCTTTCATGTAGATGTATGGAGGTGATGGTTTTAAGGGCTTCTGCTTTCTGTTGTTTTTCATCTCTCTGAAACTGAAGATATTATGCTACAGTGTTTTAAATAGCTTTAAATATAAATATTGAGTTAAATACTTAAATGTATATATTTATCATAATATAAATCTTTACTAATAATATTTAATAATAATATTTAATATAAATATTTATGGCAATTAAATATAAAAGTCCCATAGAATATGCAGAAGAAGTTTACTGAAGTCACACTTCTGCATTTACGATATTTCAACATGTATTACATTTGCAATAGTGGCAATAAAGTTGCTATGTATTGTTGTAAAAAATGTATTAAGTACATGCAGATGTATTAACTATCCGATTTTGATAATTAGTACTCTTTTTAATCAAATGCTTAACTGCACATTTTTCACAAGATGTAAAAATATTTAATATTAATAATCTTGCCTCCGTCCTGGCTGTGGAAGGTTGCTGAGTTGGCTCTTTTTTTTTTTTTTTTTTGCTGCGATGCAGGTATTCACTGAAGTAATGTATTTTCCTTTTTTCCCCTTTTCCCTTGAGTACTGTCCTACTTAATGTCTAAATCAACTTTATGGACCTTTCGGATAACCTCAAATGACCTTGTGCTTTTTGACATATTGTCTATTCTGTCATCAAAACTCAACATGACTTCATCTAAATAAGCATGTGATCTGTACGTGCCGCTTTGGAAAGCTCCGGAGTCATCTGCTCTCACAGTGAGAAGACTTCATTCCCATATGTTGCGTGTTACACTGAGCATGTCATGGGATTTGCTAGAGTAGGTGACTTTCCAAAGGGTTATACAGTAGGACCAAACTCTGTACTTTACTTTTTTCACACCTCAATAACCTTTAAAACTGCACCATCATCCGTGTGAAAGTCACATCTGCACAAGCATAAATGCAATAAACGCCACTGTGACTTAGCTTAGGTATGCATCATTTGACCAGACAGTGCATTTATGCATTTTTATGTATGCATGTACACTGTAAACCTTGCTTAAACCTGTTCTGTACACCACATTTGCTTTTGTACTCATTTTTTAGCTCTCTGACTAGTGCTTATAAGAGTACATTCAAAAATGAATAACATACAGTACAGTTGAGGTCAGATTAGTCATTTGTTGGTATTTGATAAAAATCTATGATGCCATGTATCTGAACAAGACATTCTGGACCTCTGGGAGAAAAAAAAGGTTCATAATTATAAATATCCAGTAATATATTTAACTGTCGGCATGGGGTACTTTTTATTCCTGTGTATCCTCATGTGTGCCAAAAAGCTCTTTTTTTTGTTTCACCATAGAACCTGGTCCAGTTTGAAGTCCCAATAGTGTCTGGCAACTGAATATGCTGGAGTTGTTTTTAATTTCGAACAGAAGATTTTCTTCTTCTTTCAAATCCTACTAATACTGTACCTACTGTACAGCAGCTCAATGGAATAAATATGTCCAAATTACCGAAGTCACAAGAGTATGAATTTGAATTGAATTAGTCGAGAAGATAAAGAGTTAATTGAATTGGAATGACCGGTGTAGTTGACTCTATTCTAAAGGAATTCCAATGATTATTTAAACTTTTTTTGTCATTCTTACAGTTGTCGACCTTGGTCTTGAACTGGCTTTAACTACGGTGACTGAATGAGAAATAGTAAGCAACTGGATATGAAACCTTCTGAATATTGCTCTGTATGATGGGCATATTGCACTCTATAATATGATTGTATGAAATTCGAACTGCATGAAGTGAACTGTATGAAATTTTAATGGAGTTAGTTTGGTTATAGAATGTGGTGAACCTTTTATTTATAATCACACTTTTGTAAATGTAACTGTATTTAGAATAACAGTATTCTGCTGCTGTGTGAAGAAGATATATAGACAGTCAGCAGGGAAGCAGCTCTCTTGCTATTTCCTGTCTCTATAGAGGTAAAAATCTCAAAAAAGCAAAAACCTTGTAGTCTTCCATAAAGTTTCAGTCTTGCTTTTGAATGCTGGAGTGAAAGAGAAGAAATAGCTTGAGATAATTGGCTGTCCTGTCAGAGCCTGCTCTGTCCTCGCAGCCTAGGGCTGACCGGATTAGAGCCCATGTTTCATCTGCGCACCAGCCTTCTGAGCTGCACTGCCAAGAGCCTCTCATTTCACCACGCTAACTTTCCATGTTGAAGCCCTCATATGTAGTCCCCAGAGTCAGGCTGCAGAACCAGGCTTGAATCTTCTTCAAGTCCATGCCTCACCAGGCCACATAACAAGAGCCTGAGCCAGACACCAGCGTCCCCCTCCTGGAGCTCTGCCCGTGGGCCCATCTGTCTGTGGCTCCAGCGTTACAGCCACAGTTATTGCTGCTCATTTATGTGCAGTCTCAACAGCACACAACAATAAATTTGATAACAAGAATAGCTTCCCATTTCGAATGATCCTCACAGTTGACCTCTAAGGATCCCATGCTATTTTTCTTGCATGTGTGTAACCTGTGACATCTAATAGATGCAGTATAAAATCTACTGTAACCTTCATATTCACCTGCTACCACAGATGGAGGACTTGAACTTCCAATACAGAGCATGCCATGAGACTTTGTTAGTGTAAGTGACCTTTAACCCCAGCTGCTTGTCATACTCATAATGTTGTAAGTACAAACAGTAATGCAGTGTCTTGATTCAAAATGAACTAGTTTGTCAATGAGTATTTTTTTTCCCATTTTTTTTTTTATTGTATATATGAAAGTGGACACATTTACAGTAGTATAATACAATATAAAATTCTAAATGAATAAATTAAAGGTGCAGTAGGACATTTGGAAAATGATAACTTTAGCCTCTCTGATATAAATGCATATAAATACATTTAGAGCACTTAACTTGATGACTGCTATCAGGAAGCGAAGAGTCTTTCAACCAGCATAACAATAAAAATTTCTGAAGACAATCACCTATTGCAACTGTATATAATTGTATATTTGTATAAATATTCCAAATATTGTAAATATTATAAATTATTTTTGTTTATTATATAAATGAATAAAAAGAAAAATGTGCATATATATTTGTCTCTGGTCCATGAGGGCTTCTTGCATGCCTCTAAACGCTGTCTATAGACATACTGAAAGCTCCAGGGACATTTCCCAGGGTAACAAGACAACGCTCTGTCCTTTCTTTGTCACTTCAACAGCTTCTGAAAACTGCACTGTCATCTATACAAAATTCAGTGTGAGTCTGCTAACAAGAATAACCACCCAATTCATTCACTGCAGAGCTCATCTTTGCTCCTGACAGCTTACTTGGATCTTTGGGCCACCTGTCACTCAAATCGATGGAGTTAATTAAGTCACAATACTTTTGAGAATGTTTCTTGCCAGAGGAAGCTGGCAAGTTCTGCCTGGCTGTACAGATTATGAACTTTTATGTTTGTCTCCAGATTCTAGATTTGTATAACTAAGGCCATGGAGTGTAGAGGTCTAACAGCTGAGAAAATATATTATTATAGAGATCAACAATTATTTTTACGACGATACTGATACTTTTCTCTCTTTTTCTTTTTGATGAATTTTAATTGTTTTATTTTTTTGCTTTTTGACAAAAAAATTTTTAGATTATAGAACAGAAATGAATTAAAAATGTTTAAAAAATATATAAAATCTCTTTTATATAAACATTTTAATATATTATATAATGATGTATTAATATACAATATAATCTGCTATATATTACATGTCAGTATAATATTCTCTGTAATGGGTTTTAAGTTAAATGGCATTTATCTGCAGACCCAGTATTAAAGAACCAATGACTAAACAGTTTGAATATATTTAAAATGGTATAATATACAATTTATAATCCATAAACAAAAGAACATATATTGATATTGCATGTTTATGGAAAGATATAGATATATATTGCATGTTTTCATAGTACCAACATTTTAAATCATCTTTCTTTCTTTCTTGTGATCCAGGAACAGCATTGCAGCCTCTGCAGTTTGTGCATACAACCTCAGCGCTATCACGCAGGCTTTCAACGGGCCCTTTCGCTCCCAGGAGAACCCTCGCTCCACGTGGCTGCCCACCCCAAACCCCATCCCTAACTTCCAGGTGCATCATTCCCCCTGAATGTCTTTTACATTTTGTACTCTGTGTGTGTGTGTCTGAAATAAACATATCCAGTAGATAAGTTCTATTAGCCTAGCACTGTGAGAGTAATTGCTCAAGACCAGCTGGGTGTACCTTATTGTCTACTTTCCTATAAAATGACATGGTGAGAAGTTAGCATTTTTTGGAAAGGGTTTTTGCTTGTTTATATTTGCAATGCCCTGCTTGACCACTACACTAACTAATGAGTCTAACCCTAATGACACTTAACAGTGTGGGACCATAGAGGAAGAAGGGCCTAATGAAGGACTAACTGAGCGCAGTCTGCAGGACGCCCAGCGGCTCTACCTCATGAATGACGTGGTGCAGCCTGTTTCTGTGGACCCGCTGGTTTGGCAGGATGACGTGCGGTTCTCTAAGTTGGTTGTTGACATTGTACAGGGGCAGGATACTTTGCACCATGTCATGTACATAGGCACAGGTAACTAGCCAACGCCAGACTTAGTCACTTGAGCTTTGTATTTTTCATTTGCACAAAAGCCTTGTAAGTTGTATGTCTGCAAAAAGTTTACCACCAAATCTTTATATAAATAGTATTAGTTAGCATTAGTTATGCAGCCTTGTGTAATTATGCCTTGCCTTCTGTTCTGACTTATCAGAATATGGAACTATTCTTAAGGCCCTGGCAACCACAAATAAGAGCCTGCAAGGTTGCTACTTGGAGGAGATGCAGCTCTTCCCTCCTGGTCTGCGGGAGCCAATCCTGAGCCTTCAGATTCTCCATGGCGACAGGACTCTTTTTGTGGGCCTGAATGACAAAGTGCTGAAGATCCCTCTGGCGAGATGCTCCAGCTACAAAACAGAATCGTGAGTGCCATGTTTCATCTGTACATTTTGTGCAGCACACAGCTTTAACAATAAAGGTCTTCATAATTCCTGTTTTTCTGTAGCTCAAGTGGTAGAGCATTGCGTTAGCAAGCAAGCAAGCAATTACATAGGTTGGGGGTTTGATTCCCCCGGGAACACATGATAGGTAAAAATTGTTAGTTTGAATGCACTGTAAATTGCTTTGGATAAAAGCGTCTGCTAAATGCATTAATTTTATTTAAATTTAATAATTCATCATTTATTTGTCTGAAATACAGTATTGCAGGAATAGGTTGACGTGTGAAAGTACTTATTTTGGCTGAATTGTCTGAACTGCTATCCGATTAACTAGCCACAAGCATGGTTTGAATTATTATTCTGGTTTTAGGGTCATTTTTAGGTTTAGATTTGATGACCTGATTAGATGCAGTTTTTTAAGGGACACTGACATAAGGTGCACTCTTGGGTTCAAAAACAGCTTAACAGTGGCAGAATGGAACAGATTGCAGGGGTTTTGAAGGTTTGGACTATTTTTAACTTGACACGCTGTCTTAAAGACTCTTTGCTCATGGTAAACAGCAGGTTTGCAACACAAAGATGCAACACACTGGCCCAATACATTGGTCTGAATGTATATGGCTGTTGCAAAGATGCATGGAAATGGATGAATTTTACCATTAAATATTTAATCACAAAGCACATTCTCAGCATGCATTGGATTTACTTTTTATTTATTTTGTTTAGATTTTTGATTTACTTATTAATTATATATAGTTATAAGTTTTATAAATGGTTTTAAGTTACATAAATATTTCCTAATATTAATATTAAAGTGTCTTGTTTGTGTGACAATCCAGTCAATCGCACTAGTCAACTATTGAGATTAATTCCTTGTATTTATACAATATGATGCATGCATTTCGAGCCTTTTAGATTTCAGGGACAATACATGCTTTCTCATTAGACTGTAGGTGTTTGGTGACAGCAGACCCAGGTTGATGTGCATGAATGGCTTCTTTCACGTTGGTAAGAGCTCTTGTTAACCACCTGTGTGGAATTATACCCTTGATCTGTCATTGGAAAAGAAATTCCCCCTCACGGGTGACTGAAGCAGTAAGAGGAGCGCTGTTTGACAGTCCGCATGTATACTATCAAAGCTTTCCATTAACTTCCCACTCCACATGCAGGGTGGGGACAACAGTCAGGCTCAATTTGCCAGAGGAGCACACAGAGCACTCTGTCCGCTCTCTCTGCCCACCGTGCATGAAAGTGAAAGATCGGGTGTGGGTTTGGATGAATGAGGGAGAGATAAAGGAAGCTAGGAGGGTTCAAAGGAAAGAGGAAGGGTGCCGTCTTGAATGAATGGTTTCTCTGAAGGCAAACATATTTGACTACGAGCTAGTGATTATTCAGCACTTTTGATTTTACTTTTCAATATGTGCACACTCTCTCCTATGCACAGAAACACACACAATGCTATGTGGTGAAGGCTGAGGGTGTTGAATACTAAGCAAAGTGTAGGTGAGATGTGAGAGATGGAGTGGAAGCGAACTTTGCTAGCTCTATTTAAAACCCAGCAGGGAGGAACAATCACACTGGGGTCCAAGGGCAGGCCAAAGAAGAGAGTCCTTAATCCTTAATCCGTAATTTCCCTTTGATTTCTGCCACATCCAGAGCACATTCACCTTTGAGCACAATACAGCAGCTCTGACATTTCATTAATTCCGTACTCTTATATGAAACGTCATAGTGGTGTGACATGGCTGCATATGAGCTGCGGTCAAGAGGTTTTTATTAATTTCCTGCTGCACCAGTCAGCTTCCTCTACTTGAGCTTTTGCTGAAACAAATAATCATGTTATGGAGGATAAGGTGGATAGCTGCTTCTGGAGACTGAGTCTACTACGTTACGTATATTATAGAGTGTTGAATGACAAGTCAAGTCATAATTATTGTTATTGCATTATTATTATTGCATGTAAGATTGCATCAGTGATATGAGAGACAAATTCTGCTTTGCCCTTGTTGCGATTCAAATCAATGCAAACAAAACTGACAAAAAACAAATAGCAGGCTTTTCAGGATGTAATGGCTCGGGGCACAATTACTTTAAAATCATTCTGCTTCTGTTCAAAGTTGCTGCCCTTTTGCTGCTATTTTTCTTCACAGATGTAAAGAGACAAAGAGAACGAAGTCTCGCCGGTCTTGCCTTTGGAGAAGTGTTTATTAATGTCTTAATCAACATTGTTGGTGGCTCTGGCGTGAAAGCAGTGTGATAATTAAGTTTGATCCCTCAAACCACTCTTTTTTGCTCATGATCATGGGCCTTAGCCTCTCGCCTCTGCTTTGCAAAGCTAATTTACTCTGATCAGCCAACTGATTGTTTGATGGGATCTAAAGGGACCGACTGGCTGGGCCAGATCAATAAAATCTTAAAAAAGGCTATGGACCTTATAGTAATACAAAAAACAACTAATTGGTCTTAGGGAAGCACTGAATAATTAGACTAGTTTTGGGTTCACTTGTCCCTGATTCAGCCAACAAGATACATATATCTTCCAAATGTTCTCCAATGAACAAAGTATAAAAAAAAAAAAGAAATGGGTTGTGAAAATACAGCATGACCTGGGATCTTAAGACATGAAAACTCCTCGCAGCTTAATTTTTTAATCAAATTAATTATGGCGTCTACCCTGACTTAGGTCTATTTATTGATGAAGTATTTTACATTCAGCAACCTAATTAGAGACAGCAGCGCAGTCAGTGCTGACAGTTTTGATGATGTGTAGATGATGATGTCTTGGAGAGCTGTTATGAATGTGGGTTTGAGGTTACAAACATCTTCCGTGAGCAGAGCATACAGCAAACAACACAAACCACAAGCTTTACTTAGAAAACCTCAAATATGTTTTTACAGCTTTCCTTTCCCACATCTTCTGATGTGGCAAACCCATGTTCCCATGTCTACAGAGATGCTGGGTAACAAATTAGGACGTAATTTTGAATGATGGTATTCATTTCTGAGGGATTTTTGCTGTTGCAGTTACTACATATTGAAGTTTTAGACCTCTTTTGCTTTATGGATGGTGGGGGGTAGGACTGGACCTGGATATTAATTTTTTGGACTATTTGTAAGCCTTGTCAATATTTCATGTATTTCTTTTTTTATTTTTATTTTCTTTATCAGAGATTATTTCAACCAAATAATCCATTTTTTTTCAATAAATGAACTCAAGGGAGGGTGTTTTTTAATATTAATTTAAGAATATTAAATAATTTTTATTCACGCTGCTATTTTATAAAGTCAGGTTTAAATTCATGTTTTAAGTACAAAGTAAATTGATCAAAAGTGACAGTAAAGATTGAAAAAATATTGCTATAAAAATGCAGTTCTTTTAAACTTTCAGAGGAATAAATTACATTTTGAAATATATACAAATAGAAAAGTCTTTTTAAATTGCAGTAATATTCCACAATATTAATATTTTACTCTATTTTTATCAAAAAAATCCAACCTTGTTAAACATAAGAAACTTTCAAAAATATTGAAAGAATCTTACTGACCCCAAACTTTTGAACGGTAGTGTATGTAGACCAATGAAACAATAAATAATATTACACAGGTATCTTTAATTACTGCCAAGTCAAGGAAGCATCATGAAACTATTCTAAAGACAGTCTTAGTTCTCAAGATTTAAGGAAATTGTTGGTTTGATCTTCGCGGGAGGGAATCGTACCCATCACTATTGTGTTGTTAACCTCCAGTTGCACCAGCATAATTGTCTCTGCATTAACGCTGTATTCATGGTGTGTTAAAATTAGCTTAATTACGTGCAACCTGAGATTCTACTCTGAGCACATCCTCAAATTATTTGTTTCTATGGCAACCCTCATAACCAAACCATTCCATATGTGGTTGTGTTGATGATAGCAAAATATTAAATCTCTACATTGGTCAACCTTTATATGCTTTTGAAAAATAAGAACAAAGCAAGCACATCAGGTAACACTGGCTTTAATAAAATAGCATATCAAACAGAAATATGTATAGATGTAACTCGCTACATTGTTGTAGAAGTTTTCATAAAATGCAGTAAGTGCGACTTTGATTGTTTTGTTTTTATCCCCAGTCATTATTACTGTAATTTAAACAGACCAAAATTCACTGTGCCTTGTTATGGTGACATTATCAAATTCCATGGTCATTTGGTGATAAATATATTTCCTAAAGGCTCGTTGTCCTTTACTTGTGGCTAAGCCTCATAGCCAGCCTGTAAGAAATGCTCATTTCAGAGGCCTGGTCTGATCGGAACAGTTTACAGCCGCTTTTGCTGCCAGCTTGTCAACAGGGTGCTAAAAAACACCGGGTCTGAGAGCTTTCAGCTTGTTTGAGCACACTGCCCTGCACTTGAGCTACTAGAGGAGCTGCAGAGAGAGGAAAGGCAGGGAAAGAAAGTAATCAGAAGGTGCGAGCATTTATTACCACTGGCTTTTAACTGACTCTCCACTGGCAGAGTCCCAAAATTGAAGCCATTTTTCTCATGCGCTTTCTCCCATTCTTGATTAAGACAGGCAATATGTCTCAAACCTCGCTGTCCTGAACTTCGGACAAATGATCTTTTCTTCTTCTGCTGAGATGAAGCCATTAAAGCATCTGACCATCTTATCTCTGTCTGCGCTAAACTGTCAGCGATTGGTGTGTGTGGAAATCTCTCAAGCTGAAATTTATGGGACCTGTTTGGCTCTGGCGGTTTCCTAAAAGAACTAATATTAAAAGGGAGAAAATACCTTTTTTTTTAAAGAAAATTTGAGATATATTTTTTATTTTTGTGCCATTTCAATGGAAAACATTAATAGTTCTGTATGTAACATGCAAAGATTTGAATTGATAAATATAGTGTTTATATACAAAAATGGGTGTGACAAAACCTGGTCAGCTAGAAAACCTGAGGCTGGTTTTATTGATTCTGAGCACAGTGTATACATAAAAAATTATACTTCGTCTCTTGATTATGACAAAAAGATCATGAATTGCTATTAAAAGGATGGCAATAACTATTTGATTTTGTTCATCTTTTTTAAAGGCCTGTAAAATAGAGAGTATTTTTTACAGCCTTTCCAATGACTTTAAAACCTCTGTTAAAGCAGCAAGGAGAAATAAAGATTGATCATCTTCTGTCCTCTGCCTTGCCACATTGTTTTATGTTACTTTATTTTTTTGCACTATTTAAAATATCATGAACATTTTAAGGAAACCATGTTAAATTATACAACAGTATGATTTGTGTCAGTTCGTGTTTCTTTTGTTTTATTTCTTCCTTGCACAGGAACCTTGAATTAAGGTGTAATTCTCAATTCCATCAACTTATGCACTAACTTTTTTTCCGAGTCTATTTTTAAAAAAGGTGAGCTATGTGACCGGTTACAAGGCTCGACTGCAGTTTTTCTGCTGTGCTTGTCCTTTTCCTTGGGAGATGGTGGTCAGCCTGTGGAAATTTCTCTTAACGGAGTGCAAGTTGCAGAACTCGGGAGAGAGAAAAAAACACCTTCAGGAGGCCATTAATTGAGGTTTTTCTTCACTAGGTCAGCTGGCACAGTCCTGAGAGCAGCCGAGTCCTGGCAGTGCCCCAGGGCTGGGTTCATGTCTCCTGAGCTCATCAGTAAAACAGGCTTCTGCTGTATGCCAACAGGAATGTCAAATCAGCATTCCTTCCACGCCGGCACATTTTCATAGTCTTAAGAGATTATATGGACGGCTGGCTTTCACTTTGGTTTGCAGGAGTGGATCGTTCCAATGTAATTAATGCAATCACTGCAAAAGTTTTTGTTTAAATGGGTCGTTCTCACAGGCGAGCGCCTTGAGGGCTTGTGTTTCTGCCCTCTATAATGGGGCTAATTGGGCCTTAGATGTGTGCAAGGAAGATATTATTCTCTCTATCCTCACATTCTTTTAATTGGCCAGAGTCATTTATTTCTTCAATTGCGCACTAACTATATAATGCTATGGGTGCTCCAACTAATTTACTGTTGTTTATTCCTGTTTCATTATAACTGCTGTTATATTCAGAAACTAACGAGAAGATGATAATCAGGCCTGTTTCACACACCTCACGTTTGATGCAACTGGTGCATGTTTGTATGCTCATATTGACAGGATGCAGAATTCACACTGCATGCACCTGTTTCTGACAATGACTTATGACTGAATCCAGATGACTTAAGCAGTTTTGCATAAAGTTGAGTGTTTTTAAAGGTTTTGATGCTCTCACTGCTTGTTCATCTACATGAGCCTGTCACTCAGCTCCTATAGATAATTCACTGAAGATGCCTGTTTACTTAATTCTAGTTACGTATGTAAAAATGGAAATACGCTCAAGTTAATGTTGTATAGATAGATAGATATTTTTTCCTTCATGTTCCTGACAGAGTTGAAGCGTTGGAGTGTTTTAGCACTCGACCCAGTTCGAGCTCCCTTCTCGGCAGGATTCAGACTTGGCACTCCGCACTGTATCAACACTGTGTGTGTTTCCTTAACCTTGAGGCTGGAACGCCAGAGGGCCAGCGCAAACAAACTGATACACTTGTGCCAAAAGCAAGCCTTTCAAGCTAAAGGGAAGGTTGTGAGGCTGCTGGTGCTTTACTAACACACCGCCCCAAATTCTGGAGCCCTTGAAATGGCACTCACGGCTTAACTTCATTAGTGGGTTTAGATTTAATTACACCTCATTAGGCCTCTTTTTTAGCAGCTTACAAATATTTAAGCAATTTTGAGGTGTTGCGTTAGCAAGGTTTTTGTGGAAAGGATGCAAAATTCTCCCAGGCGTGGTTTAGATTTGTATCAGGGAACTGTAGAGCCTAGGGCTGCTGTCAGTTAATCTGCAAGGAGATGTTGGATGTCTCTTCAGTTTAAAAGTCAATGTGAATTGCCATTTGCAACCCATTTTTCTCTCACTACTTATTTAAGAGTGCAGCAGGATATTCAACTTGAGATTAACCAGTTATTATCTGGGAATTTATTGGATCATGAAAAGTGGGTGTTGCCCAAATGAAGTTTTGGTAAAACAATGAATCGCTATTATCTAATAGCCTGATCTAATAGCCTGTCAGCAGATGTTTCAATGTTTCGGTCTTCAGTGTCACATGAACCTTCAGGATCATTCTAATATGCTGATCTGGTGCTCAGGAAATATTTCTTATTATCAGTTTTGAATTTATTATTATAATTTTTATATATATATATATATATATATATATATATATATATATAAAACTGTGATGCATTTTCTGGTTAAGATCTTTTTAACATTAGACATGTCTTTACTGTAACTTTTGATTCATTTAATACATCCTTTCAGAATAAAATAATTTTACAGTATGATTAGAGGTTGCAAAAATGATTTAATGTCTTTTTAATTAATTATACAGTAAGACCGGGAACATGCATTTAAAAATAAATTAGGGCAATTCTAATTTAATGTTGACTATAATGTGCCAATACTATTCATGCACTAAGCCCGTGTTTTTCCTGTCTCTGTCCCTTTCTTTTTTTCCTGGCTCTTTCTATTTCTATTTTAGGATGTGTTTGGATGCAAGGGACCCTTACTGTGGTTGGGACCGAAAGCAGCGCCGTTGCACCACCATAGAGGACAGCTCCAACATGAGCCAGTGGTTCCAGAACATCACTGCCTGCCCGGTAAGGAGCAGTCGTTTAAAGAGTGCCTCACTCACTGTCTTATGCATGACTGATGTTCCAACATGTGTCCGCCGTCTCCATAATAGTGCTCAGTCAGTCTCCCACTGAAAGGTGCTATGCCACATGATTGATAACATCACTTGAGGCTGCTGCTTTGTGGTCATTATTTTTTAGGACTGAGATTCTGCATGCATCCAACCTTCAAATTCACACATTTTTTTCTCATTTATTCCAGCTGAGGAACCAAACCACAGATGGTGCGTACGGGCCCTGGGCTCCATGGCAACCCTGCAGCCACGATGACGGCGAAGGCACCAGCACATGTCTTTGCCGATCGCGGGCATGCGATAGTCCACCACCTCGCTGTGGAGGAAAAAACTGCGAGGGGCCGACCATTGAGGTGTCCAACTGTTCAAGGCAAGTACAAAGTTTTTCCTTAAAGGAATAGTTAAGCCAAATAATAAAAAAATTAAGTTATTGCATTTCTATGATCTTTTTTTTTTTTCGTCTGCTCGACATCCTGCATCTACGGTGGTGAAACTGCTGTTTTTAAGCTGTGTTTTTACCAGAAGTGGCAGTTCTCTCATCACGCAAGATTCGCTGCAGGAACATTTTAGCAAACTGAGAACATTTCCCAATCAAAATTCATTACCGAACCTGTCTGTCCTCTTTCTTTTCCATCAAGTCACATGCCTGGCGGTGCTGCCAAAAAAAATAAAATGATATATATATATCCCAAATGAGAAAATGAGCTTGTACCCATCACGTCTTATCAAGGGTCACATGCTTGATGCTCACTGTTTTTTCTGCAGGAATGGAGGTTGGACACCCTGGTCGTCCTGGGGCCAGTGCAGCACAAGCTGTGAGATTGGGTTTGAAGTCCGCCAGAGATCCTGTAACAATCCTTCTCCCAGGCATGGCGGCCGAGTGTGTGTGGGGCAAAGCAGAGAACAGAGGTAAGAAAAGAGGTTCGTTTTTTTTTAAGACCTCAATCAACTTAAACATATCATACTTATACTTATATACTCATTAGTTATTTAAGATGGTTTCTTTTAAAGGGCACTAAATCATTATTTTTTTTATTTTTTTTTATGGTCACCCTGAGGTCCACTTGTAATGTTTATCGGTCTTTAAACCAAAAATAGACATTATATTTAGTTTTATAATACCATTTCTACTCTCTGATCCTTTTAGTTATATTGATTTATTTTTTTCTCTTTTGTTCCAGAGGAATAGTTCGCTCCAAAATGAAAAGTCTGACACAATAAAATGACTCCATATGAATATATTCCAAGTTTTCTGAAGCCATATGATAATTATGTGTAATGAACAGATTGATATTTACAGTTATGCAAGATTTTTTGTTTGCTATGTCTGTTTTTAAATCACAGTTGTAGGTAAATAAAATGGTTACTTAATTGTTAAATGAAATAAAATATTTTTAAAATATATTTTTTATTTTAGCTAGTTGCCAAAGCAAATATATATAAAATTAATGCAAACTGTAAACGAACTACAAAGCTGAGAAAAATAACAAAATTACAAAAAAATTAAGTAAAATTAAAACAGAAAATATAGAAATAAATGATTATGCTAAATATTCATAAAAACTAATAGTATCTGTAAGACAAATAACACAGGTGTATTGCATTTTAAGTGCAAGTTAAATTTAAAATCATTGTAATCCAATAATCTTCCCCTCGATGGAAACTATAGTGTAGATTGGACAACAGGTTCACAAGTATCTCATAACCAACTGCAAAGTTGTCAAACCTGTGGCAATCTTTCTTATAATATGACCTTTCTCTTGTTTTATCAACTCAGAGCAGGCATGACTTAAACTCATGATATGAGTAAAACACATTTTTTGTGCTCACCAGATTCTGCAATGAGAAGGTGTCGTGCCCTCAGCTCATCTTTTGGTCATCATGGTCGCCCTGGTCCAAGTGCAGCTCAGAATGTGGGGGAGGGGTGCACTCTCGCTCCAGGAACTGTGAGAATGGAAATAGCTGTCCAGGATGTGCGCTGGTACGTACCCATACACTTACACACACGTTTTAGCCTTGCAACCTCCTGCACGTCCATGATAACCAAGCAGATCTCCTCCCAGAAAGATATGTGCGATGTACTGTAAAAGTGGAGCTCATTTGTGATTCAGGAGAGACTGAGTGGACTAGACGAATCAAATATACAACACACTGTTTCATTTTAAAGATTTATGCAGTTCTGAGACCTTCACTTACAGTAAGTTGATGGTCTACACAAGCCTTGCAGTTATGTACATTCATCAACTTCAAAATTAAAATGAAAAAAAAAAACATGCCTATGAAGAGACTAAATATAAACCTACTCTGTGAAATATTTATTGGAGTGAATGTCCAGAAAAGTGTTATACACTTTAATTGATTTAAAGACTTATTTTATGTTAACAAAACATGTTATGGCATCGTACAGTTCAGTTCAGTAACTGTTATTCTTAGCATGGCGAGAATCCATTACACAAAATCTATCTTACATCTCTGTCCGAAAGCATGCATACTTGTAGAAAAATCCATGGGTCTATAGAATTTGTTTGTTATATCTGTTTATATCTTTTATACATTATATGCTGTTATGAATCTTTCAATACAAAAAAAGATCAAGACGAATCAAAATAGCATTCACTTTCCTCTAAAATGCTCTTTTGCTCTTACACTTTAAATTGTACAGATTTCTTTGCTCTCCAACTCTCTTAAGAGGTGCAATTAATTTAAATTTAATTGACTTAATTAGTACTCAAATTAATGTTCCATGCAAAGAACTATAACACCCCCTTAGGTGTCTAGCAAGAAGCCATTCAATTTTATTAAATGTTCACAGTGATGGCACAAGAATAAGCTTCACGTGCATCTTAAGAGTTGTGGTAATGTCACCTGTGCGTGAGGAATGAGCAAATGGATGATGTCATCTCTTTGTCAATTTTCCTCATTGCAGGAGTACCAGGCGTGTAATCTGGAGTCCTGTCCGGAGGTGCGCCGAAACACCCCATGGACCCCTTGGGTGCCAGTGAATATAACCCAGGGAGGGGCACGGCAAGAGCAAAGAGTTCGCTACATCTGCCGGGCCCAACTGGCTGACCCTCATGAGCTTCAACTGGGCAAGCGTAAAGTGGAGACACGCTTCTGCCCCAATGACGGGACGGTAACTTGTGAAACAGACTGTGAGTGTATTGATCCTTTTTCCTAATGCACACCCACACCTAAATGAACAGATCAGCTGAGCTTGCTGATACTGCTGGATCGATGACAGTTCAGGGGTCACAGTTCAGCCCTTGCCCACTTTTTACATGACGGGCCCCACATTGATTAACTGTATCTTCCTGTCTGAATTCGGGGGAGGTCAACCACTTGAGGTGCACATGGAATGCATTAGAGACAAGGGAGTGTCAGTATTCACCTTGTGCAGGTTGCTGTGACCAGAATGTTTTTTGTCAGAGATGCTGTAAACACAGCATGACATTGGTAGGTTTTCTTTAGCAACCTTGTATTACACAGGAAAATGCCACTCCTTAAAATAACACACTCCGAGAGTGCTGCAGTGATGATGAATTGTAGTACGCCAAACTGGAAACCAGAAACAATGGGAGTTTTTCCATCAGACTTTTGAATCATTGCAGAAATTAAACTCTGTGACCAACAGAAGTTTATGATTCTTACACATTTTGCCCGGATGTGCTAATATACTAACACTCTTCCTGGATTTGACAAAAATACATCATCCTTGCTGTACTCTGTTCATAAAACGACTTAATGGCTGTTCACACCAAGAACAAACAGCTGTAAAGATAGCTAATTATTATTTAAAAATAACTACATTAGGTGCATTCGGAATCATCAAAACAGTGTCAGTAGTTTGTGATAATAATAATTCAATGATAAAATAAAAGTACAAGCAAACTTGTAACATTGCAATATATGTTTTACAGCTCTAGTTGAGGAGCTTCTCAAGACGCCTGGTGTGCGACTGACAGGCTCTGGCTGGTCATCGTGGGAGATGTGGTCAGCTTGCACTCAGGACTGTGCCAAAGGCTACCGCAGTCGCAAACGCACCTGCACCAGCGCAGAGGGCAAAAGCCTTCCCGCCGCCTGCCGGGGATCTCCAGTGGAATATCAGGACTGCAATCCTCAGCCCTGTCCAGGTAACACACACCCTCAGAAACACGCATGTAAGCACAAGCAGACTCCACACACACATTTACATATGTACACACAAATAAGCACGAGTTCAGTCCAACATATGCTCATAATCAAGGTAGTTGCTTATCATGCAAAAGCCTCTGCTTCCATTTGAGTGTGTGAAGTATATTACTGATTTCATTAGCTAATGGAATTCTGAAGCCCCATGGGGACCTGCTGTGGTCAAATTAAGAGGTTTCACCATAATTCCAAACAGACATGAACTCACGGATAAATCAAATACTCTTTTCTGATTTAGAAATCACAAGTTCAAATGAAATTTAAAGGACCACACTGCAAATTATCTGACCAATCACCCTGAAAGTTCCCAGCAGATGGTTTTGTGTTTTTCTTTAGACATATTGACAGCCACTTGCCAATGCATTGTCCGCTCTAAACTCTCTCAGAGTGTGACAAATGAACAGCCACAGTATTTGTTTTACAATCAGGCAGAAAGGGAAAATAGGATTGAAATGACAAAGCAGAAGGGGGTAGGGCACACGGATTCAAACACATTACTGACATCAGCCAACCATTTTAATCATTGTTTTGACCTCAGATGTGCACTCCAATCCAACGCCTAGCTTCTCCCTCGGTGTGCGAGGTTGCTGGATTAACTGTGATTGAGATCAGTCTGCCTTCACACTTCAGTCGTGCCCCAGTACACACATGCTAATCCACTGAAGTTAAACAGTGCTTCTAGAGCAGAGAGAAGGAGACACCCCTAACCTTCTTCTCCATCAGTCTGAAGAGACGTCTAGAGGATGGTGGCAGGGCCTGTTAAAGTGAGAGGAAACTGCACAACAGCAATGCTTCTATCCTGGTCAGTTTAAGGTGGTAGCTGTGATTTGAAACATGATAGTTGCTATCTAGCTGGTAGATCATCTACAAACAAGTTGGTTATACCTGGTTTTTGGGACATGGTGTGACCAGCTTGGAACAGCTTGATATCGGTCACCAGCTAAATCTTTATTTTCCAGCGGGTTAAACAAAGAAATGGAGGTGAACAGCTGGCAAGTCTCTAGCTTTGTGGGTCAAATAAAACAGTTTGAAACTCCAAGTGCGACATTCTGCCCTGAACTCTGCATGTCTGAATCACCATCACATCTCATAACAGATGTCTGCTCGCCTTGTCCGCCTTGTGGGAATTTTCAATCATGTCCGTTTTTCTTTCTTTTTTCTTTTTTGGATTGTTTTGTGTTTGCCTGCTTGATTGATGCTGTTTTATGTTTATGTTCGGAACATTGTGTTTGCATCCTCCACATCCTCCGTCTTTCTTGTTTGCACTGCATTTGTGTCTGCTTATCTGATGCTTGGATGATTGTGCCCCGTTCCTTGCCTGATTGTTTTGTGTTTGTCTTTGTATGTCGTGTTTGTTTGTACGTGTTTGGTCTGTGCAGTTAACGGTGCCTGGTCTTGCTGGTCATCATGGTCGCAGTGCTCAGTGCCCTGTGGAGGTGGGCACTACCAACGAACACGCACATGCACCAACCCCGTCCCTGCCAATGGAGGGGACATCTGCATCGGCTTGCACACAGAGGAGGCTCTTTGCAACACACACACCTGTGATGGTAAGATCAGTTCCAATCCAGAACCACAAATGAGATGAAACGATGCTTTAAGTGAAATGTGCTACAAAAAACTCGAGGCTCTCCAAATTGAGCTCTACCTCTGTCTGTAAGCACAAGATACATTTGGTTTTCAGGGCGTCATCTGTTCACAACACCCATTATCATCAACATTAGGAAACATGCAGTTTCTATAAAAGCTACAGATGGTACCATAAATGAGCTGCATGCATCCATGCATAGAAGTGTGCTTGTACAAGCAGACTGTAGCAATGCAAAGCTTTGTTGCCACATTCTGCTGCCATCACTTCAAAAAAATCAGATGTTCCTTTCAGACAAAACTGAAATATTTATGAAGAATGGATCATACTGTATAAAGCCCTGTAGCTTTTACAAAAACGATACTACCTTTATTGCTTTTGACTCTCTTATTAACACATCAAATCCATTCTGTTGATAGAAGATCCTGTGTTTAATTATCAATCAAGTAAAATAAATTCCTTTAAAAATATTAAGAGCTAACTCAGAATGCAAAACATCCCATAAATGCAATTTATAAGGTTCCATTACAGTTAGGTTTCTGTCTTAAAAATTCTTCATGACATATCGTTTGCTCTAGAAAAAAAAAAAAAGAAAGTTGATGTAGCAGTTATCAGGGCTGCCTTTTATCATTCTTAACAGTGGATCTGCATTTTCTGAAATGCTGTGATATTTTCTGGGTCTAGTTGCTGCTGATATTAAAGTATTTTTGATCCTCGATTCAAACATTTGGCCCCTGTTGGCCCCAGACATGAATGACAAATATGTTAGGTTGCATATAGTCTAGGCAAACATCTTAAAAGCTGAAATATGAAAGGAATGTGTCTATTTACTGATTGGATTATACCAGCAAACAAATACATTTTAAATCAAAGTTTCTTCTAAGTAGAGTTCTTGGTACACTTGCTCTGAAAATATTTCCTTAGACTGTTTTTGCTCAGATCATTTTTGCCTCCTTGTGTGCCTCTGGCGGTGTTTGTTTCATGTGTGTGGGTGGGCCGTTGAGTCGGCAGTACTCTGGTTAGATTGCCACCTGAACTGTGAGGATGGCCAAAATTAGAGCGCTCCATTTAAAGAGGACAATTTTTGGATGAAATTTTCAAACTGGGGACATAATTACTGATTATAACGACTTACACTGTCGTTTTAAACGTTGCGTTGGGTATCGTGCCGCGTAAACATGAAACCATGTCTGCATTTGTGATCTACACTGTTTGATTAGTCAGGGGCAAACTTTTTATATATGAACACATACTTACAGGCTATGAGTCAGAAGTGACAAGACGTTTATATATATTGGTATTAAATGCATTTCCTGAGAATTTATATTTCACGTTTTTACTGCAAATGTCGAAATATGTGCTCTTTGGTCCATCAGTGCTTGAGTCATTGATCACATTCGAATAAAATATCAAAATTGACTGATTTATGAATGTATATGCATAGTTCTCATCAGTCAGAAATACAGATAAACGCTTTCATTTGTTGTATTTTTGATCCTGAAAGAAAACAGAACAACAAAAGAGCGAATCATACCACCGTCTGAGGTTGTGCTTCAAGTCGAACGCACCCATTTTTAAATCGTTCACAGCTGAGCATTGCGAGAGGTGGATCTGTGCCAGAGTGCACATTTGAATGAGCTGCACAGTCATTTTCAGATGCATTTAAAAAAAAACAACAACAACCCTGGATAGCCTAGATTAGGCCCATATTCACAAATGTGTTAGGAATGAAATATCTGATATTCCTGTACATGCAAGTGGAAGTGTATTGTTGTTTAAACACCTTTATAACGATCGCGTTAGTTGAGCTGTATGAGCGATATAATTTTATGACACAAATTTTGAAATAGGCTTAAATCAAACACATTTTAATTCAGATTCTGTAAAAAAAAAAAAAAAAAATATATATATATATATATATATATATAAACTGAAAACAACGAAAAAAACAAACAGCTGGCTGGTCTTTTACATCTGTTAACTAATGACTCATGTAGCTGTTCGCGTGGTTGTGATTTTTTTAAAAGTGGAACGTAGCCCTATTTTTACGTTTGCACGTGACTGTTTTGAACCCGTTTTTAGACCTGTGTTTCCCCTGTGTCCGACCCGACCCGCACCCGTATCCGACACATTTGGATATTTTTCACCCGTTTCAGCCAAATTTGAGGGAACCTGTGCAGGACTCTACAGTGGGCTACTCTCCCAGGTTCAGGAAACAGTCCTCCGTAAAAAGCACTGCACACATCTTTCACAACGTAACACACAGCATCTCCACGACATGGTGACGGCGGCAGCAACTATACTAGCAAGAATTAAAGTTACACCTTATTTCTTTGCATGGACATTTGGGCGGTGTTATGCAAATTTTCCCACACAGTTATGTAGATGTGGGGGTACGTTTAAATGAGGCGTTTTAGAAGGGCGTGGACAAGTCTTAACTTTTATAAAGAATATCTCTTTGGGTTTGAGACTTTAGTCTTTGCAACTTTAGGGATCTTATTTATACACAAACAGCTTGTAACACTCTAAAGAGAAATAAAAACTTAAAATAGCATCATATGACCCCTTTAAAGGGATAGTTCACCCAAAATCATCGTTAACATTTTAATCATTGTAAACACTGTTCAACCAATTTTATAGTCATATACTCACTGTTAAGTTGTTCCGAACCAGCACCAGCAAAAGGTGCAATTTGAAATAATCTACTGATTTCTCTCATGCAATTACTATAAATGGGGACGTATGTTAATAGATTAAAGTCAATATTTCAATAATTTAACAATACATTTGCATATTCATAGTTGTCTGATAATTTATTATTATTCGTTATTACTCTAATTATATAAGATGAAGACAGAAATATTACTATTGTAAATTACAATTACTGGAAAGTAAATTATAACTATTATATTATATTATAAATGTAATTATAACAATTTTATTTTACACTACACTACTATGTTACATTACTTATGTTCTTCACAACTACACATTCCAAACCCCTCAAGCTTATAAAATGTATAATCTTAAGCTTTTATTTGGTGGAATACTGATGAGATGCTTTAAGCTTCTGTCCACAAACATTTTGGAAATTATGCAAATGTAAATAAAGAGGACCTAGGACACATTGCGTTCACACATGCACATTTAATCACATGCAAACATGGAGTTTGTGAGAAGCAGCATTTGCTAAGTATATTATTACATTCAATTTTATGATTGTTTAAATTGCAGCCTTTGATTTGATAATTGTTCAAAGCTGTATCGCAATTGCTGTTTAATACAGATTATTTGTGCAGCACTATTTATCCATTTTATTTTTCCATTCAATTATATTTTTTAGCTTTTCATCAACTCACTAACCCTTGTTAGGGAAACCTTGACTACGAATTTAGTGCACGTAATTCAGAGCACTTTAGAGCTGTTTTATTATAGCTAATTTTGGTGCTTGACAGAGGAAAGTCACAGAGGTTTAGAATGTCGTGAGGGTGAACAATTGATGACAGAATGTTCATTTTGGGGTGAACTGTTTCACTCCTGTGTTTATAACTGTGCTTTGTGCAGGTGGGTGGATGGCTTGGTCGGTGTGGTCTGAGTGCAATGACTCAGGCCTGCAGCTGCGCAGTCGAGTGTGCGGAGCTCAATTCACACCATGTGTGGGAAACAGCTCCCAGCAACGAGACTGCAATGAGATCCCAGGTGAGAGAGAGCTATATATAAACACACGCATATATTCACACAGCGTCCTACTGTTCCATTATGCAGCAAAGCTTTACCCAATTGCAGTGTTACTTTTATTAAATAAATGTACACTTTTAAACCCTGTCAACCTTGCTGTTGTTTTTAATAGATTAGATGCAATATGTTTACATGCGCTTATTCATTACTCTGTCTGGTGGAGTGGAAGTGTTCAAAGTGAAGAGCTGAACGCACCCAGCCTGCGAGAACACGAGTTGTCAGAGCGGAATACCAAGGCACTTAATTAATATTAATGTTATGCCAAAAAGCATCCTCACATCCTATTTCTCTCCAATTTTGGGAAACGGGTTCCAAATCTTGAGGTGTCTTAGATGGTGAGGAGATCAAGAGGAATTTTGCATCTCAATCAACACCCCCCCCCCCCCACACACATACCCATCTCTGCTCTTTGTGGATTAATTAAGGGAGGCAAAACAAGAGAGCAGGAAATGACCTGTTCACGGAAATTATTTTAGCATCAGCCTGCTTTTTTAAATTGTTGGTTTATGGTTATATTGTCACAACCCAAAATTGAGCAACAGAACAGACAAAAAAAGGACACTGAATGCATTAATAAAATAAATTGTGACTAACCATGTAATTCTGCATAGTTATAATAGCAAAATAAGTAAGCCTATTAGCTTTTAAAAGGAGGTTTTTATGTCTTTTGATGTTGACCTCAAGGTTGCATCTATTTTATAAAGATATGAATAATTTGCATATTGTTTGGGCCTGTAAAGTTCATGTAATATTGATAGTTTTTGTTATACTTTTATATTATTAAGAAAAAAGTGGTATTATTTTTAGTCAACAGTTTATGTCTAAAGTAAAATGTATATTTACACACATTTGACAGCTCAACAATTTTGAGAATTTTATCCAAAGAGACTTGCATTGCATTCAGGGTATTTTTTTTTTGCGTTTCCTTGGATGCAACCCAATTACACTTGCATTGCTGCTGTCATGCTCTACTGCTTGAGCTACATGAATTTAGATTTTGATGCAAAACACACACCCAGAGTAGTGGGCAGCTACATCCAGTGCCCAGGGAGCAATTGGGGGTTCAATGCCTTGCTCAAGGGCACTTCAGCCATGGAAGAGAGCCGCCCCCCACAACCCCTGCCAGCACCAGAGTCTCAAACCTGCGTCCTTCGGGTTGCAAGTCCAACTCTCTAACTATTAGGCCTGAGCTGCCTAAGATGCCGGGTCAATTTTAAAGATGTTTGGCATCAGTTCAGACATTCAGAATGACCCTTGCAAGAGCTTATCCTGTGTGAACAGCCATTAACCATACACCTCTTTCTCTTCACAGCCATTCTTCCAGCATCTAGTTATGAGAAGGACCAGCAGTGTTGGGGTAAGTGCTTTGACCCATATGTTTGTATGGTGTTCACCCGCATGTTAGCATGCACTTATGCATGCACGCTCTCGTGAGCGCTCAAAAACATGTAGCAATGTGCTGCTTGTGTGTCATGTTTCATGTCAGCTCCTTTTCATTCCAAACTCAGGCAGAAATGGAATTGCTAAGCAGGTTTAAGTGAGTGAACTTTATAATACACACTGCTGATCTTCAGTTTTCCATGTGTCGTGCTCCATGGCACTTGTGGCTCTCCCATGCAGAGGTGCTTTCTTTCCAGTGCATGCACCAGATGAAAAATACATGAGCGGGCACAGCGGTGTTTTAAGGTTGCGGATCCAGGCCACATCGTCTGATGACTGCTCTCAAAGGTGGCACCGCAGTGCTAATTTGGTGTTTCTCCAGGTGGCAGCGCATATTACCCATCGTGCTTCAGCAGTGGTGCTCTCCTGAGTGATCGTTGTCCAATTAGAGCAGTTCATGACGGGGTATGGCGTTTGCTCTCCTCAATCACATTTCGCACTCATTACGGGTCAGACCGGCAGGATGCCCGGTCTGTCACATCGGCCAGATAATCACAGCACTGTCCCTCTGTACTGCATCATTCAGCCAGACACTTTGAAACACCTGCCTACCTCTGGTTGATGGCTACGGACATCTAGCATTAATAAAGAGGGATGCAATGACGCTGTATCGCTCCTATTCTACTGACAAGGATGACTATATTGTCTCATTATTTGAAAAAACAAAGTCTGGATGAAAATGGCAACATACTACAGTTATTTGCGGACAAATGGTTACAGTAATGTTTCTGTTGTTTTCCCAGGGTTCACTCTGCTTCACCTGATAGCTACAGGAGTGTCATGTTTCCTGGGTGCCGGTCTGCTGTCCTTCCTGGTGTACGTGTACTGTCAGCGGTTCCACAAGCCCTCACAGGAGTCTGCTGTCATCCACCCCACCACTCCCAACCACCTCAACTACAAGGGCAACACCACACCAAAGAATGAGAAATACACACCCATGGAGTTCAAGGTCAGTGTTGACACCATACCCCCCCCCCCCCCCCTAAAAAAAAACAAATATCAGTTTAACATCTCTGTTTTACACATTTTACCATATTCAAATCTATTTCCTAGATGTTAGGCGTGTCTGGATGCTCGATCAGATTATCTCATCTTATCTCGATAGCACCAGTGTTTACATTTTTTGTAGGAAATGCATTTTATGTAGTCTGCATATTAAGCTGTGTCTATTTCAGCATCAGAAAATGATATTTTTCTTTTACATTTCCCCACAGCTGAGCTATCAGAAAAGTTGCGAGCAGTCAAGTAACCAATAACCACATGCTCATTTGTTTTGTCTGAAATGAGCATCACTAGATAACTGATAGTTTAGAGATTACCGCTGGTTTCACTCTCCCCACGGCCGCCTCTTCTGGTTGCATGCGTTTCCTGGCACACACTCTGTCTTTATTAATGGGCTCCATTAGGCTGTTTAAGCAGCAGCCGCTCAGTGGACTCCCACAGCTGGTTGTGACTGATCGTCGAGCTCATCCAATTAGTATGGCTCAACTCGCTCTCCCTCCACCTCGTGTCCTTGCTGTGACACCTGCGCGAGTCTTTTGCCACTTTTTCCATCGATCTTCTGCATGACCACTCGAAACTCATTATGAGACTTGGGCAATACAAGTGGATCGAGAAAGAAGTGGCCACTGCAAAAGGCAGCCGTTCTGGTCTCTGTCCATGTATTCCCAGGGCATGTCGGTGTGCAGATGGCTGTGTGATATCAACCGTGTGACACGGAGGCTCTCTGATTGATGGATGTTTGAATAAGCATCCATTGAGAGCCACATCATAAATCAGGATGAATCTTCCTATTGTTTTTTTTCTCCATTCTGTCACCGATGGAGTTTCGGTTCCTTGCCGCTGTCGCCTCTGGCTTGTTTAGTTGGGGTCACTTCATCTACAGCGATATCGTTGACTTGATTGCAAATAAATGCAGAGACACTATTTAAACAGAACAGAGATGACATCACTGAATTCAATGATGAACTGCCTACTGTCTTTTTGCATTATCGACACACTGTTTTGCTAATGAATGTTGTTCAGTTGCTTTGACGCAATGTATTTTGTTTAAAGCGCTATATAAATAAAGGTGACTTGACTTGACTTGACTTGACTATTGTGCACAGGGTACGGTTTGTCGAAAGCCTGCTAGAGATACCACAGTTAGGTAGATGTTATTTGGTATCGTAATAGACAAACATTTGCTTCACTTGTCACTCATTGGCTCTAGGATAAAAAGCAATTTCATCGGTCTTGTTCAGCCTGAAAATGGAGATCTCAGCCTCTTTGTAGAGCTATTGTTTGCCAAGTATTGAAAACTATAATTGTTGCACGGCAGTTCTCAGCTACAGGGAGTCACTCAAATCAATCTTGTATGTTTCATAGCTTCACTCCCCCAGTAACCGAGCTGCAGCTTTTTAAAGAGCTAGACAAATGATTTCTCGAGAGCTCTACATTTCACACACACACACACACACACACACACACACACACACACACACACACTACTTTCATCCATGACCCTGAGTTCACCACTTCTAAATTGAAACGTTTATCAGCTGTGGCCTCCATTCCGTAGTGCCTTACATATTTAAAGGTGTAGTGCGTCATATCTGCTCTAGTATTTAAAATGTTGCTGTGGAGTACTAAGTAGTTTTAACTCAAGTGGTAGATATGCGGTTTCTAGAGTGTAAATTTTAGCATTTTATAGGGTGTTCTGTAAAGCTGCTTTGACACAATCAGTATTGTATAAAGTGCTATACAAATAAAGGTGACTTGACTTGTTCTACAGGGGTTTTGTGTGTGTGTTGCTATAAGGTTTGCTTGGGTGGTTTGAATGTTTTTATTATTATTGTTGTTGCTTTGGTGGTCTGATCCTTATTAAAATTAACCATGGTTTTATTAAAAGTTTACATACTTTTTTGGCTGATTGATTATTATTTCTACAGCCACAGTTTTACTACAAATAATACCACAGGGTAGCTAAACCATAGTTAATTTGTAGTTAACATGGTTTAACTACATGTACCATTTTTGTGTGCGTGTTATATGTTGCCACTTTCCATATGGTTTTTGGTGTGTAACGAGTGAATCTTAGCATGTTGTTAGGATCTTCTTCAGTGATTTTATAATGTTTATGTGTGGTTCCTAGGCTGTTATTTGAGTTTTTTTTTTTTTTTTACATATTTCTATGTAAATTGGTGTTCTGGGAGGTTTTTATATGATGCTACTGTATGTGTTTTTTTATGTTGCTGTTGTTGGTGTTCTTTAGCGTGTTACCTTGCTTGGGTGGTTTGTATGGATTTTAACATGTTGCTATTTAGTTGCTGGAATGTTCTAAGCATGTTTTTAGAATGTTCTAAGCATGTTTACAGCATGTTTTTAGTATGTTTTCAGAGATTTTTTACATCTTGCTAGAGTGTTGTTGTTTTAATGTTGCTATGCAATTGCTGCGGTGTTTTAAGTGGTTTTAAGGGGTGCATGATAAATATCGGCCGATAATTAATGCGCATCTCGTCAGTATAGCTGTGCAAATTCACATTCATTATCAGCATGGAATTGTGCAGCTTGTCAGTTAACAACGGCTCTGTGTAGTAACAGCTGCTCTATGTGAAATCACTCACCTGATGGAATTTACCGCTGATTAGAAAACCGGCTTTACTCATGAGATGCGCATTAATTATCGGCCGATATTTATCGTGCACCCCTAGTTTTAACATGTGGCTGTGTGGTTTCTACAGTATTTTTAGTGATTTTTAGCACGTTGCCATGCAGTTGCTATGTTGTTCAAATCTAAAGACCCCATTCAAATGTCTATGATATTCTGGTCCTGAGATGTGGCTCAGTTCTGTCCTTCGTTTTAAGACTATGAGATCTACAAACTCTTGCCATTGGTTGAGACAATATTTGAGCTGCTCAAACATGCTAATGGTGCAGATATTACACCCTGTACCTTTAAGGAACCAGCTAGATAAGAGATTACATGTGTTAAGCTGAAGTGTTTCCTGAAGCTGTAAGATGTCGCTGTATGCTTTTAACATTCTCATATTCTGTTCTTTTAGTTCTCATTGTCACAAGAGGTTTGCAGACTGTGAGATCAGTGGTGTTTCATCTCAGAGATTGATGGATAGTTCTTTGCCTCTCAGCTCATCGAACACTGCTTTATTTGTTTTTGTCCACAGACTCTGAATAAGAACAATTTGCTGCCAGATGAGAGAACCAACTACTTCCCTTCACCGCTTCAGCAGACGAACGTGTACACCACCACGTACTACCCTGCAGCGCTGGGCAAATATGACTACCGGCCAGACTCCTCACCGTCTCCTTGCAGAACCTATAACCACAGCTGAGACACGTGTCCCATCCATAGCTTTATCACCATGGTGACAAGGCCGCCTGGATTTCCCTAAAACCCTCCAACATTGTTCCAACATTCCAGCTGATTTTCCCCCTAAGATCTCGCCCCTGAGGGCCGCGTCACCTAAGTCATGCCTTACGGTGTCCAATGGGGGAAAAGTCCAGTGATTCAAACAGCACTTTTTAAAGATTGTGTAGCTACACTGACTTTGATAAACTGATGTCTTGATTGATCGCTGCAGAACTCCGAAGCTCACAAGGTGGGAAGACAAAATTGCCCTGGCATCCCGTACCACTCCAACAATATCCTTTACAGGAAATGCAATCTGCCACACTGTTGCAGTTCCTTTTGAAACTACAGAAGAAGAATAGACGGACACCAGACAAAAGAGAGAAATCAATGGTGACATTATTAGGTTTGGTCATAATGGCAGAATTGTGTTACCTTTGGATGTAAATGTAAGGCTGTCCCACGGGCTTACAACCTTTGAGGGGCACATCTCTGACAAAAGAGGATGGGTTGCAGGATCAATGCATCTCCTGGGTGAATCGGAACCAAGCTGCAGAAAAAAGAACATCTTAAAAAAAGGATGCTATTCAGAACGGACTCCTATCGGAACTGAAACATAGATTTTCAGCACATTAAAAGGCCAGAGGAATGCGTCATTATTTCCCTGAAAAGTCAAAATGTCTTTTTTACTTGCGAATGCATGGGAATCGAGGAATATTGCACCAACATGGAATATGCTTAGGTCTGAAGCAAACATGCTCTACTCTGTTACTGTAAGTCCCAGTGGTCATATTAAATATGACTGGGTTCAAGCTGAGATGGACTATATTTTATTATGAAAAAAATTAGAAAATATTGATAGCTTGGCACTTGTTTTATATGGTTATTTTAAAAAAGGGAAATATTCAGCAGTTGTAGGATAGATGGACAATAGAGTTTATTTAAGATATAAGTACAAACAAACACTGAACATTTCATATATTATTTTTTATTATTGTTTCCAGATGGTATATTCTTAACCATCATCACATTCATCAGAGATATGAGCGAATGCGTACACCATTATATGAGCATCATATATTCATAAAATTGCCCAGAGTGTCAGCTCATGCAGAAATGATCAATGGATCACTGTCTTTGTCACATCGAACATTATAATATAAATGAATCTTTGTGCAGCACTGTGTGCTCAACTCAGATTTTATTTTGCTCGTGTGTAGACATGCTTCCCAGTGACATCACGCCCACATTCCAGATGCAACTCTCCAGTTATCGATAAAAGCGATTTCAAGAACGGCAACTCTCATTTGTATCTAGTATTTATGGTATGCTCGGTTTCTAAAGGGCATTGAAAACTAAACTAAGCTATTTTATCATGCTCGTCTAATGAATGCTAAGCCAGCCATGCTTTCAGCTAAGCATGAGTACTTGGGTTGTAAATAAGTGACGTCCCACAGCAGAAAAAGTAATGCCACACAAAGGTTAGCATAATGTATATGTATATTGTAAAGCTAACAGTTTTGTAAACGCCTTATATTATAAAATAATATGTTCAGCAGCTGTGTAAATATACCAACCGTAGAGATTGTGTGGGGATGGAGCCTGTCAGTGACAAGAGTACGACTGCAATAGAGAGACCATCTGATGGACCAACACCGATCGATAAAATCAAAGATTATTCATTATCAAAGATTATTCATTAAAGTACAAAATTCATATGAATTGATTTTTGCCGTCCACAAAATGAACATGAATATCACATTCAAATACAGTCTTAAATTGTTTTAAATCCGTTTGATTCTGTTTAAGATATTTAATGGGGATTGTTTTGTTCCTATTTTCCATCAACATTTTTATTGGCAATTATTTATATATATATATATATATATATATATATATATATATATATAAACATAATTTGAGTGTAATTTTTATAAAAAAAAATATTCTAAATTTTTTTATCTGAAAATGTTATTTCCATATTTACCTGAAGTAACTCCCAGATTTTAATTATATGTATATTGCAATCTTAAAGATATGCTTGTGTACCAGGCCTTTAAATTGAGAACAACAATCTACAGAGTCCAAAAATCTGAGTGTATTACTGAAAATGTTCCTAATTTGCATTTCATTAATTACATTTTTATTGCACACACACATATAAATATATATTCAGAAAGTTTTTTTATTGAAAATTATAATTGCTATAAATTATATGTAATTATAATCATAATTTGAGTGAAAGTTGCATTAGAAATGTTTTACTTTATACTTATTTTTATTGAAAAATGTTATATCCGATTTTACCTGAAGTAACTCCCAGATTTTAAATGTCCTTTAAAAGGCATATGGATTCCACTGAAAAGAAATGAAGAATAAGCTAAACTCTCAGCTCCTAGTTAAAAGGTCAAACTAAATCCCCACATTCACTCTTGTGTGCCTGCCCAGATAATAAAGGTTGGTCAACTGTGGCTGCTCTAAGTCGGGTTTGAACACACATAAAGCCGGACGACGCAATGAGGCGCTCCATCCCTGCAAGGCTTGGTGCCCTTCTATGCAACTGACCTGGTGGTTTGATATGCGATGTAGACTGTAATCACTGCCTTTTAGACACTGTGAATTTTTGGTACTCTATATTTTTGTATATTGTACATTGTAAAAGATAATAAACCTTGATGCCAACCTAGTCTAACTTGAGCGGTTTCGTCCTTTCTTACTCCCACACTACATCAATCTAGGTCACCCCGCTGTCTCCCGCAGAGTGAAAGGTAAGCATTTTCAAATTGTCATGTTTTTCAGGCCAATGTCAGGTTGGTTATTATACACTCCCATTTGTATGTGGAGGGATTTGTTTTTGGCAGGCTGAGGGAAATTGGACCTAAATGCTGACAACACACACACCCCATTTTCCCTTCACACAATCCCTCCTCGGACAGAAAAATGGCTGTTGGTCTTTGACATGATACAGTGTTTGCCCTTGTCACTCAAGACCTGATGGTATAAATATTGAAGTTGGCATCGGTATACAAGATTTACCCAGTGAGCATGAGAAGTTTATTCACTGCAAGTCTCAGTCATTTTGAAAAAAGGCAGTCTAGAATCGATAAGAACTGGCTTTGAAAAGTCTTTTATTAAATGGGTGTTTATATGATCAATAATTTTAACGTATTGCATTTGCTCCATTCAGTCAAACGAATAGTTCACCCAAAAACAAAAATTCTGTCATTTTCTATTCACCCTCATGTTGTTTCAAACCTGACTTACTTTCTTCTCTGGAACACAAAATAAGTAGCAGTATTTTAATTACAGTACATGCTGCTCTTGTCCATGCAGTTACAATAAACCAGAGCTTTGAAGTTGCTTAAAAGATGCTTAAAAAAAGAAAAAAAGAAAGTGTAGTCCATCCGACTAATGTGCTATATTCCTAGCCTTTTTGTAAGAGAATCAAATTTAAGCTGTAACACTTTTATGATGCTTTTGCATCCTTTCTGAAGTTTGAAAGCTCCATTTCCCATTTGGTCGAGTGACCAATTCCAGTCCATTTCTGGCTAAGAAATATCCATTAAGAAGTTTTGCATTCATGCTTTGAATGACATTAGTGTGTGTAAATGGTGACAGCATTCAGCTTTGGGTGAACTATTTGTGTTCTGAGAGACTGATATGTTTTTCCAAACTCAGAGTGAATGATAGCATCTTCCCGTCATAAACAATACATAAACCTATTGTTCCTCTGCATAAAAGCCAAACTTATCTCAATCTACCCCTCTGAGTCTAGCAGGGCAATGCTTTGAGATGGAGGGTGAAGGCCAGACCCTGTTGTGCTTCAGCGCAGCACTGCAGTCATTTCAAAGTGGGTTTTATTGACGAGCACAAGGGTCCATCCATCACCTGCTATCTGCTGACAGACTGGCACTGACAGATGACCACCACTGTCCTCCCCTGAGTGGCCCGCTGGCGTTATGCCAGGAAAGCACCGTATGCTGACGGTAGAGGCTGAATCTGCGGCCCATCAGGGAAGAGCAGTGGCAAGGAGTGAGACAGATGCTTTTGTGGGTGGTTCTGCAAACCTCATGGAATCAATTTGTGCTGCTGTCAGCACAGAGTCTGGGACTGCAGAGTAATGCATCTCCACCAGCACTAGACTTGAACTTCCTCAACACATCGGTATGAAGAGTAATCCTCTCCTGTAGTCTCACATGGAGTCTGAAAGTTTATTACAAATCCATTGTAATTCATGGTTATACCACCTTGACTTCATGTCCCACAAAAATGATCAAAATTAATTTAAATTAGAAATGTAAGAACTTTAGTAAACAATAAAGTAAAGGTTTAGCCATGTAATTTCTTATTTTATTTTATTTTTAATAAATTAGAGAATATATATACAGCTTAGCTGACACCCTGGCAGAACACTGCAGAATGCATTTGCATAGATTTGTTGAGTCTATTTGATAATGCATTTATTGGACTAGAAAAAATTGGAGTTAATCGGTCAGGTGAAATCAGTAATCAGATTAGGTTACTTAATCCAGAAATTGGTTTGCATCTGGACTCACATCTATGCCCTGCCGTTATTCTCACTGTATAACCAATGATCTCTATGAAAAACGCAGCGGGGCACATCATATAAACATCATTCTTTCATGATGTTTGAGAATAACGCTAAAATATGTTTGGTGTTTGTGCTCCACAGGGAGACCGGGAGTGACTGTTTGCATGCTTACAAGATGAACAAACCAGACAGTTTGAGTGGGTTTCAGAATCATAAACAGCTCCTTTACGCACAGAATATCGCTTTATTTTCTGAGGAAAAGAGTCACTCTGTGCTGTGAAAGAACAGATGCCTTGAAATGATTGAGATCATCTGCAACCAGATGTCATTGACTGGATCGCTTCTGTAAAGCTAGAAGAACCAACAAACCTGTCATATTTCATACTGACATTGAAAGAATAAAAGGTCCTTAAAAAATTATAGGATCTCATTATAGGATTTCACTTTTTATATTATTTTGAAAATTAGTTTTTTGAATATTATAAAAAATAGATAAGTAAATTAATGCGAATTGATAATTTCAAGAACATACTGTACACAATCGATTAACAACCTCGGACCTCAGAACAGGTGGATTTTCCTAAACTAATTTGACGTTGTAGGAATCTGTGTGAGGATTTTACACAACTTTAGGGGGTGTTTACACAACATAGTTTTCAACTAAAAACAGAAAACATTTAATGCTTTTTGGGGGCATTTTTGAAAACATGTTTTTGAGATTTTTGCCTTGTAAATACAAAAATGTGAATTTGTGAAAACAGTAACATCTTGTGCGAGCATATTACTTGTTTATGCATAGACTTTTCTGCACCGTTCTATTTCTTTATGCTTTATTAAAAGCAAGTTCTTGGAACTAGCCTAACAATTTTGTACATTTTTTTGAATACAGGTCCTTCTCAAAAAATTAGCATATTGTGATAAAGTTCATTATTTTCCATAATGTAATGATAAAAATTAAACTTTCATATATTTTAGATTCATTGCACACCAACTGAAATATTTCAGGTCTTTTATTGTTTTAATACTGATGATTTTGGCATACAGCTCATGAAAACCCAAAATGCCTGTCTCAAAAAATTAGCATATTAAATTAGCTTTTTATTAGCCGACCAATAAAAGAAAAGTGTTTTTAATACAAAAAAAGTCAACCTTCAAATAATTATGTTCAGTTATGCACTCAATACTTGGTCGGGAATCCTTTTGCAGAAATGACTGCTTCAATGCGGCGTGGCATGGAGGCAATCAGCCTGTGGCACTGCTGAGGTGTTATGGAGGCCCAGGATGCTTCGATAGCGGCCTTAAGCTCATCCAGAATGTTGGGTCTTGCGTCTCTCAACTTTCTCTTCACAATATCCCACAGATTCTCTATGGGGTTCAGGTCAGGAGAGTTGGCAGGCCAATTGAGCACAGTAATACCATGGTCAGTAAACCATTTACCAGTGGTTTTGGCACTGTGAGCAGGTGCCAGGTCGTGCTGAAAACCAAATCTTCATCTCCATCAAGCTTTTCAGCAGACGGAAGCATGAAGTGCTCCAAAATCTCCTGATAGCTAGCTGCATTGACCCTGCCCTTGATAAAACACAGTGGACCAACACCAGCAGCTGACATGGCACCCCAGACCATCACTGACTGTGGGTACTTGACACTGGACTTCAGGTATTTTGGCATTTCCTTCTCCCCAGTCTTCCTCCAGACTCTGGCACCTTGATTTCCGAATGACTTGCAAAATTTGTCCAAAAGTCCAGTGCTGCTTCTCTGTAGCCCAGGTCAGGCGCTTCTGCCGCTGTTTCTGGTTCAAAAGTGGCTTGACCTGGGGAATGCGGCACCTGTAGCCCATTTCCTGCACACGCCTGTGCACGGTGGTTCTGGATGTTTCTACTCCAGACTCAGTCCACTGCTTCACAGGTCTCCCAAGGTCTGGAATCGGTCCTTCTCCACAATCTTCCTCAGAGTCCGGTCACCTCTTCTCATTGTGCAGCGTTTTTTGCCACACTTTTTCACAGACTTCCCACTGAGGTGCCTTGATACAGCACTCTGGGAACAGCCTATTCATTCAGAAATTTCTTTCTGCGTCTTACCCTCTCGATGGAGGGTGTCAATGATGGCCTTCTGGACTGCAGTCAGGTCGGCAGTCCTACACATGATTGCGGTTTTGAGTAATGAACCAGGCTGGGAGTTTTTAAAAGCCTCAGGAATCTTTTGCAGGTGTTTAGAGTTAATTAGTTGATTCAGATGATTAGGTTAATAGCTCGTTTAGAGAACCTTTTCATGATATGCTAATTTTTTGAGATAGGAATTTTGGGTTTTCATGAGCTGTATGCAAAAATCATCAGTATTAAAACAATAAAAGACCTGAAATATTTCAGTTGGTGTGCAATGAATCTAAAATATATGAAAGTTTAATTTTTATCATTACATTATGGAAAATAATGAACTTTATCACAATATGCTAATTTTTTGAGAAGGACCTGTAGTGAGCACAGATGAGTCATGCACTACGATGAAATTGTGAAGAAAACTCTTTTCCAAAGTCAAACACAAGGATCACCTCATCCAGTGTTCACAGCTCTCTGCTCCTTCTGACTTCTCTCAAAGTCATTAATGACCGAGCAGTGTTTACCTTTTCTTGGATGTGACATTAAAGAATGGGTGGGTGGCAATAATTGGTCAGTGATAAAGGGTCCCTTTGCCTCCAGAGTTTTCACATTAATGAAAGCAGGAGCAGACCAAATGATGTTAAATTACTTCACTAAGCCAATACGGTTTGGAGCTAAGCTTCTAATATATATTCTGCACAGAGAAAATGAATAGAAAAAAAATCAGACAAAATCATTCATTTGACCGTTATTTGGTTGGTATTATTCCTCAGGTTATTTGGGCATTTATTGAACAAAACTTAACTCTTTTATTTAATCTACTGCCTGATTTCATAAAAGCTGAATCTTCCACCGAACCAAACAATAAGTTAAACTACAATATCGACTGAAATATATCTCTGGCACAAATACTGAAGAAAAAAGTTTTCAACATGACTATATAGAAAAGTGTAACAATGTCATTTGAAAGCAAAAACCTAATCCAGACGCTAGTTAATAATATTGTTTGAGAGAGTTATTTTTACATATACCAGTACTGCAGTGCAAAAGTGGAACAGACAAAAGTTACAGAACTGAATTTTTATAGTGCTAAAACTTTCCACCGGGAAACATACAGCAAGCTTATCTGTTTACCCCATGAAAAAGACATTGCTCAGAACCTTTTATAAGAAAAACAAAAACACTCAGAGCAAGCAACTCTTTAAAACAAGTTTTAAAGAGATAGATAACAATGCCAGTCACTTTTAGTATGTTCACTAAATGAAGCAATGTCTTTGTACAAGCACCTTCAGAAAATATGCCGCCACTTTCATGCATATAGGATGCTGTGCTATAACATGAATTTAGTCATGTTTGAAAGGGTTGCACATAGATCTCTAACCATGTAATTTAAATAATGTACAAAAAAAAAAGAAACGTTTTTAATTTCTCTATTCAGACACTAAAACCACCCATTGGTTCTCATTTGCTGTTGAAGCAGTGTTGCGATCTGGCCTGGTCATTTTGATTAACGAGCTACATGATTAATTATTAATTAGCAGCTCAGAGGTGCTCCATCCTGACAGGTGAGCACCTGCGGCAGCTGTTGTGGCAGCACTGCTGTGCAATTCAGCCCCTACTTGCTGCAAGGACAGGTTAACTGAGCTACTGACCTCTGACATCGACCATTTCCATTCACCGAAATCATAACTCCTGACCTCTCTGGCTCCAGCAAGTCTATGTAACGTCACAAGTCATCTTTCTGTTAGCTGCTCTCTCATATTTATAAGCAAACAAAACAATAATCCAGATATCACCCTTTATTACAGACATAGATTAGTGTGTGCATTGTATCAGCATGAATTGAACCCTTTTGCTTTGCGCTACCTGTTGAACTACTGGAACATAGAATGTATTTCCCAGGTCTTCACATTATTTTGTTCAACCCCTGTATAACGGTCTTAAAACAACACATATTTAGTTTGGTTTTTGTGACTGTACCCCAGCATGGCTGTTGGAGCAGAGGTGTTGTGGGATTAAAATGAGATGAGTGCCTGATCAAAGAGTCCCGTCACTCTCCTGACTGCTGCGTTTCCGCTTGCCTGGATCTCTTAATTGCTTGAAATCTTGAGACATGCTGCTTTGGTTTAGCCACGTCTCCGCACATTAGAGCCGCACAACTGAATCCAAACATGCCGTCTGCTCGTTCCATCTTCCGTCTGTTCTTGGAACCAAAGCGACTCACCTTGATGAGATTCAGCCAAGTAGAGCCCCCTACCAAACATGCTCACTGATTATCATCAAGCTCCATTATGTTTAGTTGGACTTTGGTATTGATTTGCTCAAAGTGTGGGTTCCATGCCTACCTTCTTATTCAGCAGGCTATCACAGTCAGGGCTGGAGCGAGACGGCTGCTGAAGCCTCTGTGACCATGTTGCGCACATCCCTGCCAGCCATCTGGTGCTTTCTGCAATCATGTATCCTTAAAGAAACTGCAATGCACAGAGACAGCTTACATTAGTCAACATTTGAAGTGGATCAAAACCGTTCATCAAAGTTGTCCTAAAACCTTAAACCAAAATGCATTCTTGTCTTAGGACAACTTTGATGAACTTTTTTGATCCTCTACAAATGTTGACTACTGTATACATCTCTACAGCTTGAGCACTAAAAATGGCCACATTAAAAAAAGCCAAGATATTTATTTTCAATTTTTTTAAGCATGAACATGAATCTTACCTTTCTATCATCTTAAATTGTTAAATCAAACAAGCAGACATACAAAAAAAAAAAACAAAAAAAAAAACAACAACAACAACAAAAAACCTATAATAAACAATTAGACATTTTTCTTTTTTACTAAAATTCCAATGTAAAAAATGCTAAACCTAAAGCAAATTAAAAGCGTATTAAATATAGTATATAAATACTAAAATTACACTGCTTAAGATGACATCAGTTGCAATTTTATTTGAAAGATGTGAAAGTAGGGGATATTGTATTTCATCTAAATAACAATAATAAAAATACAATATATTAAATAAAAAATTATTTCACTTTTTTTATTGGCATGTCTTAAAAGATTTTATTTTATAAGCTTGCAAGCTAACAGGCTAGTGGTAAGTTAAGCTATAAACTGAGTAGTGAAAGAATAAGAAATGTTTAATTTCACAATCAAATGTAGCTATTCAAATTACAATTAACTTAAAATTTGTGCAAAAGGTTCCAATGTTCATGATGCCAGGTTCAGTTTTATGAAGCGTTATCATGCTGTTCCAGTGAGCTCTATAACATAAAGCATATATAATGTCAACATTTAACCTTGTTTATAATATATATATATATACACACACACACACAACCATCCATGTTTTCTATATATTTGTAAGACAAAGGTTCTGTTCATCTGTTGCAGAAGTAGTTCGCTGGGAAACATCTTACCGGAAACATGAAAAGGGCATACAGAACATGAGGACTGAAAACTGCAACAGAAAACCAATCAGTGGTTATAAAAGTGTCACCTAGACTGACAGTGAGCTCTGTTTACTACAGATCCTGCGTTACATGCTCAAGAACAGGAACTATGGCAGAACAGAGCCCATGGACGGGGAACAAAGCCAAAATGGATTTTATGAAATTGCTTGTCAGTGAATGAAAACACCTGTTTAAGACAATCTTCTCCCAGGATGCCTGTTGCTTCTGCTGTCAACACTGAAAAGTAACACTTGAATCTGAGGCTTTTTTATGTGCTGAAAAGTTGACGTGACAAGTTTAAATGCTTTTATTTTTTATTCAGCTATGGTGGGATGAAGAAAGGGATCAATGTTCTGTCAATGCTCTGACAGCAGTACTGTGAAAAAAGAATACTTCATTCTTTGAAAGGAGAAAATATTTTTTTTTGTTAAGGGAATTACAAAAAAAAAAAAAAAAAAAAAAAAATACTGAAAACATGGTCACAGTTTTTGTTTCCCTGGGGATTGTTAATCCAAAACCATTAGACTGATATTTGATGCAAAAAGATTTTTAACATTCTATTTAACATTCACATAACTACAAGTTGTTGTTAGTTTCAATAAAAACCTAACAACACAGTGAAAGTTAAGGAGATGAGTGGCTTATTCACTCTGTGGAGACAGAAAAAAGAATATATACACAAAGTTCAAAGTGAAGTCTAATTTTCAATAAATGCATTATACAAATTGCACTTTTATTACCCTATATATATATATATATATATATA
Organism: Carassius auratus; assembly: GCF_003368295.1. NCBI lineage: Eukaryota > Metazoa > Chordata > Actinopteri > Cypriniformes > Cyprinidae > Carassius > Carassius auratus. The sequence continues at coordinate 7,845,146 of NC_039276.1, forward strand.
TATATTAATAACTGTAAAGATTTGTGCATGTTCAATGATGTAGAAATGGAGCAATGACGCACGGGACGAGCCTATGTTGTTGTTATAATGTTGTTATAAGCATCATTGCACAAAGCTTTATGCACTTGTTGTCTGCCAATTAGGACCAAAAAGAGATAAATATTAAGTCTGCTTGATTAAAACAAAGAATGGCAGAATGTTTAGTATGCAAAAACAATGGGAAACACTGTATATTTGTGCAGTGTGTAAATGTCAAAAAATGACATATGATTTTGAAGCTTGTGACATATATAAATGTGCACATCAACCTATAGCACATTTAAGGTTGCATCCATTTAGCATTCAGATCCATCAGTTTGATTTCATTCTGATTGAAAACATGTAAACATGTAAGTGTGGCTACTGACAAGATTCACAGATAAAATCCAAGAAATCTATAGAACAATAATCTATAGGCTTGCATGTAAACCCCAGTTTTTTTGGCTGGTGTACGACACAATATGTTAACAGCTCCTGAGTACACATACGGTCCGTGGACGCCCTCTCTGAATCCTGATGTCATCTATGACCTCATGCTTTGAAGGGTGTGGGGCATCACAGAACATGTGCAAACTCATCATACACACATGATAACACATTTAGTGGAAAAGTTATTTTCTTGAAGGTCAGGCACATGTTTTCTAAAGGCTGTTTCACGCCATGCCAACGTTTCAATCAATCAGTGTAGCTTTTTAAGCTGGCTTTGTACACCGCTTATCCAATCATATTTCATACAAATAAGAGTCAGAACTCTTATTTTCATGGTTTCTCTTTACACACTTCAAGCCAGGTCAACATATTGATGCCAGAGAGGAGAATAAGACACAATAACTTTTTAAAAACATCTTTTTAATAAGGTGCTAAAAATCGGACATGTTTCTGCACATGAACAGGGGCACGTACGCCTCTCCAGTGCCACTTATGATTAACACTACAGTGACAGAACAGAGCACCGACTGCATCACAGTGAAGAGGAGGACAGAACAAAGGTCACTGTTAATTAAGGCAACATTAAAAACAGGTCAAATAGAGAACTGTTCTGTACAAAGACACGAAAAAGTGATTCACATGCAGGCTTTTACAAGAGAAGAACAGAACCGTGTGTGTGTCCAGAGTTCTCGGTTGGAAAGCTATAGAAACGTGTGATTCAGTGTGTCTGTAAAACACTTTTCCTTTCCACTGATAACCATCGATCAGCAGACAAAGAGCCATTAAAGTCTCAAGCCACCAAATTTCACCTTTCACAGTAAAGTGAAAGTGGCAAAGCAGTCCAGCTTCAGATGGGCTCGATTTATGGTAATGCTGAAAATGCAGGAAAGAACAGCCCAGTGTGTGCATGGGTCATACAACAGGCTGCATTTACAAATTTGAGAGGGAGCATTGCACTTGTTTTTGTATTAGGTTACGAATTATGACAGGCTACCGAACACGGCTATTATTGCTGGTTATTAGTGTTGTAGTGTTCCAGAAGTTCATAATGCCATGTTTAAATGCACTTTCTCCAACAGTCCTCAGACATAAAAACCATTAACAATCCCTTAGTGTATTAATCACTAAAATGAGTTAATAAACTGCATTTAAATGCATGATCAATTGCATAAAATTCTAAAAGGCTTGTGCAACAGACACCCACTGTGCGCATGCTACAGCTATAAACCAAGCCGTCACATGAGAATGGGATGAACACAAATGGCTACCTAAATATGAATAATACAGATCCCTCATCACAGAAACTCTGACCTCAGATGTAACATGATCAAGAATTGGACTAATGGCTGCAAGGAGTTTATCTAACCCCCAGAGCGGATTGCATTATCCTTTGCATAATATGGGCTGAAACAGAAAACAAGAAGACTAGAGGACCACAGCGTCTGCCACATATAGACAGTCCTATCAAAGGTCAATTAAAGCTCAGATCCCACAGGCTATATACAAGTGACACTACAGCTCTAAGAGGTCCCCGGTCCACAGACGTTCATAGCTCCCGCCAGGCGGCTAATTGAGCTTGTCTAGAATTATCCATTACACTCCTATTAGATGTGGTGAGAGCACTAGAGGAGTCATCACTATGGGACACTGCCAAAATCTGTGAGTAGATCCGCTCGTGTCTGTGCCTCTCTACACAATAAAAGTCCATTTCATTGTGGCAGTATGTAAACACAGAATTTCCATTAATCGTTTTTGTTTTTTAAATAATAAAAATATTTTTAAAAGTCTAATAAATTGTAAAAAAAAGGGATGCATCCAGGAGGCAAAATGTCAAGTAGAAAAGTCAATATCTACACTTCTTTCCTTCTCAGTCAGGTCTCAGTTCCCGCTGTTAGGTATGATGCTAACACAATGCACTGCCATCACTGATGGTCATAAATTTCACAATTATCACATTTAAAAAAAAACAAAAAAAACAAACAAACCAAAAAAATACTGATCCATAAAAGTGAGCAGCATGCTGTGTGCTCTTTCTCCACACTCTGCTGGAATACAACGTCCATAAAAAGGCTTCTTCTGCTAAAAAAAAAGCTCACGCTGTGTGCTCAGACAGAGACAAAGACATCCAAATAGAGGCGGTCGTATGATTCCCTGAAGAAGAGGAGGAGCAGGAGACTGAAGATGCAGGAGCCTGTCAGACACCAGTTCAACCAGGACAGCTCTGAAAAACAAAAGAGCAAGGTAGATTGAGGTCAGGGATGCCAGCTTTTAGAGCACCAGATGCCATGTACAGTGCTCCAATGCATGATAGAAGACATGTGTTTATCATATTATTATAAATAACTCTAGTCCACACATTTCTTTTTTTCTGTATGGTTGAAGGTTCATGCATTTAATCAATATGTTAATCAATACAAAAAATATAAAAGTTTAAATGTAGAATGTAGAAAATGTGGTCCTCCCAGCCCACATTTCAGCATTCACTAAAAACGTCCAACATATCTGCTAATGTTGTATGCATCTTTCTTTCGATTTTGATTTTTGTAAGTATCAGGCAAAAACATATTTTATCAATCAATTTTACTATAAAAAAAAACAAAAACAAGGTTGACTGAATGTTGACATTTAGAGCAACGGATACCATGTACAACAATGAAAGATAGAACAGGCATGTGCTCATTATATTTTGATTGAAACAAAAACAAAACAAAACAAAAAGAAATAGCCAAATAGCTATTAAGATACTGTTTTAGCAGTCAATTCTTCTTCAATTCACTTGACTAAATGCAGCTGGCACTTCTGACCAAACCATATACAAGTTCATGCTCCACTAACCAACGGCAAATACACTAGAGAAACAATATAATTATCTGAAAAACTTTCTAGAGCGTGTGAGAAAATAAAAGACTCACTGTTTCCCACAGCTGCTGTATTGCTTTCATTGGGCAGTTAAAGATACGAGAGGTGTTACTTTAAGGTTAAAGGTTAAACCAGCAATAGAATCATTTCACAAGCACTGCACCTGAATACTAAGATTTCCTCTAAAAGATGACACTGAAAACAGCATGCTAGAGCTGTGCAAGCACATTCAGAGTTGACATATACAGCAGCGATTCAATGCATGAAAGCCCCACACCAGCTGCTGTGGCTCTAATAGAGCGCCGGGTTGAATATGACATAAACCAGGTCAAACACACAGACCCTTGAGTGCAATTTAATTAAATAGAGAAGTGGATTTCAATTTTGAGGTGTCCCATATCCAGATAACAGGTTGATCAATTGCCCCTGAAGTGAGAGCTGCAATCGATGGCGGAAGGTGAAATGCATGCTGGGTCAGCTGCTGAGCCCATTTGGGCTAAATGATATGATTTAGCCATGCAGCACAATAAACACAAGCAGGTATGCTGGAGGATAGATCCATGTCGACTTGAGGAAATGAGAAGCGGGGATTCTTTCCAAAAGCCCCCTCATTAATCAGGCCTTCCTATCCCTTCAGCAGTGCTGGTATAGCGGCAGGTTAATAGAGCTGTGTTTATCTGACTATTGTGTCTGTGCCGCATGCCCGCCACAGCCCCGTCATTTTAAAAGACAGAGGTAGCATCAGCACGCGGGACGTCTGCACCGAATGTTAATGAAGAGAACGGCTCCGCTCAGGTAATCCAATCAGATGCCCCCCAAAAAATCTGTGAGATGTCAATAGTCACCCTTCCAGTGCTAATGGAACACAGTGGTCATCATCTCCGTGAGGCAGTGCTGCTTTGGAGAACAAAAAAAAAAAGTTGGGTTCAAGGATTTGATTTCTCTCACCTTCTTTTGCAATAATGGGAGCACAGCAATTATATCCTGTCTGTCAGTTTACACAGCAGTCAAACTGTTATGTCGTGTTTCCTTCCTCTTAATACCTGACGGCAGAATGCAGAGATGTTGTTATTTAAGGGTGCAATTTAGCCTGTCTCTTTTCTGCCACCGTCTCAGAGGCTGTAATGTGCTGAAAAGGCCACGGTGGAATGACAGCGTAACCAGGCCACTCACCGTGACACTCGCAATCTCTTACACGCGGAGCTTTGGGACAAAAGTGAGAACAGGGGGGGTGGTATGGGCTGCGAGGGAACATTGTCTCACATCGTGACCAAGCAGCCCAATGTCTTCGCAGACTTCCTGTCAGGCAAGGTAAGCATCTGAGATGGTCCTCTTATTGCTGTAATTATTCTTAATCGGTACCCATTCAGCTGGCAGACTGATGGCATATTTCAGTTTGGTTTAATGTCTCCCTCTGGCCCCAAGCAGCATCGAGAGAGGCTGACTGACAGTTTTAGGCTCGGTTTTCTCCTTATAAGATTAAATCGCACCTATATTTTGCACCTATGAGATTGATTTGCTTACCTGGTTTGGCCTGGCAAATAAAAAAGAAAAAGAAAGAAAGAAAAAATATAGAAAACAAATAAACAGTTTATTAATATATATTATGGTTAATAATTTATATTATATAAATAACTAAAATTAATATCTATTAAAAACATTGAAGTGACAGCATGTAAAAATTCTGGTCAATACAACAGTCAACAATTATTTTTATGTCATGTCTGTTAACAAATAAATGACTGATTATAAAAAAAGCTATTTTGACAAAAAAAAATAAAAAAAAAAATAAAAAAACTCTAAAATTATTTTTAAAGGGGGGGTGAAATGCTCGTTTTCACTCAATATCCTGTTAATCTTGAGTACCTTTAGAGTAGTACTGCATCCTTCATAACTCCAAAAAGTCTTTAGTTTTATTATATTCATAAGAGAAAGATAGTCTGTACCGATTTTTCCTGGAAAAACACGACCGGCTGGAGGTGTGACGTGTGGGCGGAGCTAAAGAATCACGAGCGCCAGTAAGCTTTTGCGTTGAGAGCGTTTGGAAGCTGTGACATTACCGTGAGGAAAAAAACATCCAAAACAAACCATGGCTAACAGTCAGATTCAGCCGTTTATTTATGATCCAGAATCAGATCCAGAGGCTGAAATTTAACAAGAGCAGCAGCAGCAATGACATCTCTATGTGGTATGTACTGAAACTGTATATATTTGCTTAGCGGTTTTGGAAAATGAAAGTTCCACTTTGTCGTCTTTTTTTTTTTTAAAGCTGTACATGTGGAAAGTGCAGTTTGATGACAACATCGCATGTTGTTTACTTGATGTGCTCACGCGCCGATAGCGAAGTTAACAACACAGAGATATTTGAAGCAGTTTTACTCACCGCCTGCGGTTCCAACACACGATCGTGACCCTTTTTCGTTGGGATTGCATTATCCTTAAGAAATAAACGATGTGCAAATTCGTCGTCAAACTGGGCCTTGTTTGTAAAACAAGCATCTTCGAAATGCAGGCAACAAACAAAAACACTTGCACAACTCCGTTGATGCTCTGTAAAAATAAACTCCATCCACTGGTCCCTTAATGCTGTTTTTATTTTTTGGTAATCTGTGCAGGGTTGTCTTGCCCTGGCAACCAAAAACACACCTCTTTTGTGACATTTCGTGACGCTCTCGCTCTGATCAGTGAATGTCTCTGCTCTCAGTGCTCTGCTATACGGGAGCGAGCGCTCTTCCGGCAGAAGTGTCCTTAGGACCCATATAAGGAAATTCCGCTCCATCTAACGTCACACAGAGCCATACTCGAAAAAAACTTTCCGAAACTTGTGACAAACCAAAAGAGGTATTTTTGGAACAGAAATACTCCTTAAAACGTACAACTTAATTTTTGAAACTTTGTCCATGTTTAGCATGGGAATCCAACTCTTTAACAGTGTAAAAAACTCAGTATGCATGAAATAGCATTTCACCCCCCCTTTAAATGTTACATGTGTATTTATTCATCCAGATATTTACAAATATTTAAAAAAAAAAATTAATTTATATTTATATATATATATATATATATATATATATATATATATATATATATTTAACAACTGTGAGTGAGTATTTGATGATGACAAGGTCAAATGCACAGGAAATGAGCAGGTACAATATGTATACAAAATATCCAATATAATATTGCTTGATAAACCATATGGTACCAATAGAAATATTTCATCCCTATGAAAAGTACTTAAGTGAAAAAATAACACACCTCAGCTTTAACTTAAAAAGGTTAAGCATGGTGTGAAAAGCTAGTAAACCTGATTTTGCTGAAGGCTTACCTTCACATACAATTGAACAAAGTTCAAGTTCAAATGCTGCAAAAAGGGTTTAGAGCAGGAAGTACATACTCTGGGTAAGGTTACTGGACCCTTAATTTTATTATTGGCATTTGACATAAGGGCCACCCTCATGTCCTTTAATAAAAACGCTGAATGTTCAATCTTTACCAGCTATTCACAGCTTTCAGATTAAGGGTGAATAAACCAACCTTGTCAATTTAAATGGCCAGCTGGGAAGGACAGCAATGGTAACTCAGTGAAGCACATCCCTTTCACTTCATTTTAAAGTGAATACAAAGAATGTGTAAGACATTTGTGAATGTATCATTGGTCAAAGGCACTTGCGATTCCTGAAAGCACATCAATTCAACCTTGGTTGGCTGAAAAAAAAAAAAAGGAGAGCATCTGGAAAATAAAAGAACATCTTCGAGGCAGGCCAATCTAGGTGAGGCAGGCGATTTTCAATGCACACTGAAAACCCAATTTACACCATAGTTCAGATCTATATTAACAATAGAATGGAAAGAAACAAGGTAATTACAAGAGGGTAAAGAACAGAACTGGGCCTCAATCAGGATTCAAGAGTCTTGTAACAAAATGAGAGGAGGACAAAACAATGTGTCATATGAACCGCTCAAAAGTTTGTGGGGAGTATAAGTTGCATCAGTCCGAATATACGTCATGACGAGGAAAAACATATATATAAGTCGCACTGGACTATAAGTCGCATTTATTTAGAACCAAGAACAAAGAGAACATTACCATCTCCAGCCACGAGAGGGCGCTCTATGTCTTCAGTGTAGACTACAGGAGCACTGAGCAGCATAGAGCGCCCTCTCATGGCTGGAGATGGTAATGTGTTCTCTTGGTTCATGTCTCTTGGTTCATTTCTCTCGGTTTATGTCAAATTAATTTTGATAAATAAGTCGCACCTCCCTATAAGTCGCAGGACCAGCCAAACTATTAAAAAAAGTGTGACTTATAGTCCGGAAAATACGGTAGTTTAGAAAAGAACATTGAATCTGATTAGATCATTAGTAAAATAATGCAGCTCCTGAAAACAGTCCCCAGCAACTCTGCTATTGCTGCAACTACACAAACTAGCAGGGGACTATATTCAAGCACTGCGTGGCATGGCAGCAAAGTTTCTTGATTGTGAAAGTATGCTTCAGTTTTACATAATCTGCGTCTTTGCCTAGAACTGATTGCACCGGTGGTTTCACTAGATAGCAACACAAACTCCTTCCAAGAACTAGCCTATGAAGATGGAAAATGTCAATGAAAACAGCAGAATGGGAAGAAAATAAACAACTTCAATGGCTGTACAAGTGTTAATTTCCCAAGGTGTCAAATTTTAAGTGGAACTGCACCTTTAAGAGGAAGATTTTGTGCAGTTTAGTTAACAGAGAGCTTATTATGTCGAAAAGGGCTTTCTGCCAGTGGAAGCAGCAAGAGGTTGCAGGATGGTTCTGATGAAACAAACAGAAATCCATCCATCATCTCTTCAGTGCCTACACTGCAACAAAGTGTTCAAACTGCAATAGAAATGCCAACGCAATGATCTTCTATATACAGAGACCTCGCTGTTTCAATGTTATTTTCAGCCATGGCACGGTGTTGGTGGGCCAATGCTGCTCTGACAACCACACAAAGGCAGAACGAATCTCATGGCTTCATATGGGACAGATAACCCAATCAGATTCGAAAGGATGAGCCAGTTAAGCTCACTCATCTCAATTTAATCTTCTCTAGGGGATCAGCAGAAAGACTGAGGAGTTTTTGCAGCCTGGGAGCTGTCCAGCAACCTGACTGCTCATAAAACATACACCCGTCAGCCGGTCAGTCAAGGCCACTGACAAAATGTGGATATAAGTGTATCACAGCAGGCATCTGGACTTAAAAGTGGTCAGTGTGAACAGAGGATGACAGCTCCATAATTTATAACAAGAAAATATGTTGTGCTTGCCTGCAGCCACAAATGTTGTCTGTGGTTTCCAAGGCGTAGCTATGAAGTATTAGAGATGCTCTAGGTTGTTTCTAGGATGTTCTTAGTGTTGGTTAGGTGGTAGCTAAATGTTGACATTTTTTATTTTAATAATTGCATCACATTCTGGTTCCTATAATTGGCTCAGGTTTAATGTACGTCTATGGATTTATTTATTTTTTAACCTGTTTTATTACCTATTAAACTGATTATACCCTCCATTAAACCAATAAACAAATAACTAAAATTATTGAAAAATGAATTAATGTATGAATGAATAAACAAAATAAGCATAAAAGCAAACAAAGTCTTCTATTATGACTCTTTATATAAATGTAAACCTCCAATTCTCATGTAATGCATAGAAACAGATTTAAAAAATATGTATTTATATTACTTTATATATTTCAAATAATATAACAATACAAATGTACCGTACAATTCATTTCTTTCAAATTTTTTATCTTGGTATCATGTTTTACTACCTTTAATTTACGAATTAATTCTCAATTGATTTTAATATTAAAAATGTCCTGTGTTACATTAATGAGAATCATTAAAATAAATAAAAAATACAGTACCAGGTCAATTATGAATAACTGTGGGATAGACATGTGCTGGTATTCTGTAATGCGATATATCACGGTAATTAATATGTACGATATTGTTATCGTTGGCACTTCTAAATACGGTGAATAATTGTATATTACAAATTATTCTGAATTTGGAATGCATTTTAAGAATACTTTTCCCATCAACTGGTCAAAATGCACAACACTGCTGTATGCTGCTTTAAGGATGCTCTGATGTAAACAAGAACGCATGTGAAGCACATGAGGGAACACGTGAGAGACATGCTGAATGAAAGAACTTTCCATTATCCCTACTGTGGGATAACTGTGCTTAATTATCCTGAAAATAAAATTATAACCTAAACCGATTACATTTTCTTTAAGGATTTTTTTTTTTCTTCATATTTTGATTTTGGTTTGAAATGTGAAAGGGTTTGGGAGATTTCACCCATTTGCAACATACAACATTATTAATAATTATGTTTAATAAATATGTTATGAAGGCACACGAAAAAACAATGCCTCATGCTTTTGAGAGCAAAACAAATACAGCCTTTGTGTCAACCTGAAGAATGGTGTCCACCAACAGCAAGAACTAAAATAAATAGATCACAGTTTACCTGTCAATCCAATGAAACCTGTCAGAAAGTGATTCATGAATATTCAACTGGAAGCTACCATTTACACAGCATGATAGGGAAGACAAGTCAATCTTCCTGCACATTTTTTCATCTTTGCACTGAAACTTAGTCATCATTCAGGAGGACAATGACTTTGGGACAATGACATGATCCTAGTGTAAGTCCATATCTCTACCATGTGTTTCTGTGCGTTTAGGCTGAGGAAAAGCTTAGCTTTCTTTGCTGTAAACCAACCCTGCCCTGCCTTTCAAGAGTTAAAATATCAAGGTACCTGTAAAGTAAAAGGTGAGGCAAAACAGCAAAAGTCCAGTGAAGAGGTTGCTGAGGAAGGTGACCACTCCGCAGGTGATGCCCTCAGGAACAGGGTAAACCGTCTCAATGAACAGCTCCAAGAAGATGGGCACACTACTGTTGATGAAGATACCCACCAGGATGCAGGAGGTGTAGAGAGTGGCTAAAGGAGCAAAGAGAGAGAGAGAGAGGGATGTATCTCAAATACATTTCTAGAATCATTCCTACTTTAAACAGAAAGGAGAGACAACCTTGCAAATGAATATATATAAAAAAAAAAAAAAAACTTTCTAACTCAATTTACCCGTGCTGGCAAACCCTATTTCAGCAGATATTACTCTAATTGACTAAGAAAACACATCTCATTCTTAAGTAATGATTATAATGTGCTAAGTTGGTACTACAGAAACCTTTCTTTCGATCCAAATATAGCTGAAGTTTAATGAAGTGTGGAAATTGCAAATGTTTATTTTTTCAGTGTTAAATACACTTTCATTCGCAAAATTCAATTTTATTTTAAAAATTGCCAAAAAGAAACACCCTGCTCTAGAAACTCATCACATCAGTCTATTGTCATTTTAAATGATGAGAAGCTCCATGAGTTCCATGTTTGAGTGTGCAGTTTTGTTTTAAATTAAGAATGCAAACTGGTTCGAACCAGGGCACAGAGATAAATGGATGCAGAACAACAAGACGACAAGCACATCAGTCTCTAGTCTGAGAAACCGATCCCTCAGCTGGCAGCGTCATTGAAAAGTTCAGGGCAAACTCTAGTTTAATCAAAAATCGGCAAAAAAATCTTTTTAACTGTACAGGTGAATGAGACTCAAAACATGAGACTTTAACACCTGCATTAAAACTTCATCTCAAATACTGTTTTTATTGAAACATTTGAAGCATAAATTGCTTTAATGCACACTAGTGTTCAAAAGTTTAGGTTCAGTAAAAAAAAATTTATGTTTTTTTTAAACATAAAAAAGGCTGCTCCCAAAGGCTGCATTTATTTGAGCAAAAGTACTTTAGTTATTTTAAATTGTAAAACTATTTCACAATTATTACAGTTTTTATTTTAATTTGAACATTTTAAAATTGAATTTATTCCTGTGATGCCAAAGCTGAATTTTCAGCAGCCATTTCTCCAGTCTTAATAAACTGATTAGGACTAAAAATAAACTGATTTGCTGCTCAAAAAACATTTCCTATTATTATCTCATTAAATTATGATGTCGATAACAGTTTAATATTAATATTTTATTTTTTTGTGGATACTGTGATACATTTTTTTTTAATTATTTGATGAATATTACGTTGAAAATAACAGCATTTATTTGAAATAGAAATCTTTTGAAACCTAAATGCCTTTACTGTCACTTTCTACTATCTATGAATTGAATGAATCTGTGCTATTGATTCCCTAAATCTTACTGACCCAAACTTTTAACAAGTAGTGTTTTTGACCAATTTAATGCAAGATAGGTGTATAAAAGCATCAAACGCTTTCCAAAACATAAGTTCATAATGATCCCAAACTTTTCAATGTAATTAATCCAAAACACAAATCTGAAAAGTCTTGATATAAGTGGTATGGCATACATGGAAAAACTGACAATGGCACTTCACAGTCAAGGTAGTAATGTCACAATATCAATCATTGTCAATTATTCTTTACATAACAACATTACATAATGATGTTGCCACAACGTAGTCTTGTGTTTATTAGCGAGAGATGTGAATCATAAGAGGCATGGGATGCTATGGATGGCAATAGGAAACATGTGCGTGATAAAATCTTGCAGATAGAGTGATAGCCCATGAGTCTATGAGCTCTGCCTGCCAGGGGTTCTGGGAGACAGCAGATAAAAAAGTCAGGTGCCAACCATAAAATGATAATTGATGGTAATATTTGAGCTGGCTGATCTATAGGGCATATGCTTATTTCAGGCCGGCTTCTCTAGAGCCCTTTTCCCTTCACTGATCTGGACTTAATGAGTTCCTCTGGCTTCCACCCACTGATACAATTGCAGCTTGCTGCATTCGCCTACCAGACTCCCTGCGGGGTGACAGTTCTGTGGATGTGCACAATGCAGAACAAACTGTTCGTTTCAGCAAAGTATACCTTTAGTGGAGGGCAGGTGAGTAAGCCTGGTCAGGCAGGTGAGAGTGAACCAGGTGGCCGCTAAGGATGCTCCGGCAAACATCAGCACCAAAATCAGCTTTAGCATTCCTCGAATGTAGTCAGCAAACCTGAGGGCAAACAGAAAACAAAAGAAAGGAGGAGGAGGAGAGAGAAGTTTAAGTTTCGAGTCATAGCTCAAAAGGTGCCAGAAAAAGACAGAGAAAAAAAAAAATTACAGAGGAAACAAATTACAGGCAGCCGCAGGTGTAACTTTTTCACAGATGTTATTTTTGGCGACCACGTAAGAGACCAGCCGCATATAGAAAATCTTGTCCCTCAAAAACTTGCCTACTGGAGAGGACTCAAAACAAATCCTCACATAGACTTGTATATTTGATCCGCACTAACTTTATCATTTCTGACAAGTTCTCCACACCGTTTCCTCTCATCAGGCATCAGACATATTTTAGCACCTCTAACATGATGTAGATACATAGAAATATCTCTAGGGCATGCTCTTCATCACCCTTCTTCAAAAGGGTGATGAAGCCATAATAAAAAACACTTCATGGAGGCGTAAGCTGTTATTTGTTGTGTCAAAGTTGCAAGACTTACTTCTAATGATGGCTTATGGGCTTTTAATGCCTTTTAAAGTAATTATTCACCTCAACATGAAAGTTCAGTCATCATTTACTCACCCTCATGTTTCTACGGTTCTATACTTGGTGAAACCTAATAGAGAAGTTTATCGGGTTGTTCATGTAGCTTGTGAAAGTAAATGGTGACCATAGAAAGTCAGGGTTCAAAAATGACCAAAATCACCATAAATGTATTATAAAAATGACCCATATGACTTAAAAGATACTGTACGAGAAAAAGACAAAACTGTATGTAAACATTCACAGATCTTCCATATATGGCAAGGTTATTTACACGTATGTGACCCTGGACCACAAAACCTGTTTTAAGTCGCTGGGGTATATTTTTAGCAATAGCCAAAAAAAACATTGTATGGGTCAAAATTATAGATTTTTCTTTTATGCCAAAAATCATTAGGATATTAAATAAAGACCATGTCCCATGAAGATATTTAGTAAATTGCCTATGGTAAATATATCTAAACTTAATTTTTGATGAGTAATATGCATTGCTAAGAATTAATTTGGCAACTTCAAAGGCGATTTTCTCAGTATTTCGATTTATTTACAGATTTTCAAATAGTTGTATCTTGGCCAAATATTGTCCGATCCTAATAAACATTAATGGAAAGCTTATTTATTCAACTTTCATATGATGTATATGTGGTCGAGGGTCAAAAAAAAAGAAAGGAGGAGGAGGAGGAGGAGGAGAGAGTAATTTTTGTGTTTCATGAAAAAAGTCATATGGGTTGGAATACATGTCATATGTTGGAACAACATGTAACAACTGAATTTTCATTTTTGGGTGAACTACTCCTTTAAATTTTAAAGACTTAACGCTTGTCAGTCTCACTTTCTTAAACCCCACAACGCCACCACCTTCCTCGATCTAAAAAGCAATGTCACCCCTACCACCTGACTGTCTGACAATTAAAGTCTGGTGGATCGTCAGGCATCCCAGTGTTTGCCAAACTGCTCAGCATACCTTCACACCACAAACCTATAATTGGCCTGCGGAGACAGCCTCTTATGATTCACCCATCTAGTATAACTCTACCATAACGGTGAATGAGGACGAGTCTTTGATGAGGACTTGCAGCGATTATATCTTTCTCCAGAATCACATAAATTAGAATGTGCAGCTATTGCCCCTGCGGCTCAATTTTAATGCATCCATTTTTTCTAAAGCATGGACTTGACCCAAAGGGCTGAGCTCTGCGGCAGAGAGCTGGTGGCGTATAATAATTCATGTTAACACATTTGCTGCACGATCATGGCATAGGGAGGGTGCTGGACCCCGGAACTCACAGGGGCCCATTAACGAGAGATCACTCGCCAAATAACCACTAATAGGACCAGGCTGCCGTGCAGACTTAGTAGGGCATCTGCTGCTTCTTTCTGCAACCTGTACCAAATAAACAGCCAAAGTGAGAAAAAAACAAAAACGTAAAAGTGCCAAAGCAACTGGCGGGGTGTGCATTCTTTAATCAGCTTTATGAATCCCCATTTGGCTTGTAGCTCACAACTCATTTGAATAACACACACAACTATGTCAGATCACAGGTTTTCATTGATGCTTTAACCCTCTTTGTCCCTCCCCATTTTAAAGGCAATGCTGGTACCAACCCAAAATCCAATGCACTAATGTGACAATTGATTAAATGCAGAGTTTGCCTAATTAAAAGGTTTACAAAATGCTGAACCTGTCTGGATGCGCTGATTGGGGCTCTTCTGCAAACATTTAGTCATCAGGGACAGACAAATCTCTTGCTTTCTGCAGACAACAGTTTGCTCTTTCTCTCTTCTATATGCCAGTGTCTTAATCAGTCTGTGCGACGTGACCATTTCATTAGCATTTTCACCCACTGTTCATAACAAAAGCTGATTTTAATAAATTAGCAGGAAGAGAATAAATTAGCTTTGGGATCTGGGAGGATCCAAAACAGCCTGAAAAAAAAAAAAAAAAAAAAAACGTGGCCTAACAGAGACAAAACAAATGTCTTTCTAGCAAGAGCATAGGAACGACCTGAAAAGTATATTGTCCCTATAGTTTATATGCATAGTTGCCACACTCATATAAAAACATAAAAAAAAAAACTTAGAAAGTTTCTAGCACCATCAGCATTCTAGCATTTTTGTCATGAAACTTTAATAATTAGGGCTTAAACATTGTTGTGACAATTAAAAATAAAAAGAATACTTTCTTTTGTAGTTCACATCTTCTCTCCTCAGGAAGTTTTTCTTTCTGTCAGTGGCTTGTCACACAAACTGTGCCTTGCCTGGGTAATATCAATAATATTCAGTATTTTATGTGACGTGTGCCCTAATTGATTTGCTGTAAAGTGGAAGTTGGTAGCAAATGTAGGATGACAACCCAACGTTCAGTATATAGCGATCCAGTGCTGGTCTAAAAAAAATTCTCTTTATCAGCTATCTTCATTTATTTTCCTGCGCGCCACTGTCAAGCAAAAAAAAACAAAAAAACGGATTAGACACTTTTCTTACTGTTTTCAATGAGTGTCCTTCTGCTTTATTTTTGTGGTGTGTTTTCACCATTGACACTAATCAGTCTATGACTTTTTGGTCACTCTAATTGGCAGTTTAGCTTAGTGAGCTATTGCAGTGAACCAGATTGTAGAGTTATGAGAGTTCATTCTTCTCACGTGACACGTATGCTCCATAAGAAGTAAAAAAAAATCCTTTAAAAAGCACCACTGCTAGAAAACCCCCACTATTCAACCTCACTAAGTCAGTAAAACTCAGCCCTGGTTTCTTTGAGAAGGAAGGAATGATGATCTGTGAGTGTTTAAGCATCTGCTGTTTTTTATGTCACTGGAAAATACATGTAAAGTAAATGCTAACAAATGCTAATGTATGACAACACCACCATCATTTCTCATGTATGGTACTATTACTCACCTCGCCATGGCCACACCAAACACACAGCCTCCAACTATGGACCAGAACCCGATCCAGCCAGCGTCCACCTGTGAGAGCAGAGAAAGTTGCGATCAGTTGGGGTTATTGGCTGCTTGTTATGCTGGACATGACTTGTGGAGCAGGTAGATGGATAGTGAGCCAGAGGCGTCTGCAGTGTCGACCAGAGTGAAGAATAAACTGCCAGACATCATGCTGTCCACGAACATGTCTTTGATGAACAGTCTGGTTCAACAGCAGACTTCATAAAACAGATGGTCTATATCAGGAATGTCGGAGGTCAACCACACTATTGATAAGACCCGGAAAAACAAAAATGGTTTCTCCATGAGGACTAAATAATTTTTTCTTTTCTTTTTTTTTCAAAGCATACTCACAACAGTTCAAAATAGTTTTAGGGTTGGTAAGTTTTTTTTATGTTTATGAAAGAAGTCTGTTGTGCTCATAAAGGCTGCATTTATCTGATGAAAATCACAAAAATATATATAATAAAATAGTATTACTATTTAAATAAATTATATTTTAATCCATTTTTTTATGTAATTTATTCCTGTGGGATGGCAAAGCTGAATTCTCGGTCTTCAGCATCACGATCCTTCAGAAATCATTCTGATTTGGTGCTTAAGAAACATTTCTTATTATTATCAGTGCTAAAAACAGCTGTGCTGCTTCATATTTTTACAGAAGCTATGATAAAATTTTTTTTTTTCCAGGATTCTTTGATAGAATAAAAAATTAAACAGATCAGCTTTTTTTCTAAATATAAATCTTTTGTAACATTATAAACTATTTTATACTGTCACTTTTTATCAATTTAACAGATAGATAGACAGACAGACAGACAGATCTCTGTAACATACCGCATAAGCTGAATAATAATTCTGGTCAGAAACCTTTACAGCATAAGTCTTTGATTTGGCTGATTTGATAGCTAGCGATGTTAACAGAGTGATTAGAAAAGCTGGCTCTGTCTGGGCATCAGCCTCGATCCCCCGGAGATGGGGATGGAGAGAAGAATGCTGGCTAAGCATCTCTCATTCACTGCACAGGAAAGCACCTTCAGCAAAACATTGATCCCACAACAGAACATTTCCTTAAGGTCCTTCCAACCTGCGGCAGCTATCAGGATGTACACCTGTACCCTGAGCTGAATCTCATTATGTCTTTGGGTGGGATGTAATGTCACTTTTCAGAAAACACTGGGCTCATGAATATTGCTTTGCTCATTGTAAGCTAATCTTCCTAGGCCAGATTGTCACAGTACCTAATTGATATTCATAAATCATGCTAATTATATATACAAATCCTATGTTGTTTTGGGATATAGCAGAGCTCACAACTGAAATAATATATACTGTAAAAATGTATTTTACTGATTAATCAATGATTGAGAATTTCTTTACATAAATGGAAGTTCAGTCTTGTAAAGTGATTTGAGTAACACTCAATTTGTGCACTGTGACATTTATTTGACAGTTTCATCCTACACGTATACACAAACTCAAATTTAATGTTTATTTTACTGTGTGGAGATTCAGCAGTGCACATTTTCAGATTTCAGTATTACTTAATACAGTCAATGTATTGTACTCTTTGTACAATGAATTTTTTGACAAGCATATTCATAAGAACCGCCACTGCTCTGAAAATGTATATGGTCTGAGCATACAATAGAGCCCGACTGATATATCGTTTAGCTGATATAAGCCGATTGCCGATATATCGGTTTTATATATATATATATATATATATATATATATATATATATATATATATATATATATATATATATATATATATATACACACACACACACACACACATACACAATATCGGCCGATATATCTGTATTTTATTTACTCCCCAATATCAGTATGCCCCCCCAAAAAAAACATTTCGGTCAGGCTCTGTCATACATGTGAGGGGAAAAACACATCATTATCCATTTGAAATAAACAAAGCACTAAAACTGCAGTAAATCAGAATGTAATATATCGTGCTTTTAATGCGAGCCAACAGAGGTAGACTACATAATTTAATATCAGCTGCTGGTGATGTGAGCTAAAAGTTTGGGGGGTGGGGGGTGGTAGAGAGGTTTGGGGGGTGGGGGGTGGTAGAGAGGTTTGGCCCTCTGGTTCCGGTGCCCATGGATTTATTAATTGCTATTTCCATTCTGCGATTTATGTCTACTGCTGTAACGCTGTTATTTCCCCCATGAAATTAAAGAGGTATCTTTCCCTATGCTATTTCTTCTGGCAAAAAGTGTTACTCATGTGTCCAAATCATTATTTCAAATTAAATTTTTTTTTCGTCATGCAGCATAGTTCACTGGAATTGTTAGGATTTGGGACAAGGATGTGAATCATACCTAGGGCGGTGCAAAAAATCGAATGCGATTTTCATGCGTATCTCATCAGTAAAGACGCTCCTGTAATTAGAAGTATATCTCCAGCACGTGTGTTCAGATCATGGTTGCCAGGTTTTCACAACAAATCCTGCCCAGTTGCTTCTCAAAACTAGTCCAAAACTAGCCCAATCGCGTTTCCAGGAGGTTCCCCGATAAAAAATTGCTTTCCGGGATTAAAATTTAAGTTTTATGGCATGGTTGCCTTGGTAAAGTTCGAATTTTAGGGGCTAAATATCACGTTATTTGTATTGGCATCGCTTCGACCCACGGACATGAAAAACAACCACAGACTTGGCAACATTGGTTGGCATTTACTACACCGAGCCGTAATTCACTGGCAATCTACACAAAATCGATTTTAAAATCGCAGGCAATTCTTTGTCGATTTTGAAAACGATTTTGTGTTAGTTGTCGGTAGACTACGGCTCTGTGTAGTAACTGCCGCTCCACCTGAACCAGTGTTGCCAAGTCTGCGGTTGTTTTTCATGTCCGCGGTTTGAAGCAACCCCAATACCAATAACGTGATATTTAGCCCCTTAAAAGCTAATTTTACAAAGACAACCATGCCAAAAAGAAAACTTATATTTTAACCCCGGGAAGCATTTTTTTTTAAATCTGGGAACCTCCTGGAATCGCGATTAGTTTTGGACTAGTTTTGAGAAGCAACAGGGCAGGCTTTGTTGTGAAAACCTGGCAACCCTGATCTGAACACACGTGCTGGAGATAATACTTCTAATTAAAGGAGCGTCTTTACTGATGAGATGTGCATGAAAATCGCATTCGATTTTTTGCACAGCCCTAATCTTACCCCCATTTAAAAAATGTTACATGTCTATGCGGTTTAGGAAACGCTTTGGTCATGCTTGAGATCCAGCAGACTAATAATAACACTGATTCAATAAAAAACAACTGCATTATAAACAGATTCAACAGAAAACTTAGGGGTGACCAGTCCCAACTAGGCACAGTGCTAAATCTGGCCCAAACAAACAAAACATCATACATTATATGGTATCAGTATAAAATAATATCAAACAAATCACATTAATCTGGGAATACTAACAGTTTTTCCAGGTATTCTAGACCTTGCTTGATGCTTTTAGCTCACTAACATGTTTACACTGGAAACCTTGAGGGCAAAAACATGGCATCACTCACTGAAATGGGTTTTAAAGAAAACCACACTGCTACACCTATTGTTTTAATCCAGGGCGAAAGAATTCCACACACACAAACACGCACATAAAACAGTCATTTGTAATGTTTCTCAAAGCCAGCAAAGCACTTTCAGTTTGATAATTACTTTCCAAGGGCATAAGATGTCTGTCTAATCAGTGCACAGCCATTGTGCGCAGGCTTAATGGCCATTTACCATAAGCAATTAGAAAAGGCTGATTAATGTAGCGGAGGACCATACACTTGTTTCTAATTACTGTTGTACAACACTTCATGCTTACTGCCGCAGGGTTCTACTGTTCCATTTGCTAATTACTGTGTGCAAATTTGGAAACTTATTTGTTGTTGACTTCTGACACTGATCAAAACAACAGCTTCAGAATATTAACTTCCTAATAATTCCAACCTCATTTGCAAAATACATTTCATACAACAACTGGATGCTTTTCATTTTTTTTTTCATCAAAATCTACAAAGAAATAATTCTGAGTAAAGTAAGTTGCTCACACTTTACAAAAAAGTCCCACTGTTAATGGATTAAGTATCAAGAAAAAACAAAAACAATGAACGTTATTTAAAATGAATGTTAGTTCACAATGAGGTTGTATATACTGAATATACACAAATGTTGAAGTCTCCCTGTAGTGAATATCAAGATTTTATGTTGTTTATTTGTTTATGTGGTGTTTTTAATTTGCTTTTAGACAAACCAGTTGCCAATCCATTAATCAACACCATTGCTGAGCATTTTCACCTTAAAACTGGCATTTCTCGAAGGCTGACCAAGAATTGAGGTTTATAACAGCCCTGGGTTTGCTATGTCACAAACCAATAACCAATCACGTCAAGGGATCAATTCCTATCACTAGCATGCAAAATATACCAATACCAACATAAAACCAAAACTAAATTGGAGCAAAAAACCCATGAAGCCATGGTTTAATGTGAATTTAGAACCGCTAACTTGCATTATAACCAATGGCAACAGTGTAAAAGTAGCCCGTAGACAGACCCACCTCTCCCGCATCGGCGTCTGCACTTCACACACGTATTCTCATTTTAACAAAAAGTAGTACCAGCAAAGCTATTAAGCTAATGTTTCTAAATTCTGCAGTAATCTTAATTTTTTTTTATTTATTTTTTTTACTTAGAATATTATGCTGCGTATGGTTTCAATTGTTGTAAGAGAGATATAAATTGGAACAAAGAAAACAGTACACAGAATCTCGTAGATTACAGTTTGCAATTAGACAGATGTATTGTTACTTCCTCTATAGTCAAAAATCTGTATTAGACAGCAACATATTTCCCATGTTACAAAAACAGCATTCTTCCATCTTAGAAAAATTGCCAAGCTACGAAACATGTTACCTGTTTCTGATGCAGAAAAGCTAGTTCATGCATTCATGACCTCTAGACTGGACTATTGTAATGCACTGCTAGGTGGCTGTCCTGCATGTATCATAAACAAGTTACAGTTAGTCCAAAATGCAGAGTCCTTACCAAGTCAAAGGAAATATGATCATATTACCCCAATTCTACAGTTTCTGCACTGGCTCCCTATTAAGTTCCTTATCAATCAGTTACAAATTATCATTACTTACCTATAAGGCCCTAAATGGTTTATCTCCTGTGTACCTAACTAGCCTTATACCACGCTACAACCCATCACACTCCCTAAGGTCACAAAACGCTGGACTTTTTATAGTTCCTAGGATAGCAAAGTCCACTAAAGGAGGAAGAGCTTTTTCGCATTTGGCTCCCAAACTCTGGAATAGCCTTCTTGATAATGTTCAGGGTTCAGACACACTCTCTCGGTTTAAATCTAGATTAAAAACACATCTCTTTCGCCAAGGATTCAAATAATGTATCTCATAGTTTGTGACTGCAGATGTCTCTGATCAAATGCACATTATTATTCTTTAGCTTGGGTTAAACTAATTAATTTTACTTGTTTGGAATAGCAGCTACACTAATGATGTCTCTATTTGTTTCTCCGTTTTGTTGGAACTAGGATTTACACAAGTTCCAGTCTGGAGGCAGAACACCTGAGAAGAGATGATGCTGACCCTCAGATGAACTCAGATGATGCTAACCATGAAACAACATACAGAACTAACAAATATCGCTACAAGTGTGATTGCATCATATAATAATTGATGTTAAATAGTGTTCATTGTCTGTTTGACTACATCTTATATTATTTTTTCTGAAAATTTCTGTCATATGCACATAAACTGACAGTCACCATTGATAACTACTAAATATTGTAGAAACTTAATTTTCTGTAAAGTTGCTTTGCAATGATTTGTATTGTAAAAAGGGCTATTCAAATAAACCTGTATTGAATTGAATTGAAAAGTTGTTAAAAAAAAAGAACTGAGACTTGAATGAGAAGACGGAAAATTCTAATTAGTCTCACAATGGCTTTGTGAGCAGATACATAATGTGGAAAAAGGAACAAGGCCTTCTATTTTCAACTTGCATGGTTTTCCTTCCAATAACAGTTCAAAGACCACCTACTTTACCTGGAAAATAAACTGCAAGATATGAAAACATCATCTTTGTCGCAAGCCCATAATTCAGCTGGGTCCAGAACGTTACATGATTGCTTTGGCCCATAACTCTCACATTTCAGATGCAAATGCGAGGAGGCTGGGGAGAATCAGAAACTCTGAGGTGGAGAACTCATCTCATTAAACTGTGGTTGGCCCATCAAAGATGGAGTACTTTTGTGAGTATGCAAATAAAAGCGTCTTGAGCATGTATGTTTGATTAGATTCTGATGAGCTCTGTCTGGAGAGGGGATGGATAGAGAGGGCTATCTTCATATGGAGGGCTCTGGATTTTCACAACTATAATTAGATGTTTTTAACAGCTTGTTTTGAAGTTCAAAGTCCCCCCATTCAGGCCTGCCAGTTTTTTTAATGAGAAAGTATAGAAAGGCAGAGTTTCGGTCAGAGTTTCCAGTCAATACTCCTAGGGTTAATTATGAGTCAATTACCATTTAATCCAGGAAAATTACATTTCATTTTAATCATAATTAAACTCATAGAAGGTGCAAATGATTAGTACATCTGATAAATGCAACTTACTAAAGACACAGCATAATGAAACACACAGGAACGGTTGAAAGTATTTAGGTCTTTCAATATTTGGATAAATTCAAAACATTCAATTGTTCTATTAAACATCTGACCATCAAAGCATAAACTAGACATCATTCTTTACCTGAAAACCATTTAATTACTTATAATGTATCATCTAAATGGGCCTAGCATGGAACATAGAAATAAGTCTTACCTGGCTGACTTTAGCAGGTGTTAAAATCATGTCCAACACACCAGCCCAGCCGGCAACAACCCCTGTGGGCACGGAGTAGGCGAGTGCTATCATCAGGAAACGCATATTGCTGAAAAAGCAAAACCAAAGATGAGGACTGATGAAAACTTTTAGCAACAGAACACTATGAAAGCACTTTAAGGCACTAGGCTCCATTGTGACTGTGTATGATGCCCATTTTTGAGAGACTAACAGATATTTTGGAGCTGTCATGAAGCTGAACATCAAAGTTGTGCATCTCGCAAAGAGTCAAAGATTGTAGATTTTCCTTCCTAGATCTTACCGCCTGTCACCAAACATTTATCCTACCTTGCAGCCAAGTGACAGACAGACAGAATAAAGAAAATACACAAAACTGATAGTAGAAGCAGATTTCAGGGAAACATAATGCTAGGATAAAGACATGCCCAGAAGCGGCGCTTTGTCTTACAAAGGATTTAGCTTCCTCAACCAAACATGATTCTTAATAGGACACTGCACATTTTCAAGCAAGGGGTCAATGTAATATTACAACTTTATTAATATTACAACAAAATAATGCAAATGCACCACTAAACTTGAAATTTACATGCTAATACACTTGCCAATTTAGGCAGAGTAAAGCAGACTAAATTAATGAATATGACATGATAAAATATTGACTAAGTAAAAAATTATTAGGGGTTATTTTTAATTATTGAGGCCCTGAAGCAAATGCCTTTGAGAACATAAGAATATGCAATGTTAACCTAAAGCTTTCTTCAGGTAATATAGACGATATATCAAGAGGAATTGTTTTGAACATCTAATTAAATCTAACTAACCCACTGTGCAAAGCCTTGCGTGATAGTAGTATCTGCATGTTTTTAATAAATCATATATCTGTAGGGCACAGCTGAAATACTTTTACTCTTTAATAATATTATCTATGAGACTCCAACAACTATTATTTGCCAACAAATCCTTCCTGAAGCTAAGCAACAACAATGTTGCTATGTAGATATAACTATTAATACAAGCAGCACAGTGCATGGTTTAGTGTACTGTCAATTTTGTGGTAATCCTGCCCTGATACAAAAATCCCTTGCTGTGAGGGATGCTTTCTCTTCATGTATTAGCATTTTTATGAGCATCTATCCAGTCACAGGATTGCTGTAGTCAAGACTTAAACATGTTGAGAAATTCCTTCGTGGAATTGTCTTCATGTGTGGCTTCTGGCAGGCCTCCAATCAATCCCAACCCAATTACAATCACCCACCCAGCTCACCCATTTCTCTACCTATTTTCCCACACATGTCCCAAACAGCGTCTCCCAAACTTATCAAAGAGGAAACGTTACCCCATTAAAAAACAAAGTATCTGAAACTAATCACAAGGGCTTTTCAAACACAATTTGTTTATCTTTTGATGCAATGTTCTGTATGGATTTTACTTGTTGCAGTTTGGTACTTGGTATTTGAGTCTTTAAAGCTGCTCACACACTTGATTTGACCAAAAAAAAAAAAGTTTGATTGCACCACCCTGCTCCTGCGCCAGAATTTGGGCCAGAAGGATTATCATCTAAGTCTGCAGTGTTGGAATCTAAAGCCTTAAAATTCTGCAAGATTCTGCTATTTTTAACTCTAAGTCCATCAATACTAATACTATTTTATCATCACTTTTACCGCAGAAATCAAATGCTGTACATTGGTTCTGTTATAAACAGAATGATGCAACTCCACAAACAGCAATTGCAGTTCTACTGAAATACTACGAGCTACTTTAAAAAGGCTGCTTTTAAAAATCTGAAAAAAAGTGACAAAGAAAGGAGGCAAAGATGCTAATTCTAAGTTTACAAATGAATGGGATGTCGTAATGAATGCACCCATAGTTACTTTTAGAAAATTTGATATCACTCTACTTATAATTACCTCTAGGTATGAATCACTGGGTGTGAAGGAACTTCTACCATCTACATCTAATCTATTAACAGGAAAGTGTAAAAGCCAAGCATGCTTTCAGTGGGTTTTACAGCGGCCGTGAAGAGGGCAATAGAAAAAAAAGTTGTTGATGGAGGACCCTTTCTCCAAACTGTACCCATTTCATTAACCTCACAGCTGGGGGAGATCGATGCCTATGCACTTTTTCCCCCACCAAGAGCTTATTTAGATTATGGGATATTAGAAAGCCTTTTTTCCCCTTCTTTTGATAAATTTAGAGGAGCCATCAAACCAGAACAATCATCAGCTAAGTGCCATTTGTCCTTGGCAGGCCCTGTTAGGATCTAATACCCCAAGATGAGGATTTTGCTAGCCATGGCCATTTTAACACAGAGGCCATTAATACTAATACCATTCAATCATCACTGTTAGCACAGTAATCAAACACTGGATAACGGTTCCCGTAAAGGAACATTGAAATGATGATGCTCTCTGCAGCAAACAAATCAGGCTTAAAAACGTTGAAGTTTCACCAAGTCAGGTGAGCCAAGGACTTGGGAGTTTATAGACTGGAGGTGAAATGCACCCATTATCACACGACCCCAGTCCCTATCCAATGTACTGTCCCTGGAGGCTAGCGGTTTTTCAAAGCTCTTCCATTCCACTGCTCCACTGAGATACAAATGTGAGATGGCTACTGGAACTCTGCCTATCGGTGGGACTCCAGAGACAGCATTACAGTCTCAATGGGCTGACTTCGTCCATTCATGTGTGTTCTTTTTGCTTTCAGCTCTGCTGGGAGTGGGAAAGTTCTGGCGTTCTTCGGAGGGGGTCGAACTGCAGACTCTCTACAAAAGTGGAAGCCCAACAGTCTTTTCCAGTCCACAGATTTCAGCCAATTCCTCTATTGCTGATATGAGAATGCATTCAAAGCAGGGCTGGCTTCCTCTGATCTGTGACTACATCAAGAGAATTCTGACTAGCTGTAAAAATGTGCCACTGTGGTCACACTGGCCTTTGTGGTCTTCTCTTGGTTATTGAATGTACAGATCAAGATATTCTATTTATTAAGGATGGTCAGCATGTGCCATCATAAGGCTTGGTAATTAATCTGCAGGGAGAGGATCTCGTCTTTGATGTGTATTAAATGGCAACCGCAGCATATGGTGAGTGGCAAACTGACAAGACCCTGTTCATTAAGATTCTCTTTTGTAAAAGCAATGATAACATTTCAGAGACCGTACTGTGATGAGGGAAACAGAATGTGGAAGTTACAAAAGGCCTAAAATAACAGATGTCCATTGTTGTGTCCATGTGCCAGTGTACCCATTACAAAGTCTCTTGTGAATGCCAATGAAGAAGACTGATCTTTGCATTATACATTTATTTTTTAACTAGAATAAGTGTTGTGCTCAGGTCTTTTCAAGGCTTGATTTGAATTTAAAGGGACAGGAGATCTTTGTTATCATCTATTCATTCCTATCCCTTTCTGAAATAGTTTGATTAATCAGATAGATCAAATATTTAACAAATTTGTTATTTTCTATTTAACAGTTAATGATTCAAACATCAAAAAAAGGAAATATACAATTAAAAATGTACCATTTGTGCAATATACACTATCGTGTAAAAAATGGGGATTAGTTTGATTTTTTTCAGCAAGGATTCATAAAATTAATTTAAAAAGTGAGTAAGATATCGATAACGTTACAAACATTTTCTATGATTTCAAATAAAACCTGTTCTTTGGAAATTTTTATTCATCAAAGAATCCTGAAAAAAATGTATCACATTTTAACATCGATAATAAGAAATGTTTCTTGAGCACCAATTCAGTATACAGTATTAGAGTGATTTCTGAAGGATCATGTGACACTAAAGACTAGAGTAATGGCTGCTGAAAACTCAGCAAGAGCCTTCTTTCAAAAACATTGAATAATTTTACTACCCCAAACTTTTAAAAAGTAGCATATTTGAACTTTTACTATAGCTTTTTTTCCCCCACAATGTACTTAATTGCAGACAATGTTTTTTAATACACATGTATTGTTTCACTTCAGAAGACATTGAATAATCAACTGGGGTTGTAGGGATTACAGTTGTGTTTGCTTTGTGCTTTGTGTCAGCTTTGAGGGACCATTAACTTTATAAGAGATTTATTATTTTCATACAAATCTCTGTTTGTGTTCTACAGATAAAAAAAGAAAACCATATGCATCTAAAATGACATGAGGGTCGGTAAATTCTGAGAAAATTTTTATTTCTGGGCCAAGCTAAGCCATATGGACAACTTGTATGGTTCTTTTCTGCCTTTTTGGGGCTTGACAGCTGTGATCATCCACTGTTATTGTATGGAAAATAATCTATGTGTTTTTTCTTAGAATTCCATTAAAGAACTTTTATTTTCAGTTGAACTATTCCTACTTTGCTAACCTCCATTCCTTCTTTCTCTGTTCAAATCATTTAGAGCAGAGACTGTTGTTTTACCTCAGCAGCTTGCAGATGCTGCTCCTGTAGCTGAGACGTTGGCTAGCCGCTGCCACGCTGGGAGGTATAGGTGGTCTGGAGGGGAAGTACAACAGCACAGCCACGAAAAGTGCTGCAATCATCCCAACCTCTGCAAGTTCACAAAAACACACAACATTTAGCATGCAGCCTTGGTGTCAACATCAAATCTCAGAAAGATTTTACGTGTTCAGACTTAATCTATCTCTGTTAATTAGAAAAAGAGCTTAACGCGTCTGGCATTTCACTGCAATTTTCAGACTAAATTCAAATGAATGAGAGAGAGAGCAAGAGAGAGTGGTATCCAAACCAACATCATTAACGGTCATTAGATGGCTCACATTAATCTATAGTTAACCATGAGTCTAGCAGATTTATTACAATTCTGTAGTGGGAGGAAATGCACAATGAAACAACCGATCAGCTCATTAACCCTAGTCCACAAAAAGCTCTTGCTTTCAAATTTGTGACAGTGCTACCAAGTTCGTAACTGAGCATTGCTGTAGCCAAGCACAGAAAAAAAACCTGTTGGCACACAGTATCTCAAAACCAGATGCACTTGCACTGCCAGCACAGTCTTCAGGTTGAGTTCCTAAATTTTGTGTCTGGGCATTGTCCACATGATAAAATAAGTGCAGTTTCCTTGGATAGATCCCATTTTTATTCAGCCAATTAATTTTTACAGTATAATTTCTATAAATCTGCCTTTTCTCTCATAAAATACAGACTTATCAAGCTGGAATGGGTAAAGGTGGGTGATATGACAAATCTTACATCACAAATGAACATTTATCTAACACGATAATGGTATACATCAAGATAGACACTAATGCTCAAAGATTTTGTAAGGTTGAATGAAATATTAGGACTTTTATTTAGCAAAGGACACGTTAATTTGATCAAAATTGACAGTAAAGCAATTTATAATGTTATAAGGATTTCTGTTACAAATAAATGCTGCTCTTTTTATTGTATTTTAATAAACAATATTGATTTAAAAAAAAGAAATATTTCTTGAGCACAAAAACTGACTTGAGTAATGGCTTAAGTGTTATTTTAATAAATGATTAAATATTTGTTTTGATCAGATAAATGCAGCCTTAGTGAGCATACGGTAAGATATTTCTTTCAAAAAAATAAAAAAAAAAATAAAAACAGAAAGGTAAGAAAAACATCAAAGTAGTCCATGTGACATCAGAGGGTCCGTTGGAATTTTTTGAAGCATCGAAAATACATTTTGGTCCAAAAATGGCAAAAACGACGACTTTATTCAGCATTGTCTTCTCTTCCGTGTCTGTTGTGAGAAAGAGTTCAAATTAAAGCAGTCTGGATATCTGGTTCACGAACGAATCATTCAGTTCACCAAATCGAACTGAATCGTTTTAAATGGTTTGCATCTCTAATACGCATTAATCCACAAATGACTTAAGATGTTAACTTTTTTTAATGTGGCTGACACTCCCTCTGAGTTCAAACAAACCAATATCCCGGAGTAATGCATGCACTCAAACAGTACACTGACTGAACTGCTGTGAAGATGAACACCGAGCCGAGCCAGATAACGAACAATAGACTGACTCGTTCACGAGTGAAGAACCGGTTGCATCGCTGTTCGGATCACCAGTAGTTCTTTCAGACAGTTCGATTCAATAAACCGGTTGAAGAAAACGGTTCACCGGTTCTTTTGCGCTCGACGTAATGGCGTCATTTGCGATGATTGCCCTTGATTTAAGCCTTCGGTTTACCCGCACCCATAACACTAGCACAGAATCAGTTCAGAATCAATCACCAAAAAAATCAGTTCAGTTCAGATGCTCTGTGTGTCGGTCACGCTGAATCACACATACGCAGTATCATCAGCTCCTCGGTTCACGAATCGGACGCGTCTGACAGAAACGGTTCTCGACTCGTGAACGAGTCAATGTTTTGTTCGTTATCTGGCTCGGCTCGGTGTTCATCTTCAGTTCTCTCTTCACAGCAGTTCAGTCAATGTACTGTTTGAGTACATGAATTACTCCGGGATATTGTTTTTTTTTTTTACTTAGAGGGAGTGTCAGCCACATTAAAAAAGTTAACAGCTTAAGTCATTTGTGGATTAATGCGTATTAGAGATGCGAACCATTTAAAACGATTCAGTTCGATTTGGTGAACTGAATGATTCGTTCGCGAACCGAATATCCAGACTGCTTTGATTTGAACTCTTTCTCACACAGACACGGAAGAGAAGACAATGCTGAATAAAGTCGTCGTTTTTGCTATTTTTGGACCAAAATGTAATTTCGATGCTTCAAAAAATTCCAACGGACCCTCTGATGTCACATGGACTACTTTGATGATGTTTTTCTTACCTTTCTGGACATGGACAGTATACCGTACACACAGCTTCAATGGAGGGACTGAGAGCTCTCGGACTAAATCTAAAATATCTTAAACTGTGTTCCGAAGATAAAAGGAGGTCTTACATGTTTGGAACAGCATAAGGGTGAGTTATTAATGACATAATTTTCATTTTTGGGCGAACTAACCCTTTAATATGAAAGGAACTTCTCTCTAATTAATTTTTTTTTCCTCTCCTTAAGTAAAACTTTATGAGCACAAAACATGAACGGTGTCATCATTGGGAACTCTTTCAGTGCTGTTTAACAGCTGTAAATGGCACATCTACTAGGCCTTCAAAGATTCTGCTGTCACACGGTGTATACTGTTATACCGCCCATCCCTAAAGGCTTGGTCCTCCTCTAATGGTTTTATTAGACTGGACAGATCAACGGCATCTCTTTAAGATTTCAATCTGAGAGAAGCATGTCAAAATCCAATGCATGTGGCTACATCTTGATGCCCAATGTTGCAGTAAGTGTCCCATTGACCTCTAAACTACTAGCAATTTAATGTCTTTTCTGTGTGCAAAAGTAATGGCAACATCTTTCAACTTAAACAGAGGCAGAGTATCAATCTATTACTGGCAAGATTTCTTTCTCTATCTCAAAATGTTTTAATTTTCTGAATCAGTTAAGCAGAACAATGTGAGGCAATCTTTATAGCGTCATTTATAAGACATTTGATTCTGGTATTTGGACAGCCACCATGGATGGCTTTCTTGTGATTGCTTTTCTGTATGGCAAATGCTTAAAATAATTTAATATTGATTCAGAATAAATGCTGTTGCTGTATCGTCAACAGACAATACCGTACCTGCATAAAGAACAAACTGTATCCTGTCTCCAATGTGGTTTTGGTTCCAGTAAATGGTGCTTCCCGCAGTGCCATTGGGAGCAGGGACAGCCAATGGACCAATCAGAAAGGCGCAGGCTGAGCCAAGGTAGCCGATAAGCGATGCAATAGCCGTTGCTGTAGCTCTCTGATCAGGAGCAAACCAAGTAGTAGAGAGCAAAGGACCAGCACTCATAATGGTAGGACCAGCTAAACCATTCAGAAGTTGACCTCCATGAATCATCCTGTTGATTTGGGAAAAAAAAGGGGTGGGGGGTTAATGAAAGACACCATGATCACTATATATTATACACATCTCAAATATAACATTTAAATGTAAAGAACATATGAGTAAGCTTTTTTTACTGAAAAAGCCACCAACACAATATTGCAAAATGCTGGCTTTCTAGGGCATTGCTAAATGGCTGATAAAGCGATGTGAATGTTTTCATTAATGTTGCTATGATGTTTTGGGTGGTTGCTTACTGACAAGTCAAAAAAGGCCGCTTAAGTATCTATGGCATTTTTTATTCCTATAAACACAATACAGACAAATGTGTAAACATGTAATAATTAAATATTTATATTAAAAAACTGGTCTAAATGTAATAAACGTTTTTGTTGGTTTTTGGTTTTGTTGGTTTCTAAACACCAATCGATGCTCTCCTATATCTATCAGAGGTAAGGTCTGACAGCAAGGGAAACAAAAGAGCTTTATCTGTGAGACAGGATGACTGAGTCCCAGCGGGAAGGCTTGTGATAGCCTAACTGCCTGAATATACGCTGCAGTGCTTGTTCTCAAAATAGATCTTCAATGCTGGTGAAGAATGAGAGTGACTGAAACATTTTTCTGTTTTCTACAGCACATATGCACACCAAATCACAGCTGAAATGGGTAGCGTGGTTTTGTTACACTTTTGTTTTGTTTCGTAAAACCAGTTCACAAGTGCATTTGGTTTGGCACATCATACACAACATTCAAACAGCCCTTTATAGGTTCTTAAACCTTAGTCTTAAAAAAAAATGAATCATGCAATGCTCTGTTGTAGACAGCATCACTGATTATAATGAGTTATATAGTATTCTAAAATCGCACTGCGCCACTCGTGTCCCGTGTAGACACGGTGTAACATTGGTTTTGCTTTGTTTCACAGAACTAATTGTTGCCTGGGTTGTGTACATATGTGTGGGATGGAGCTGTCAAAATAGGGACGAGACCATTTTAGGGGTGGGGCGTGTTTGTTTTGCTGATTTCAAATGTCAACATTGGCTACAAGATATCGCTTACCCAACCTTTAAGTGCTGCCCTTCCACTATGATCCAGTCCTTGAAGTGTAAACAACGGTTAATATTTGGCCACTACGGGTGTTCCACAATAATAAAGCAAACAAATGACTGTTTTAGACTGGCTGAAACACTGTCCAATCACCATCCAGAACTAGAACTTTTTCACAATATGTGTAAAAACTTGTAAATGTGGGACTTTATAACTGGTTGGAAAGTCTGATTGTTAACTGGTGGGCTTATTCTGAAAACAATGCTAAAATGCAACTAATCATATAATCGTGCAGAGTTAAAATAGCAATATAACCAAGCTTATTACCCTGTAGAGGAAAAATAGTTTCACACTTTTTTTTTTTTTTATCACCAATGGCTATGTATCAATCAAACACTACATTATTTTTGTGGAAACAGATCTGTCGCTTGATAGAAGCTACTCAAATTATGCCAACAAAACAAAATGACTAACAAAAATTATATGACGCAAAACATGGTTTGCACCAAACATTTTTTTTCTGCTATGAATTATTGGCTGCAAAAAAACATGATAGATAAATTTACAAAAGATAAATTTACTAGGAAACAAAATTGTTAGCATTCCTTTTCATCACATATTGAAGTAATAGTATTCAGTCTTCTGTTCAGTTTGGCTTGCAAGGAACATTGTGGCTCTATCTCACACCTCACTGCCAAGACCACAATAATTTTATTTTTTTTAAAGACTAAGCCATAACAGTACAATCTGCTGCAACCATAATCACTGTTGATTTGAGAAAAACCATTGGCATTTGTAACCAAACAGCATTGCAAAAAAATTATTTTATTGCTGCTACTTTTTGCCATGATTGAATCGCAGTCATTCTGACACCATCTAGCGTCTAAATAAAGATTTAGGCTAATAAAAGTAAGACAAATCATAGAAATCCGTGAATAGGGCTGATTTCAGTTAAGCCTCGAGTCTGAATCAAAGTAAGAGATGAAAAGGGAGAAATGAGTCTCATGCATGGAGAAAAATGTAAACTCGAATAAAAGAGGGACCTGGGTGAATATAAAACACATTGCCAGTTTTAAAATCACAGCCATTGAAGACATGATATATTTGTGCCCTAATGTTAAGCTACAGAGGAGAAAAGAAACAGTATTCAATCAAAAGAATGCCTGAACTTCTGTTCAGTTTGGCTGGCAGGGAACACTGTGACTCCTCACCACCAAGAAAACAATTTTTACAAACTCACAACAGAACAATCTGCTGACCACAAACGCTGTTGATTTGAGACTAACAATTGATATTTGTAATCAAAAGGCAATGTTTAAAAAAAAAAAAAAAAAATTGTATTACTGCTGCTTTCTGCCACGATTGAATATCAGTCATTCTGACAAATCAAAGCGTCTAAATAATGATTTAGGTTAATAAAAGTAACTGGAAATCTGAACGAAAGAACCTGAATAGGGGTGATTACTGAAACAGTTCACCCAAAAATTTTAATTGTCATCATTAACTATTCTTTACTTTGCTCTGAACACATATACTGTTATTTTGTTCCCCACAGAACACAATTTGAATTTGTACAGTTTTTTTTTTTTGACCTTCAACCAACATTCATATAGGGATTACATCAAAGTCTGACACCCCCCCCCCCAAAAAATAGATAAAATAAATCTAGTCCATGTGACATGCATTACATTATATACAAGTCTTCTGAAGCTGTCTTCAAAATTACTTTGTTACACAAAATTAAATAAAGAATAGAGAAATACAATATAAAAATATTCTGTTATAATATATATATATATATATATATATACATACTTTATATAAACATTACTTATTACAAAATATATATAATACATAAATTATATCAATAATTATATATAAATATTAAAGCAACTACATCATTTTTCAGTTTTAAAAACAATGCAACAATGTAAAAAACATTTCTTCTATCAAAAACGCTTCCATGATAAGCCATCTAAACCAAGTGAACTGATTTCTGATGGTGTCCAATTTAGCCTTATTACAACTCAAAAAAAAAAAAATGGCATGTTCAGATCAGAAAAACTCTTTCTAGTGTGGCATATCAATGACTGCCATCAGTCACATGCTGGATCACATATGATATGCAAGATGGTCATTTCCATTTCAATTAACAACTTTTTACACTTTATTAATGCAAGTGCTGACACCTAGTGGTAGCTCAATTCACAGCTGAAGTCACCAGGTCATGATGCATGACGTGTTAGGCCTCCTACTTCCTCTGTGACCTAAGCTGTTATAGTTGCAACACATGTATCTCGTGACTTAGGCAGTGTTAAACCATATGTGAGTCATGGGGTTTGTGAATAAGTCCTAAGCGATCCACCACTAACCAATGAACTTTCTATCACCTGCTCATTTCTATAAAGCTTACATGTGAGATCTTTACATAGAAAGAAGACAGATAATTGTATAAAGTCTGCTGGTGGTGTAAATGTACTTATACAACACATCATAAACTGTACTGGGCTTCTAAAATATAAAACCCACAACATAGAGTTGCGTCACTTTGTATGAATCAATAGACTCGACACATTAGGTGCCCCCCCCCCTCGTGTTGAAAACAGCCATTCCATTAACAGTGACTGCAGACAATAACTGCTTGCAATTTATCTTTGTGTTTAAATGTGTTTGTGGTGTACTATAGAAATGTATAAAACTAGCAACATAACTTCTGCTGTCTCTCAACAGCCTTAAAAAGCTTTTCCTGTTATCTATCAAGCAAATGCACAATTTTAGATTATATAACGGAGGTCAATGTGTCACTGTGTGTTGTAGGTTTGTGGGAGCTGTGAAACTAAACTATGTAGTCTTGTTTCATTCCAGCAACTAACAGACAAAAAAAAACTAAAAAACTAAAACAGAGGCGAAAAAGGCAATCTAATGCACTGTTTGAAACCTGCAATGTTTTAGCTCTTAAATGTTAAGTGAAAAAAAGCTATAAAAATGTGTTAATTGTGGTGATGTACTGTTTTTATATATATATATATACACACAGATGGAAATTACTATATAGATGCCAATCTGCATGAATTATATGGCGCTTACAGAAATTCACAATCAGACCCACGTTCTCTGAATGAACCAACAAAATATGATTTACACTTATGTTAGTTTTATATTGTCAAATGACTTCACTAACATAAAAACATTAAAAAAAAATTGCCATTCTAATTAATGGCTAACTTTATTTAGACAACCTTGCTGTCCAGCGGTGGTGTAGTTAGCTCTTTGTCCAAAAAATTATAATAGAAAAGGTTTGTTTCCCTTTCTCCCAACTGCATTGAGAAATTTGTTATAGTTATTTCTTTATCTGCTGTTCTTAGCCATGTGTGAATGAAAAAGCTTAAAGAGATAAGAAGGAGCGAGAGAAAATGGAAAGAGGACACAAAGCACAGAAGGACAGGGACATTCGATTTTACAGGTAAAAGAGTCCTAATCTAAAGCAAACAGAGCACAGTCGTCCCGTTAAAGTGTTCCAGCACCACGGTATGTAATTGAAAAGGTCCCATCTTTAAAGCGGTACAGCCCCGCAACAGCATCATGTACGGTAGCTTTGCCAGTGAATAACTCACTTTCTCTTATCATATGGTGCAGTGAATTTTAAATCAGCATAAATATTTCGATTTCATTTTTCATTAAATTGTATTATTAATATACTGTCGAACACTATATAGTGGCTGACAATTAGGCTACATCCAATCACACAAATAGAGCTAGATCACAAAAGCCTTAAAATACGGTATTTGCCATTCAAGTCTTCAAACGCAGATTGTCAACAACATTTCTTTGGACATATTTAGACCTCAAACAGTATAAAAATATTCGAATGACCAATAAAATTTCCACCAATCTTAAGAAAATGTATCAGGAAGAGACTGATGGCAACACTGTCTATAAAGTACCATTAAAGTCACAAAGCAACAGAAGTTATTATATATATATATATATATATATATATTTATTGACTGGATGGAAGATGAAATGACTGGGGAATTCCTGAATACTTCACTAGTTCTCAGAGTTTGATTAAAAATTAAGAGGTCAAAAAAATAAAAATAAAAACACCCAAAAATGAATTTTTTTTAATATGCCTCTACACTTTCACTCCAAAGAAACATTTCATACACAGTGCGGCATCATGTTTATCACGTAATAACTGCACTTGTAATGTGAGCCCATGGAAAGCAATCTCTGATCTTCTCATGACTTATCCGATTGGGAAATTGAGGAATTGTATAATTATGCAAATGATAAGGAACCAACTTGGGTAAGTGGAGTTTCTGTTGAATAAATGCATCATATTGTGCAACAGAGCCTTACCAGCGTCTGTAGTGCAGGTCTTTGAGGGGAACACTTCGTAACACTGCGCCCAGCAACATGAAGAATGCTGACAGCAGCAGAGACGCCCGCAAACCTTTGACACAAGACAGAGAGGAAGGAAAGAAGACATATCAGAGAGGTGTAATATCTTGTAAGCTTTGATTAAGTGATGATGAGATTAGCTGCTGATGTGAATCTATCCCCAAGATAGCAGCAAACTATGCATGTCTATCATGAAGATATCAGGATTAGGAAATCAGATGGGAATGGTTCATTTTTAACCATCAAAAAGAATTAAACATGATTTAGTTGTGACAAAACTAATGTTTGTCTCCAGATGCCATAATGAAATTTTTTACTCCATGAGCATTTTCCTGGATTCGTGCATAAGAGGAGAAACTGGAATTTTAATAACATTTGAGTTTAATATAGACACTCTGCCGTCTGGTTTTTGGCAGACATGGTTTTTACAGCCTGTGGCAATCGCTTTCGTGTTGAGCACAAAAGGGAAGGTGAAATGCTCCCATTCAAGATAAAAGAGCAAAAAACATGGTTGCAACTTTTTGCTTAAACTT
This sequence comes from Carassius auratus, assembly GCF_003368295.1. Lineage (NCBI taxonomy): Eukaryota > Metazoa > Chordata > Actinopteri > Cypriniformes > Cyprinidae > Carassius > Carassius auratus. The sequence goes on from NC_039276.1 coordinate 7,881,731, forward strand.
TTTCTACAAGAGCATGCCCTTTCTTATCAAAGAAATCAAATAAAGTGTGTTAATGTGTTAAACAAAACTTCAGCATCGACTAGCTGTATAAGCTATAGAACAAGCTGTGAAGATTTGGAAACTAAAAACATTTGTTAGATATTTATTAAGTCTTTGAGATGGCCAAAAATGCCTTGTTTTGAGTGAAAAGCATTGGGAAAATGTTAAAAACATCAAGCATTCTGTCCTGTTTGACCAAATGCTCTTTCCCAAATACAAACCATGTGAGTGAAAATTTCATTTCCGAGGCTCAAAACAGATTCCTCACAAGATACTCTTATCTAGGGACAGTCCACTTAATCACAACTCTCTCTCACACTCATGTCCCAGAACAAGATTGGCATCTACTGATGCCAGGCTTACATAAAGACACGCGTCATATGATGTTAGGGAACTGGTTTTGTGGCCTAACATGTGATGAACTACATTTCTATGATTCTTTTTTATTTCACCTGATGTAAAGAGTCCTTCTGTGCAGTTTGCTTTTCATCTAACCAACATAAAGCATTGTGTAAAACAGAATTATTCCCAAGTGTTCTACTTTTTCCAAAAGTATGTACTTTGAGAAAATTACACATCTGGCCAGAAAAAGGAAATCTTAAGCAGATATTCGGATATTCAAAAGGTACTTGGTACATGAACACTTTTGTCAGAAATATATGTTGTCATAAAAACACAACAGTATATAAACAGGGCGGAAGTATAGAATTGTGATTAATATTCAAAGGTAAAAACGAATTTTAGTTTGGATGCTTTCTTAAAAATGGTTTGAAAGCACTGATCTATATATATAGATCAGTGTTTGAAAGCTCTTTGTTGTAACGTTAGTGGTCAACATGTTTAAATGAGATAAGAACAACTAAATAATATACAGCTAAATTGTCTCAATAAAATTAATTTGTGCATACATTACACACTGAAATGATCAAACTGGCTCTGGTTATTATGTGTAATTAGTGATATCACACATTCAACAAATCTAATATTGGCACTATTGTTTGTATTTACATATATTGTTGCCATGACAAAACAAAAACCAAAACAACTCACCTTTCTTATCCATTAACCACATGAACAACAGCCAGGGCAGGTAACCGACTGGACCCCACATCACCAGCACCGCGATATCTGTCGAGGTGAACTCGAACACATGTTTGGCTGAGATCTGGATCGGGCCCCAGGTGTTCCACACAAGTCCTTGCATAAACCCCAACAATGAAAACATGGTGAGAACAACCCATCTTCTCCCGTATACCCTGCTGAACACAGGCTGTGTGTTTATCGCCGGCTGGGAAGGAACCAGCAAAGGTTCCCTTTCCCCTTCGGTGCTTTCCACGGCACCCATTGAACAGACTTGGTATCACGTTATAAAAAGACTTTGTGCTATACGACAACGTCTATAACAGACTGCATTTAAAAACTAGGGCACTCGCTCAATTGTCAGCAGCCTATCAATACAAAAACAACCGATGACACGCGGCTACGCTCCAAACTTTAATGCGCATGCGCCGCCTACAGACGGAATTGACGTAACGTTAAGTCTCACGTGAGTTTTGTTTACTAGCTGGAAAAGGGATTTTAGGTAAATATCAAAATCAGATTTCATGGTGGAGGCGTTTTTCATATTTCCCATTTTCAATTTGAGCATGTAATCGAAAATACAAAAAATCACTCATTATTTGTTTTTTAAATATTGTATTTATAAACGAATAAGGAAATAACGAGTAATTTTTTGATTTTCCGAATTTGTTTTCTTAATTGAATATGAAAAGAACGAATTATACACGGATTTGTGTAGAGTCCAAAATTTTAATATCTGCAGTAAATTTGCAATTTATTCTGCAAAATATACTTTTATCCACTCTAAATCCATCTTAATCATTCTCAAATTAAAATGAATGAATATATATATATATATATATATATATTTTTTTTTTTTTTTTTTTTTTAATGTAGAATGGCTTCAAAACCCTTCCACCCAGAAGAGGTGAGGAGGATTGTCCAGTTTCTACAGACACCTGCTGTGTTTCTGAACATGACCACAGACTGGCCAGCATTGCACTGGACTGTGGAGCACCTGTCCGCTTGCCTTACAGAGAGACTTCGGTTCCGTATTGGGAAAAGGACTGAGGACATGGGTAAGCCACAAACATTAATCAGCCTCTCATTGATATTAACAAGATAATCAGAGTAGAGGAGCTCCATTTGCCCAGGACATCATTTTTTAGACATTATCAGGACATAGTTTTCAAATTGAAATGATAGGTAGGCATGTTAGAGCAGGTTTGGACAACAGTAGCTTAATATGGTTACTTGTGAAGAGACAACACCCATGTAGCATCATAATTTCTCAAGAGTATTGCACACCTTTGTTTTAATGATCTCAATTAGGTGGAGTTGTTAACTGTCTTGAGAAATCGCACTTAATATGATCAAAATGTCCTCTTGTTTCTTAACAACAGTTTTTGCACAATAATAAATACAAAATGCTCGTCTTTCATTTTGGAGAAATAAAAAAAAAATGTTATGTGTTATCGTGTTATTGATAGGAATAGAGTAAGCGTTGGAAAATTTGCAGGTGCACTATGTGTGCCCTTAGGACCCATATAAGGAAATTCCGCTCCATCTAACGTCACACAGAGCCATACTCGAAAAAAACTTTCCGAAACTTGTGACAAACCGGAAGAGGTATTTTTGGAACGTACAACTTAATTTTTGAAACTTTGTCCATGTTTAGCATGGGAATCCAACTCTTTAACAGTGTAAAAAACTCAGTATGCACTAAATAGCATTTCACCCCCCCTTTAAAAACAACTGGTAGTCCATCACAACTGTTAGAATTTTTACTGAAGTGAAATGTAAATATGGGAAGTGAACATGAAATGTCAAGCAGTGACAGTGATTTCAGATTACACAAACTGATATAGTGCTTCAGTATATATGAAAAATATTCAATTTCCATATGTAAATAGCCTCTTACAAAATACAGTTAATTTGCCTAAAATCATTTTAAATTATCAAAGGATTTTTTTTCCAGTTAGTGCATTTTGAATAAACACTTTTGGAATAGTCTATTCATTAATTACTTTTCAATTTTATTTCACAGCTCCTCTTTTTGAGGAAACAGAGTGTTCCTACATCGAAGCAACCATTAAAGAGTTTCTGTCCTGGACTGCCAATGAAGACGAATCACTTGGTGGGCCGTTTTCTGACTATCACTGCAAAGAATTCTGGGCTTATGCTGATTACAAGTACATTGTACAGCTTTTTCAGGATAAACCTGCCATGTTTCAGGTAAACCATGCCAATTCCCTTCCATTACTTTAAAGATATATTTTTTAAAATACTTTTTTAGTATTATTACTATGAAATATGTTGTATTTTATTATATATATTCCTATAATATATTAAACTCTACATTTTGCCATTGCTAATTTTAGAGGGTTTATGACTGATAAAATGAGCCACATTTAAATAAAATAAATGGACAAGACACTACTCTTTTCATTTTCTCCTGCAATCAATCATACTCTCAGACCTCATCAAGCACCATATTAACCCATTTGCCTTTTTCCACATGCCAGTTATGCTTGAGAGCGACCAATTTTTCATGAAGTGGTGCTCTACAGTACATGGGGCATTTCAATGACATCAGCTTTGATCAATAAACAGAGTCAAATATTCATTAGTATGTATTGCCTCGTCTCCCGAGGATGCTTACTTTTATTTTAGGAGCTCTCTGTAACTGTTTATTAGCCTACAGTTGTTACAACCTCTCATGAAAATTTATCACAGCACTAGGAATAACAGATATGAAGAGCAATTAATCAGTCCTTGCTGTTTTATTATTTAATAAAACATATCCTATGGCACATCATTGTCATTCTGTGGACGTTTAATGATATTTTGTGCCAATTTATTTTGCTTAGTTTTTCCCAGCTAAGGGAACAGTAACCTAATGTTCATTTCTAGCTTTCAGTTTTTGTAAATTATAATAAATGCTTATGAGGTGCCAATATTCTCTCTGTCAGCCAGGGCATCGAGAGCAGACAAGGGCCTCTCTTAAATGATGAATAGGGTTGTTTGAATGTTGCTGGGGGCTTGATTACATACCATCTCATTTACAGTCCCCTGGACGTGGTAATGGTTTCATTATCTACCGTCAAGGGCAGCATCTCTGAATGGTTCGTGTTTTTTATATTGAAAAGAATTGACATCAGTAGGTGATCAAATCTATTTTTGTTCTTTGTAAACACAAGCATTATAACTGCAGGATGTGGTGTGGTCCGACTTTGGCTTTCCTGGCTGAGATGGACGAGACAGCACACTTTGGATTGGGACACAAGGTGCTAACACTCCATGTCATTTTGACTCTTATGGTTGCAATCTTGTTTTCCAGATCCAAGGCATGTAAGAACCAGGTTTAAATAAGGTTTGCCCAAGTTTTTTGGCTGAAACTCCACCAAAAGTGCCAAACAGGCCAGAGGTATTAGAAATTATTCAATTTGGTAAGATTATTCAATTTTAATTTTATGTATTTTATTGTATTTACTAATATTTTGAATTAGCTTTTATTTTTATATTTTCAGTTTTCAGTTTAATTTTCGATTAGGTTTTAGTAATTTACCTGCTTTTGTCATGTGAAGTTTTCTTTGATATTTCTCTTTATATTTGATAATCTAAATGTAGTTTCAGTAATTTCATTATTTGGTAATTTGCTTAAATTACTTCTACTTAAACAAGCAAGATTTTAATTTTATTACATATTTTGAATTGGTTTTTATTTTTAGATTTTCAGTTTTCAGTTAAGGCTTTCGACATTTTTTGTGCTTTTGTTATTTTATTCGAATGTTCGAATGTTAGATTTAGGTTTTTTTTCTATTTACAGATCCTAGACCTGTCACAGAGACAGGTGGGATATCTCAAGACGCTTGTTTCAGTGAAATCTGTCATGTAGTGGGTAGTAGATTCAATTAAAGTACTTGACATATGTTAGAAACAATATGCCCTCATAAATTCCCCTGAAAATCAATTTCAGGGGTGAATGTCACCATTTAATAAACAAGAACCCATAATGCTGCTATTTTATTGTATTTTTGTGCACCAGTATGAACTCTTGACTAGATGAAACTAGTTTTTGATGACTGGCTGTCAATAGACTCCTGAACAAGATAAGCCCCAGGCAAAACTGCCAATTTGGCTGTTTCTGTGACCATGGTTTAGACTAGAGCAACACCATGTGATTCCTTCAGATATTGACAAGAACTCTATCTCTATGTCTTATGTTAGGATTCCTGATCCAATCCTGAGCTGCTGAAAGAAAGCTATTTTTCCTCTACATTCAAAAGAGCAAATGAGAAACGGAAGGTGCAGTGATGTGAACAGCTATTAAGATATGTTATTTGCTTCATTGAAAGAAACTAAACCTGACAATGAAGAACCTCCTCCTCCATCTTATCTCACTGTGGAGCTTGTCTTGTCTCTGTAATTGCTTATTGAGACTGCTCGTGTCAAGATAGCCTGCCACAGAAAATCACAGTATTGTGAAATATCTCCTGTGAGTAAGTTCATAATTCTTTGAGTAATCTGTAAGCATTCCTGTTCATCTCAATGTCAGTTGCTTGGTTGGCACATTAGGAAAATACAGAAGCTGCATGCTAAAAAATGTTTTATGTAACATTTTTCTTGAATAATTCAGTTGGAACTAATTCCTCTAGAAACTGATGTTCTGATAGCGCAGCAGACAAGGAAAAATATCAATCCATTTCACCTTCTTTATGAGCCATTCAAAACTTTGGCAAGTTTCTAACAAAGTGAAATATTTGTGATTTATCTATTAATTTGGGGAAAATCTCAATGTTATCTCAATAAAGTGATTTTTTTCTCCAGGAAAAAAAAAAAATTCTACAACTTAAAGTAAAATTAAAATTGAAACTGAAAATGTAAAAAAAAAAAAAAAAAAACTATAGTATATAAAAATGATAAAATGTGGGATGACCTTTTACCCTTACCCATAATTAATGAATTGGATTAATTAACATAAATCCAACGTGGTGACAAAAATGGTGCACTAGTAAGCACTATTGAAATATTTACCATTATGTTACAACACTGTTTATACAACTCTCAAATATACATTTTTTACATTAATTTTAGAATAGTATAAAATAACACACATGGGAAGTATTCGGTGCATCCTAGGATGCTTTTTAAACCGTATTAAAGTAGTTCTGGATATTTATTTTACTATTTACCCCAGTTCATCCATAATAAATATGATGAACATGAATATTTGAACACATTATACTTACAATTATCATTATTTTATTATAAAAATATTTAATAATTAAACTGAATAGATTATTATTAAAATATTTAATTTGAATGATCTTATTTAATCACATTGTATGTTGTCAACAAAACTCATTTCAAATGTGTAGTCACAAGTTGTTTGCAAGCGAAGAAGGGCTTGTTTGAATCGCAGATATTACATAAACCAGATTTTGTCCATTGTCATTGATGGTACGTTTCCAAAACATTCAATATAACATTCCCTGAGTGTCTTTTTGGATCCTGTATCACAACGAGATCGGTCTTCTATGTGTGCATGTTAGTGGCTCGTGGTTGAATCAGACAGCAGTAGAATAAAGCTGTGTGTGTTTTGTAGCACGTCCCCCTCCTTCAGATTCCAGCAGCGTGTGTGAATCCTCTCTGATCAAGCTCTTTGAGAGGTGAGATGGTGGCAAGGCAATTAGTGGCGGCCCAACACAGCGAGTGTACTCTCCGGGAGCACACACGCACTTCACAGCATACTAATGAAAATGAGAGACATAAACTTCCATTCTCAGAGAGAGTTAACACTGCTCCACTGCTCTCATTTCAAATACAGGGGAAAAAATCACCAGAAGAACTTTTGTATTTGCAATGTAACTTACAGTTACAGTAGTGTTACAATTTTTTTTTAACCCTCTGATTCTCTGCTCATCACAGTTGAAAAAGCCATTTTTAATCATTTAGGATGTGATTTACATATTTACCCCATTCTCCTCCTCAGATTTGAGATATGTTACTCCACTCTCATTTGATTGCTACTGAATCACTTTTATGCTTTTCTGAGGTCAAAAAGTCTTGTGCGGGGGCCCTGGAATATTTCTTTATAGGGGGTCTTGGTGGTTTTGGCAGGTTGAGAACCACATTATCTTCAGTAAATACAGTTTTGAATCCTTTGCCAACTAAACTAAGAGAAAGTAAGAGAACTTTTACTCTATACTGGGGCTCTTTGTATGGAAGTGGTGCTATATTGGACCTCAACCAGCCCAAAGAACCGCTGAAGAATCAGACTGTCCTTAAAAGGTTCTTTATCATTGTAGCAGTGCTATATAGCGCCTCATCCACCCCAAAGAACTGCTGAAACACACACACGCGCTTTTTTTTGCGCGTGTGTGTGTGTGTGCATATAAAAGTAAGTATTTTCCTTAAATGGCATAAAAAGCTGAAATAAAGTCAAATGAATTCTAAAATGTAAAAATTAATACATTTAAATGCATGAAAAAATAAAATAAGTTTAAGAAATACAATTATTAAAAAAATTAATTATTTAAAGCTTAATAAACGTTCGAAATTATTTAAAATATAAAGAAGAATGAATAAAAATGGCAAGCACATAACTCAATTACTAAAACTTCAACACAAATCAAAATGAAAACTGAAGTATTTAAATGATTGATAAATAGTAGTTTTGAAATAATTTTCACGAGTTTTCATGTCTGTGTGTTCCATGAGCACTAACTCAGACATTTGGCTACATATTTGTTTTTATTATAGAGATGTGCTTGGATTTAAAACCACTATCTACTGACCCCAGTATGCCACTATCTAGTCTGATAAATATTGCTAGGATATTTATTTTTTTATTGTGTCCCAAATGATGTGATGTTATATAGAGCACAGCTGCCACCTGGTGGTACACAGTGTTTCAACATACACATCTTTATATACTTGGGATTAAAACTCTGAATATATACATATAAATGCACACATGCACGCAAGATGCGCTTTGGATCATTCTGATTTCATTCTCGAGGACATGATCATCAGATCCGAGTGCTGCTGTCAAAACAAAAGATGAACAAACATAATACTAACAACACCTGAAATTCAATCAAAATATTGTGCTGATAATATGATGATTATTAATATTTTATTATTAGTAGTAGTAAAATACTGTGTTTATTTAATACTAATATTAATTAAGTAGAGCTTTGACTGATTGCTGTTATCTTTCATCAGGTTCTGTTTGTTCCCAGACACTGGTGGCTCTATGTGGAGTCAGTGGATCCTGTGACTGTCAGTGTGAACTCCTGGATTGAGATGGTAAGACTATAGTGAATCATAGCTTCCTCTCACTGCATCTTTTGAATTATCGTTTTTTTGTTCTGTTCTCAAAAGGAGATGCTGAAATCACTAGGTTGTGTTTGCACCAGCTGTAAAATGCATCTTGTGTATTCAAACAGCTATCTAATATTATGTCTGTTTACTGTAAATGCTCCCATTTAACAAACCTGATTGCTCTAACTATCTGGGCAGTTTAAACAAATGTATAAGAATTAGATTTTTCGAAATGACTCTATTTGATGTGTACTTCAGTCAGATGTGTTTTTTTTTTTTTTTTTTATCGTTGTGCCGTAGGACATGGATGATGAGGCCAGAGTTGGAGAAGCTCTTACTAAGACCATTGTGTGTGCCCTGAAAAGTGCCCCTAGCTTAGACAACAATGACCACTGGCTCAATCCTACTGAGGTATTCTCTCCAAACATACACACACACACACACACACACACCGTGCAGAAAAGATTCATTTGAATTGTCTGTAAAGCCAAGAATGTTCTGCATAACCAAGTTTCACACCAAAACTAGTTATTGAAAGAATTGTTTCTTTAATTTCATAAGATACCGTGTTACTTTTTGTTCTACAGAGGGTGCCAGTTTATTCAGTTGTCTCTTTTTTCCAACATCAGGATTATAGATTAAAATGTAAATGAGCGTACTGTAGTTTTTTTGTGTGAAACAAATTAATAATTTTACTTAGCAAGGATGAACGAAATCTATTTCAAATTAATGCTATTTATTCCTCAGAATCCTGAACTTATTTTAGCAGTTTCCACAAAAATAACAACCACTGGGAAATGACCCCACATTTGGATTGTTAGTGTATATTTTTGGTGAACTGGGTGCCATTTTATTTGGTTTTTGTTCATTCTTTTCCCTCTACACTTTCTGTTCTGAGGAATATGAATGTATCAGAACAATATGTTATGCAGTGACTCGTGTCAGTGGCCCGTTTCCTAAATAATCTGCTTGCTATCTGGAATACATTTTTTACACTAGTAGCATATGAGAATATTGATGTAATGAATGAAGTAATGATGTAATGATTACCCCCATGTAATTTCAAACTCACATGCTGTTATTTTCTTCACTACAAAAAGGAGACATTTTGAAGTATCTCTGCAGACTGTGACATAATTGTTTTTGCCTAGGGGTCTTCTGAAGCCATATGATAGATTTGTAAGAGAACTAGGTTTAAAATGGGTTAGGAATGACAAAGTTGACAGAATTTAAATTTTTGATTGATATTGCTTTACTGCACAGTAGTGTTTCATCTTGATTGTTTCTTAGGATGGCGTTTCTTCACATGATGAAAACATGCAGTATTTGAACCTAGCGGTAAAGGCCTGTATGGACAAGATGAGAGATGATACTGACCAACCCAGAGCAGACATGGGAAAAAATGACTCCAGCGGACGGTTTAAGACTCCAGGATCGCTTACCTTCGTGGTTCCCTTCGGACCTCATCTCATTCCTGTTAATTTGGCTCACAAACCCAACTGCACCTGTCCAAAGGACATGCCTTGTTACAGGTACAACGACTTGTCATGATGTCAGAGTGCATCCCAAGGTGAAGATGAATCAAGAAGTGTCACTGAACTTCAAAGATGGGGTCAGTGTGCACATCAGGAAGCAGAACGTCCAGGAACCTCAGGAGGAGGAGCTGGTTTGCACATTTCCACCAATGACATGCTTCAGTTCCTGATACACCCTGATGTCATCACTCTAGTTACAAGGCTAATCATGTGCCGACAAAGATAACTTCACTCTTAACTTGTACCAGATGAATGGTATTTTTATAAATAAAAGATTGCATACTAATTATTAATTGAATCCATTTTTGTACGTATCAGTTGTCAACAACGTTTAATACTCATTTGTTTTTCAGACCCAAAGTAACTCATGTAAAACACAAAGAAAATGATTTATCAGCCAAATCGGGCGTATAAATCTAAACCCTTCGGAGAGGAATGACTGTGATTGTAGTATATATTTTTTTCACAACACAATTACCTTCAAATAACTTAAAGCCAAATTGAATCTTGTTCTTTTCCTCATAATTATCGTTCAAATTGTCGGGTAAAATGGCAGTTGGTGGCAAATCGAGCTGCAATCATATCTGGTGTAATTGTATGCATTATATTATAATTACATCACATGACCCACACATACACATGACAACAGACTAGTTACCAATCCTGTTCAAATTAGTGCATGAAATTACAGAGGTCCTATGATAACGAATTTGAATCGTGCAAGACTGATAAACATTATGTACAAATGTGAGCTTAAAAATGTGCAAACAGCATTAGACAATGATATTGAAATTTATACACACACATTTTGGGGTCAGTAAGATTTTTTAATTCAAGTAATTATTTTATTCTGGAGAATAGCGGTTAAATCTTCAGCTTGGCCATTGCAGGCATAACAAATTATATTTTAAAATCTATATTAATTTGTTTTTCCTGGATTTATGATCAAATAAATACAGCCTAACTTCAGCATTAGAGACTTCTTCAAAAACAAAAATCTTACAGACCTCAAACGTTTGAAAGGTAGTGTTCATCACATTCTTAATTACATTTTATAACTGTTCAGGTAATGTAAGGTACCATCTAAAGAGCATTAGATTAAGAATTCCTTCAGCAAAGCAAATTTCTCTTAATTCAGTTAAAAAATGATCCCTGAGCAGTAGAGCTCAGCATTATGTCACAAAAAGGTTCCAAAATAAATTAAGAAGTGGATAAGCTTATTGGCAATTAATGGATCTGAATAGTTCATAACAAAACCCTGCTACATCTTGGTTTGCTTTGGCATGTCAGTCAAGGAAACCGTCTCCTTTATCTTACTATCAGAACTTTTTACTTTCTCATCATCTGTGTCCTCTCTGAAAGTCTTGTCCAGCTGGTCTGGATCCACATAAGTATAGAAATAGGCCATGATGGAGAAGATGATGCTGACAGCCACCAAAAGCCCAGCGAAAAGGATGAACTCTGTCCACTGTAGATTCAAAAACAGTTTGTCAGTCCAGGATCTCTGCATTCAAACCATTCAGGTTTTTAGAAGTAAGCCCATTGCCTACCTGTTCCATCCCAGCCCCCTCTGCCACGATCAGTACAATGACATTCCCAAATGCCACCGTCATAAGCCATCCAGCCTGGAGAACAGACTTCATGCTTGGCGGTGCCTGTACGCAATAGCATAAGAATGAGAAATTTATGGACACAAGTTTAAAGTACAACGCATCTTGACTTACCTGTGAGTAGGAGAACTCCAAACCAGTGATGGAGAACATGACTTCTCCCGCAGTGAGGAAGACGTACTGTGGAATCTGCCAAGTGATGTGAATGTTGTTGGCTTGGATATCCTCCATCTTCACCATTGTTAGACTGTCGCTTTTCTGCGGAATAGAACCATGCGAGCGTCAAGAAATTGATCCATAAAAGCAGTGATTGCAATTGATTTTTGTGTTGAAATACAACATTGTTTAAATGTTTGGGGTTGGCAAGATTTTTTTATTTTATGATGTCGAAAAGGCTCAGCAAGGCTGCATTTATTTGATCAAAAATAGTTAAAACAGTAATATTGTAAAATGCAATTATATTTAAATCATTACATAAAAAATACTTTAAATCTATTTTCAAAAGTCTATTTTTAAATGTCAGCAGCCATTACTAGATTTCTTTCAGAAATCATTCTAATAGGCTGATTTGATGCTCAAGAAACATCTTGTTGAAAAGGTATTTTTGTGAGAAGAGAATCTTTGATGAATTGAAAGTAAAAAATAAACAACATGTATAAAAGCCTTTACTGTCCCCTTTGATCAATTTAATGCATCCTTTATGAATAAAATAATTCAATTCTTTAAAAAAAGGTAGTTAACAAGTGACAAGTGAGTGCTTAAAGTCATTACTGTCTATTTGTTGATGCAAGTGGACTTGGTACTAAAACATTTCAACCGGCCATAAAACTGAATGCTGCATGAAGTAAATATTTTGTAAGTGAAAATCTCATAGACCAGCAAAAATAGCCTGTAAAAACTTCAGCCATGTTCTCATTGAGTTCAGCACTTACAAAGTACATTACACAGTAAACTATATCTTAAACTTTGAAGTACAGTAAAAGTTGCAGTAAAAACATTAACTAGAAACTGAACTCTATCCCGTACCTTTGAGAGTATGACCGTGTAGAAGGCACCAAAATCAAGAAGTCCCAGGTCGATGGGATATTGGTCGGAGTTTGTTTTGCACACAACTCCGTTGTATCTGAAAGAAGAGTAAATGAAGTGAAAAACTGTGATTTGAAACTTAATGGATAATGAAACTGATGAAGACCTAAAATACTCACTCTCCCCTTGGTAAACTAATATTTTGAGAAATCCCATAATTGGCAGCTGCATAAAATTCATCAGTGCCAACAGTTATGTTGATATTCTCTGTGTGGGTATTGATAAACCTGCAAAAGACAAAAGAGTACTGAAAACGATTTCAGATAATGGCCGTTGTTTTGTTAAAGGTTAGCTTGAAGGTATTGATAATTGCAGCAAAACAGTAAAGTTGAATAGAGCGGTTAAACAGTAACTTGAAACAATATAAAACAATGTTCTGCTAGCAGTAATTTACCTTAGATATGCATCCCCGGTTTCAGACTTGGTGATGTGGTCTTTCACCTGTATTTAGTTTAATAATGATTCAAATCTTTCAAATAATGTATATGCTGGTACAATCTTTGCTGATGAAATCTGAAATAAGATTTCACATCCAGGTACTCACCAATTTGCACGCAATGTCACCAGTTTGTACAGTGTGCAGGAAGAGACTGTAGGCAGTCCGTTCTGTGAACGTGAGTTCACACTTGGATTCGGCTCCATTGTGAATGACGGTGACTGTGTAGAGCTGGGATTCACCAGTAAGTGGAAGATTTGTGTATCCCGAAGGATCCTGCATGACAAGAATGTCTTCAATCACAGCTCATCTGATCAGAATTCACAGTTGCAACAATATTAAATCATATTCACTCTTAAGTCCTGGGTAATGTCAAGCGATATTGATATATTCAGGATCAGGATTCTTTGATCTCATCTGTGACTTTTGAGCAATTTAATGCATTCTTGATGAATATAAGTATTAATTTAACCAAACTTTTGGACAGTAGTGTATTATGGTAATTTACACAGAAAAATACTTTATTTATAAGTATGATAAGTATGGATGCAATTAAATGCACTCGTGTTTTCTGTAATGATGTACCTCATTTGGTTTAAGTGGATCTGAGAAGACACTGTGTCCTGGAAACCGCAAGGTGACATCTGAATCCATAAGATTATAAACCTGAACAAGGCTTTGTTTGGCAGGAGAAGGCTCCACAACAGTTTTCTGGCCAGAGAGATGAAATGTAACTTTCAGTTCATGTTGACAAGCTTTAAACGACTGCTTTTATTGGATCCACAGGAGATCTTTAGATGCAATGTAATCTATTTTTGAAAATGTACATACAATGACGTTGATTTCTACGACAGTTGCAGCACAGAATGCAAGCGCAGCAAGGATCATGCCTGCAGCCATCTTCCTTAGTGGACTGAAAATTAACAAGACAAATTGGATAACTTAACACAGACAAGGTTAATAAGTAATCAAATGAGTGTCATGTTAATATAAATAATGTTTATGTCATATGGTTATACAATAACATTTTACCCTGGTCTATGGGATGTCCCCACTTTTCACAAAAACAAACATGTGCGTGTGTGTGTGTGTGATTGTGCATTTACATAACACTCACGTGAGTTTGATCCGGCACAGTCCTATCAGCGGGTATATGCCCATGTCAAAAATCGGAATAAACACCAGGATCAGCAAAGCATTCAGCATCTTAACAACACAGAAACACACACCCACTAAATGACACTATAACCATAACATGCAGAAAATACATTGATTATAAAGGTGATCACAATAAAATTTTGTTGCTTAGGTTTTTACAACCTGTCATAAACTGCCTGGTAATTTTTGTATGACCGTACAACAGAGCAAGTGGCAGCAAATTTAGAGCTTCAGTAAACACTTTTTGTCAAATGAACTTGTATAACCTTTAACCATGTATTTAGGTATCATTTCAGTAAATATAATCAATAATAAATCTAATGATTTATTTTGTATATACAAAGCTAAGTGTTCAGTTGGCTATAAGAAATAAGGGGATTTTTTTTTTTTATATTAAATTAAAAAGTGTTAAATTATGAAAAATTATGAAAAATCAAGAAAGATAGAATACTAAAAAAAAAAAAGATTTAAATGATTGGTAATGTATATTTTTATTTTATTAAAATAAATGTACTCTTTATGCCAGTCTTTAAACAAAAATTATATAATTTATATAACGATATAATAAAAAAATCCAGTTATGAACACCTAATGTAAGTAGTGTAAGTGTCGGCATGTATGTCTCTATATGGCGATCATTCTGTTGGTCTCACCTGCATTTGATCAGGCTTTAGTATGAAGCCTCCACCCTGTAAAACATTACATTATTCCGATTTTTAGCTAAAAGAGGAAACGTGAACATTTTGCTGTCATCTTTCAGAAGTAAATTATCTTATGGTAATCTTCAATTTCATATGAATTTCTACAACAAATGCTGCAATAAAGTGTTAGATATTTATAACCTTTGGATTCAATAGTGACAATTTATATTGTTATCAAAAAATCTGATCAGGTCACTTCAAGGACATCATTTTATCTTACTTCACTTGCCATATTGCTCAATTACTTGTACCAAAATACTATTATGAAATGGTGCGTGACAACCTGATTTCAATAAAATATTAATGTATTTCTGCTGAAGGTAATTCAAGAAAGAACTTACAAAATCCATGTTCATTCGAGTGGCTTGAAGAGTCCAGCGTGAACCCTGGAATAGAACAAAGAGAGCTATTCTTAATGAACTCATTTTTTTTCTCATTTGATAATTCTCTGATCTAGGGCTGCACAATTATGGCAAAAACATTGATGATTATTCCCTTGGTATTTTAATTATTAATTACAATTTACACTGAATTGTTTATACTGTACCATTGTTTGAAGCAATTGCATGTCATATTTTTATATGAAAATAAAAAATATGAAAACACTAACTTTAATTGCTTTTCTATAGTATTAAGCCTCAAATGTCAATTATACATTGGATTGGTTTCTTCTTTAAATAAAAGAGTAAAAAATATGCATGATATTATTATAATGTTATGCTAAAACTAAAATTAAAACAATAAAAAACAAACTTAAGCATGCAGAATAACATAAGTGGATTCTGACCAATGAATTGGCTCTTTGAACTATTACATAATTGTGGCATCCGTTATTGTAATCGTGATTTGAAATTATTGTTTAATTATTGATTAATTGTACAGCCCTACTCTAATCCTTGAACCGGTTTCTTACATTATGTCCAGCAGACATAATTTCTGATATTAAAGGAATTCATGAGGAATCAATACATTTGCATTTGTGGATGTACTGTCCCTTTAAGAGAAATACTGTGACTACAATTTGAGTGTCAGTGAATACAAAGGATATCAACTGAATATAACCTTTTACCTGCTGGTCAAAGAGAGCCCAAAACATAGGCAATGGAATATAGAGAACCAGCACCCTGAACACCATTTTAATTTCCTGAATGAGCCGCTTCTGCAAAAACAACAGAATCATGATTTAACAAAAAATTTTTATTTAAGTAGATGAGCAACACATGATTTCAACTTGATTTGGCTTGTACAGCAACTGAAACATACTGGGTACTTCTCTTCTGCCCAATCCAGCCAGTGACTCTTTTTTGGGCTCTTCTTGGAATTCCTCCATCGATTTTGTATAGCAAACTTGTAAAACCGGAGTAAAAAATGACCTGTTAGCCTTCTTTTCATCCTCCAGACTCTTCAGTAACATATTAAAGAAATCTGTTGAGCTGTTGACAAGATTTACTTACCCCAATACATTTGCAAACACGCACCAGGACATTTCCTTCCGGGGGACTTTTCTTATATAGCCCACTTCCAGAGATAAATACCACTACAAGAATAGGTGCAAAATTAACTACATGCCTAAAATTAGGTAGATAAAGGGAGCCTAGCAGTGATGTAGAAATAGTATGCTCTTCTCCAAAGTGCAATAATAATCAAATATGTATGCCATAATGTTTTTGCAAAAACATATTTCTATTATTTCTTAATTTTAAAGTGCAGTCCTTGCCGCTGTATATATGCAAATGCAAAGACAATAATTAACAATGTGTCCAAATCTCTCCAAATACTTTATGGATCAACTGTGTGTGTATATGGTTCATCCAGTTTCCAGGCATAATCATTTGTTTTTCCATTCAGGATTCATGGTACAGTGAATGGGGTCAGCTAACGTGTTATCATAACATACTAGGATTTCCGAATAAACCGCTAGGAGTTAAATATACATACTAAACATACATGCCTACAGAGAACAGTTGGTTTCACAAATTCAGTCCACTTGGATTATCAATTCTTCCCAAATTCCTTCCATTTTTCCACCTCAAACTGAAAATTGAGAGGAACCTCACCTAAGGCAATGACCATTAAAGCCGCAGGAACGCCAAAGGCCAGGGCGTAGCAGTCTCCTCCAAAGCACTTCACATCACCTGTTGAGTTTTAGTGTAATGATGAACTAAGGTTTCTCTAATTGGCATGTTAATCACACTTTATGACCGCTGTATACTTCTTTAAAAGATAAATTGTAGCTTTATCAGTGAAGCTTATCTTGAGGCTGACCTCTTAGTATTGGCGTGACAATGGTGGACAGGACACTTCCAGCATTGATTGACATGTAAAAGATGGAGAAGAATTTTGTCCTCTCTTTTGTCTGAATACAAAAGGGTTAAAAGAGGTTTGTTATAGTGAAGATGGATTCCCAAAAGTGTATACTCATATAAAACAAAATCACACTTTTAGAAAAAAATAAAATAATAATAATAATCTAAAAAACACTGAATATTTTGAATGTCTAACCAGTGTATTATTTGTTATTTTATATTAGGTAATGTAATTTTTTCAATTATTTACTATACAACAATTTGGCTCAATCAAAGATTTGACTGTGCTTAATAAAAAAAGTTGCTCGACTTTTTTGAAATATGAAATGAGCAAATTTTAAAATGTATGGATTTTGACAGGTATAAATGGGGCCACTGTAGCTGAAATCGTTTTATATTGTGACTTACATTCTCTTCATCAAACTGGTCACCACCAAATGCTGCAACACATGGTTTGATCCCCCCTGTCCCAACAGCTATGAGGACCAGACCAAGCATTGACAAAGCTCTACAAGGAAAGAACAAAATGCTATTTTTCCTTTCTTTCTCTTCAAGAAACTAAATATTTACTTCTCTTGAACTTTAAAACAGATTTACTGTGCGGTCTCACAGCACTGGCTGGCATCAAAAGAAGCTTACACATGAAGAGTGCTGTCCCCCACATCAGGAATGGCACCGACAGACTTGATCACATGGCCAATCACATAGACTATAGACAGATAGATGATGGTTCTGTGAACAGAAAAAAAGTTCATTTTCAAATCAACTTTCCTATAATTCAGCTATTAATTACAGACATTAAGTATTAAGTACAACACTAGAGGCTGTATTACAGAAACTTACCCGAATTCTTAAGAAATGGAACTTTTTCAAATCTTATGTAAACTTCCCATGGCTACAAATCAGATATGATAGGATTCGGAGTTAGGCTGTTTCTGTTATCCAGCCCTACGTGACTTACTTGAACTTCCCCAGCCATGAGTCAGCTATCACGGCCCCCAGAAGCGGAGTGAAGTAACACAGGCTTGAGAAAGCGTGGTACACAGCTGTGGAAAGATTCTTGTCCCAGTTCAGGTAGTGGATGAAGTAAAGTGTGAGCACCGCTGTATAAATGAGATGCATCCAATACATTAATATATTAGAAGTGATATTACAGAGATTTTCTTTAAATGTGCAAAATAATAATAATAATAATAATAATTTAATTACCTTTCATTCCATAGTAAGAGAATCTTTCACAGAACTCGTTGACCACAATGAAGGCAATGCTAACTGGGTAGTTAGTGCCACATAATTTCTGAAAGCAAGCAAGAAGCATTTGACTACAGACAGGCTTGTCACATTTACAAAACCAATAGATAATTAACAATATCCTCATCATAGTATAAAACTTTTATTTTATTCATGAGTATTTTAAATGATAGTACAGGTCAAAAATTAACCAGGAATCAAGGCAAAAATATCACAGAATGTGACAAAAATGCTCCCATGTTGAATTCCTTTGCTTTGTATTGACTTTAGATCCCATCAAATACCTGTATATCCTGTCTACCTGCATTTTCTGAAATAAATAGGCTAATAATACTAATAAAAGTTGAAAACTTACAGGAGAGCGCTGTCCTTTTCCATGATCCTCTGCATCAACATCTTTGTCAAAAGCAGAAAAGACAAAGAAACAATTGGGTAAAGTGTGAAATTTGAAATCTGATATAAAATCAAGCATGATGTTGATCAGCTTTTAAAGCGTTTACCCTATAACCAACAGAAACCAAAAGGCCAGATCCTGCAGTGCAGTTTTTATTTGTTGAGGTAGCATGCAGTTGATAAAGCCTCATTAATGCGCGCACATTTCCAATGCATGCGTTCTTTATTCCTGTCATCCGATTATTTGGCAATGCATCATATTTTCGCATTGGCATTCTCAAATACGTGATATATAAATTCGCAAAGTTGGTTTACACGAAAAACATTAACCTTTACAACAATTTTAAACCCTAAAAGTAACATAAATTCACAATCCACTCCAATTTACAACAATCTTTACAATTTTTTTTTACAGATGTCACATCGAAAACATTATTAAAACAGTCCTCGTTACCCTTAATTTTCCCCATGTCTTCAGTGAATCCAAGTGTGTATTTGGACGCTCAACATCTGATAGTGGATTCCTGCACGCGTTCCTGCACAGAGAGTGAAAACTCATCCGCCTCACGCTGCTGTTAAAGCTGTTTAACCTTCTCGAGTTAATGTTCTACTTCATGACAAAGAATCTGTAACTCCGAACCGGGCGGGTCGATGTGCCACATGATGAGACACAACACATGCATCAGATTATGTGGTTTACATCGACACACTCCTAAACTGTTAATATATAAACGAACCCTGCAAACGAACAAACGGAAGCAACTGGCCGAGAAAAAAGTGTTGTCTTCGGTATAGATAAAATGTAGTGTCTTTCCTCAAGTTACATTTCAGGCTTTGGTAGCTACATGTGCCCTAATTAGCCTACTTGTGGCCCCTTCAGTGCAGCACCCACTTGTTTCTGTTACGGGCGGAGCCATATCAGCATCTAACGGACTCCTGGCGGTCAGACAAACACAGTGGACAAGTTAAAGTTAAACTGGTCTCCAATCAAACGAATAATAGTAAGGAAAGTAATATTAAAGATAATTGTATTTTGAGTAAATATAAGTGGGGAAATTAGGATAAAAATAAATCTTTCTAAAATAAGAAAAAAATGTTTGTTTTCTTTTTTTTTAAAAAGATTTTATTGTTATTATTATTATCCAGGAAGGATACATAACATGGTCAAAAGGTAAAGTTAAGACTTTTACATGAAAAAAGTAACTGTTACAACTGTTACATTATTCTTCTGAACTTTCTTATTCATCAGTGAATCCAACAACAACAACAACAACAAAAAATTGCATCACAGTTTCCTCAAAATTATTAAAACAGTTTTCAACATTGATAATAATTAGAAACGTATTTGAGCATCAAATCAGTAGCTATGTTTGAATGATTTCTGCAGGATCACGTAACACTAAACACTAAAATCCAGCTTTTCCAAACACACCAATAAATTAGGCTACTGTTTAAAAAAAAAAAAAAAAGGTTGTTTAATACTGCAATAATATTTCCGTTTTACTGTAGGCTATTCATCAAATTAATGTAAGATTGGTGCAACTTTCAAGTCTCACTGTTAGCCTCACAAAAATATCAAAATGACCGCAAAGTGTCATGTCACTGAGAAATAAATGTATAGATTATAGGCCTATACAGTATATTTAAACCCACACATCATTGTGTAATATATGTACAATCCTTATTTTATTATTTTTCTATGGTATTATAAAAGCAATCAGTGATGATTTTGGGTAGATCTGATTAAAGGCTCATAAAGATAACTGTAAAGATATTTGAAAAACAGGTCGCTATGAACAAGGCTGTAAAGTTTAAAGGTCCTCTGGTTATTTTCTATAAAGATTTAATGTGTCTGTGAGAGAGAGAGAGAGAGAGAGAGAGAGAGAGAGAGAGAGAGAGAGAGAGAGAGAGAGAGGCTTGTAATAAATGCCTTTTAAACTAAGAAAAAACATTTTTCCTATGGATAAATAATATCTCAAAATAACTTTGCAACTTTGCACATTCAAAGATGCAAATATGCGCATGTGCCCTCTGTAGGAAACACACTGTAGCTAATTCTCTCTAAAACAAAAGTTTGTGTCTGTTGAACGTGTGGTTGGCCACAACAAGCACCACTAATAAATAAATAAATAAACGATCTGTACAAAAATTATCATTCAGAACACAAAGTTCGTAACGTAGCCTACGCACAAGAGCGCGTCTAAGAGCGGTGGGGCCCTTCAAAATATAAATAAATAAATAAATAAATAAATAAATAAATATATTTTCTCTCCACCATTATTTAAAAAAACTTCGCCACTTTAAAAAGAAGAAGAAGAAGAAGAAGAAGAAGAAAACTGGCGCTGTCAAGCTCCAAAATGACCAAAAATCACCACAATACAAAAAGTGGTCCATGCACCTCGTGATGTCTTCTGAGCTTAGTTTTCCTTGGTGATCTAGAACGCGCTTGACTCTCGTGCACGCTCCGTTGAAGTGCTGCCAGAAAGAGAACGAGTGTTGTTGTGAGAACGTGCTGTAAAGCAGGTTCATTTAGGCCTACTGTACTTCAAGAAACAATCAGTCGAGTGCGGTTGCTTTCTCTATCATTATTGTTGTATTGTATGTATATTTCTGTTAGTGTTTGAACTTTTCTGTGTTATGTAACTATTAGTTGTTGTATTCATAAAAACTGACCAGCAGATGGAGACAGTGGCATTTCAAAGACGTCCTGATAATAGAAAATGGAAAGAATTTTGACTAATGGGTTTGGTACTACACTGTTAAATAAAAGTTCAGAACTTTAATACAAATGTTCTTTTGATTATCTGCAGGATTTTAGCAGTGGGAACATGTGACTTGGTAAGATTGGACAATGGAACTTGTCACATTTGCAGTGTTTCCACAAAATATCCTACAAATTTCATAGCAAGGTGCTAAGGCCTAAAGGGAAGGATGGAAAGGCCACTCATGTCAGCCTTACAGACACAACGATGACTGAATACAGAAAAACAACAGTGTGGCAATGACAGGGAGTAGTTTTTCTCCATGTTTCTTGATGACTTGAAACAAAAACATAAATCAGTGTCGTTTATCGAAACAAGTTATATTTAGAGGAAATTTGAGTTGGCAAAAAGTTTAGGATGTTTATATGAAGAAAAAAAAATCTTAAAACTTACAAGGATCTACTCTTAGTATCTTAAATCAGTCACGGTCCACTTATTATTATACATAACACAGAGCAATTCATTGAAAAACATGTGAAAACCTTGTGTTTTGCTGTTTTAGTACATTTAAGATAGGATAAGAGAAGTAAGTATTTTAATGTGAGAAAATTATACACAACAGCTTTAATAATTGTCTAGCGGTCATCAGTATTTCGTCCATTCCACCACCAGATGGCATTCTGGGATTTGTATTTAGCTGCTTTATCTGACAAAGCGCCAACTTACCAGTACAACTGTAGACATGGTAAAAATGTGTCCAGTTTCATTTTGTTTCCCTTGCTTATTCACTATTACATATCAGCCTAAGAGTGAACAGCAATTTTCTTTATATGTTGTTGAAATGTTTTATTCTTCTCTGATCAGAAATGAATCTGAGATCAGGGCAAGACCGCAGCTAAAATTCCTTAAAAAGCATTATTTGAAGAATACAATATTTAATAGCAATATTTATTGTTTCGAGAATGTTTAATCTTTCAGATGCTGGCATATATTTACCATATATGAGAAGCAGAAATAAAAATACTTCTCCATGTTTTAAGAGGAAGGATAAAGGATGCACTGTGGTCATAAAACATAAATGAGTGCTCTCTGCCTTCTCTTCCTTTTCCCCAACATGCTCTTGATTTAAACCGTTATAGATGGAACTGCTGTGGTAGATAGTGGGAGTGTTGTGATTTGTTTTAATTCAGATCGACACAAAAGATGAGTTCCCAGAGCCATGCAGATTTTTTGGGCTTGTTCTGGCTGCTTGCCCCATGCTCACTCTGATCGGTTATTACATCTTCTCAGCCCGTGACCTCTTGGGTCATTAAAGACCTCAAAATGGCCACACTGGCCCACAGCCCACATCATGCTGTTTATTTGTCCACGAAATGACTATATTTAACAATAGAAGAAACTGCCAAATTCAACAAACATAATTCAGAATCTGTCTGAAATTGCTATTTTCTGACGGTTTTATCATTCTACCATCATGTGAATTGCTTACTGTTTTAAGAAAAGTGATCAGACTCAGTAAAGTGTTACAAATAGCTTTGTGAAAGACAACTGTGACCTGAAAGACATTTGAGACTGCTAACTGGGGATTTCCTCAATAGCACAAATACTTTGGAACAACTGTGGCAAAATACTATATAAATAAATCATATTTTGAAAATTTAATATATATATATATAAACAGTGGCTTTAAGCCAGTAAAAACCTGTTAAAGTTGTCATTTTTAATTTTAATACTATACAATATAAATTGCACTAGGGACAGAAGCATTTTTTTTTTCTGTGATCTATCAAAGATGTTTTCCTCTTTACTGACTCTGCACAAGAGAATCTTTTGCCCCAGAGATCCTGTTCACACACCACACTTAAAAAAAAAAAAGATTCCTTTCCAAGATCTCAGCACACTAATGAACATACTTTCCGTTGTCAGGCTGTGGATTAAGTCCAGGGTGAACTGTGAGGAAAGAGTTGGCTGTGTAATGATGGATATCAGATGGACTAGGTTAATAGCCATCTGGAACTCTGTAAGTGTGATATGATGTTCAGAAACTGAAATGGTCTCATTTGATAATTGACAAGAACAATGACGTGAATATTAACATT
Organism: Carassius auratus; assembly: GCF_003368295.1. Lineage (NCBI taxonomy): Eukaryota > Metazoa > Chordata > Actinopteri > Cypriniformes > Cyprinidae > Carassius > Carassius auratus. The sequence continues at coordinate 7,905,435 of NC_039276.1, forward strand.
GCAAAGTGACCCCCATATGAATAAATGTATCCAGTGTTAGGGGAAAGTTAAAAGTAATGCATTACAATATTGCCTTATTCCCTAAAAAAAGAAACTGTGTTACTTTAAATGGAATGTTGTAAAAATATTTATATTCCAAGCCCTGTTTAGTTCTCCAAGCTAGTATGCTTTATCTTTATCTTAAATGCATTTCATTTTACTGAAGAGATGCTTCACTGACATTATGACAGAGTTGAATACAACATTAAAAAGTACTTTAACAGAATTGATGTGTATTAGCAGGCCTAAAATAGACAACAGATTCAGTTGTCTGGTGCAGTGTTCTGTGCTTAAATTCACAGATCAGCGTGAGGGCTCTCATTGTTCAGCTCACACTACAGCCACAATGTCACCATTCATGCATGCATGTCTTTTAAGCCAAAAGCCTCTCAAAACCCAAAGCATTGCTGGGTAAGGAGAGGAGGATGCACTTACAATCCAAACCCTGACCAGGTGAGAGATTTTTGATCCTGAAGCCTGTTACTCACAAGAATCCATTGATGGAAAGTCTTTAATAATAATGAAAAAATAAAATAAAAAAATAGTACAGAGGAGAAGCTAGTAAAGTGATGAAATGTAATCTGATGATCTGCTTCTGAGGGTCAGAGGTCAAACTGAGGCACACTTTTTTAATACACTGAAATAACACTGGAAGCCTTTGGTGGAAAATATGATGCAGAGAAATATGCATATATGATATATACATGATATAATTTGAAATCAAAGTGACTGGTTGCAGGTGCTGTTTAACAGCAAAAGCAAGAGGCTAAGATATTCCTAGACTAAATTTTAAACTGTCCCTTAAATGGCCTATATTTGGGGCTCTGCCTAAAAATGAAGCCCCTTGACCAGACAACTGATCTTTTCTCAGCTGTTTGATGTCTTCCTAAAATGGGATTGTTGCACAATGTCCTTGGAACTTCCAAAGATGTCGAGTTGACCCTTATTTGGTAACTGCTCTCCTTTTATTTTTTAAAGAAATTAATAGACTTGTTATTATTAGAGTTCTATATTTTTACAAAAGAGTTATCAAAAAACAAACAAACAAATATATATATATATATATATATATATATATATAGCAGCATAATTGTTTTCAACATAAAATAAAAAAATAAAATAAATAATAATAATAATAAAAATAATAATAATAATTCCTTACATTTATATAACGCTTTTCTAGGCACTCAAAGCGCTTTTATATTGTCAGGGGGTATCTCCTCATCCACCACCAGTGTGCAGCATCCACATGGATGATGCGACGGCAGCCATAGTGCGCCAGAACGCCCACCACACTCCAGCTTACTGGTGGAGAGGAGACAGAGTGATGAAGCCAATCAGCAGATATGGGGATTGTTAGGAGGCCATGATGGTCAGAGGCCAATGGGCGAATTTAGCCAGGATGCCGAGGTCACACCTCTACTCTTTTCGAAAGACATCCTGGGATTTTTTATGACCACAGAGAGTCAGGACCTTGGTTTAATGTCTCATCTGAAGGACGGTGTTTGTTGACAGTATAGTGCACTACGCTGGGGTGCTAGGACCCACACAGACCACAGGGTGAGCACCCCCTGCTGGCCTCACTAGCACCTCTTCCAGCAGCCACCTAGTTTTCTCAGGTCTTCCATCCAGGTACTGACCAGGCTCAGTCCTGCTTAGCTTCAGTGGGAAACCGGTCTTGGGCTCCAGGGTGATATGGCTGCCGGCGCACCAAATCGGAATATTACAATTATTTCTGATGAATTGCATTATATGACAGAAAATGTCATGGTACTGTTGGACAACTGATATCCTAGAATCCAGTGGTTTAGGATCTTATTCCCAGCAACATTTCTGGAATCATCAGTGGTGCTTTGCTTGTCAACTCCACTTTCATGCTATCCTCCTGTTCTTTGCGCGTCTGAGATTTACCCCGGGGCTATTTTTCCTCCATCATTTCTCTGAGAGAATACAGAATTACAAGGCAAGAGAAATAATTTGGATGTGGATCAAATAAATCCTCAGCACAAATTTTTGTAAGACTGGAATCAAATAATTCGCTCCCTATATACGCATCAGCCAGTCCTATGAATCACTCCCATTCAACTACATTGTACACAAGTAACTATAGAAAGTGCTCCGTATGGACTTTTCTTTTGTTCAATTTTAAGCAAGGTCTTATGTTATTTAAAGATCGCCATTCAAAGTTCTTCTACATTCAAATTTAGAAATAAATGTGGTCACATAATTAAGGCAGTTAACTAATAATACACATTACCTGTTACCTGTTAAATAAAATATACAAAAATCTCGCTGTATTATGATAAGCTCATGCTGATATTAGTTAAAAAATTCTACTGCATCTCAATTAATAAGCACACTTTTTTCACTCTTATTTCTTAAATAGGGTGCGCTACAGAGCATCTGTAACAATACCTTCGGCACAAGGACCAGACGAATAGGAGACAAAACAAACAGACTGTTTTAAATCAGAAATGCAGATGCTGTATTTAAAATGTACAAAAGCTATACATATGTTGAGTTTTGCAAATGGCGTCACAAAATACCAACCAACTCCAAGAGTTCAGACCTTCAGAATTGCTCTGTCCTTGGTGGAAATTTCTTGTAACGGTACAAAATCAAAGGCATAAGTCATTTCAGTATGCGCCTGTGGTTTATCACAAACTCAAGAGGCTGATGAACCCGTTAATTGGGATGCAATCTCCGCTGAGAGCACACAGAGTACTTGAATATTCCTTTAAAGGCATCTCAAAGGACACATGGGTTGACAGACCTCCACAGACTGAAGCTTAGAGACGTAATGCTGTCCTTCACCAACACACAGCCAGATCAGATGCAACTACAGAAATCTGTAACTCCTGGAGCGTGCTTCAAGGGAATCTGTCAATATAGATGAAATTGACTATCTTTGAGGATTTTTAACCAGGAATTTATTTTCATAGAACCCCATAGAAGTGACAAGGGGGTAAATCTGAACACTGCGCATATTGAACAGGCTTGTGCAGTTAATATGCATTACACATAATTTAAAGCATGATGAATATGCAATAACTATAAACAAAAATATCAATGACTCTATTAGCATAGCTACATACCAGATAACATAGCATTATATGAGTTTAAAAATGAACTTATGTTCTTTTACGTGAGGCACTTAGTGAATTTCAGTGCACTGTTGAGAAAGGGAAAATCAGACTTGTACAAGCCCAGTAACCATTACCCTGATATACACTAATATGCATTAACAAACAAACTTACATTAAACATATGGCTTTGTGAAACATGTCGTCTTGAGGTCTTTGCCAGCCAAGTTGCATACAACAGCTGTGTTAGCAAATGTCTGATAATGAAATTGACTGTGTTCACCTGAAACGCTGCAAGTTTAACTTGTCAAAAACTGTATTTCAGTGCCTTTGCTCATTAAAGATGCATAAACATGTTTTTCTCCCATTAGTGTTCCTAAACAGTTCATTTTATTCTGTGTCAATTTATTGTTCAATGTCTCTGCATTAAAAGAACATAAAAAGCAACCCCTGATTGCTGAATAACTTTTTCAATTCTCAAGCCATCATGTTTAAGAATTTACTTTCCTCTGCAAGGGCTGTTAACATGGAGCTCATGTCACCAATGGCCATGTTGCCAATACCTGCCGGTATTGAGGCTAGAGTAACGGAGTTACGCGGGGTGGTGAGTCGTGAGGAATTCTGCGAAAGACTCTGCAGAAGGCCTGGGCTTAATGTGCCAGACATTAGGCTTGAATGGTCTCCATCATCCAAAATGGCATCAAAGTCTATTTGAGTGTGTTCAAGGGCTTGAATGGAGTCCACTGTGCTGGTGACCTGGTTAACCCCAGGAGACGCCAATGTAGACACTGTAGCAACAGGAGCTTGGTTTGTGCATGGAGACGTGGGAGAACCATAATCCATGCTTCTGTCCAACATATGGATCTTTCCTGAATAGTACATAGTGCTATTCCCATTGCTGTGTTGACCGAAGTCACCTGATCTCTTTGGTCTAGCTTCTGAGAAGTTGACGTTGGATAGGGAGCAACCATTTTGCCGGATCATACCTGAACCTGAGTGTTGTCTATTTAAAGGTTTGGGCTCGGATGGAGGTCTGGGCTGTATCAGTCCTCTGCCTGCATTTTGAACGGCTGTCTGAGTAAGGGGGACGTAGTTTTGCTGGTTGACGTTATTTGGATGTGAAAAGTTGGATCTGTAATTCTGCATCTCCTGGTTTTGCACTGCTCTCCCGTTGGGTGGACCCATGCCACTGCATGTTAGGCGTTGACTGGTGTTGTAATTGAGGTCCTGCTGATATCCCGATTGAGGGTTTACTTGTTCGCCGAGATTCGGACATGGATTGGTAACATACTGCCGATTCTGCAGTACAGAATTCATCCTTTGGGTGACCCTCTGTGGACATTCCTGTTGCAGGCTAGCAAGATTCTGGCTCATTGGTACAATCTGTTGATTAGTGCTAAAGCCTTGATAAGAGCCAAAGTTCTGCTTCTGCTGAACCACTGTCAAGTTCCCTCGGAGTTGTTGCTGCTTCGGAAGCCTTGCAGTTGCATCCACAGAACCAGAACTGACCTCGTTCCATTGTACAGGCAAGTTGTTCTTGTTTATGCCTTGCAGATCGGCCATTTGCTCCAGATCTGAGCGAACAGACTGCACGCGACTTCCGTTGTTGCTTGCCATGCCCATTCGCCGCTGCCCATAGAATTGCTGTTGTTGTTGGGAGGTTATATTACCATGTAACTCTAGTGCATGACCATCATTGACAGAAATCCCTGGGTCCTGATTTGAGCTACCATTCTGGGACTTGAGGTACTGTACCATGTCATCTGGTAGCACCAAATCATCTTCTTGCTGATCGCCTCCATCAGTGGCCATGGTCTCCATTAAAACATTCTCTGAAATACTAGGTGGCCTCTGGATGAAGGGATGACGATGCAAGCTGCCATCAGACCAGGTGTTGCTCTGCAAGTTGAAATTACGTCTATCTACAGCAGGTAGACGTGATAGGGTCATGTTGCTGATGCTGTTGAAACGCTGAACCCTTGGCAAGGAGAGCGGATCGATAGTTGTCCGATGAACAGGATCGCTTGCTCGTCGTGGAAGATTAGCCGGAACTTCATGAGGCATCATGCCAGGTGCGCCATAGCCAGTGTCACTGCAGCGCCTTGAGTTGACTACACTTTGGGAATGGTGCAAATGTGCTGAACTTTCCTGTGAATCATTGTACAGGGCCATTCTAGTTCTAAGACTCATGCGATCCATATTGGGCAGAGGTGTTGGTGGTGCACCCCCTGTGGCTGCAGCGTATTTTGCTTTGAGACGGTAGTGTTGAGCCGGCGTGAGACTTAGTAAACTTGTGAGTCCACCAGCACCACTACATTGGCTAGTTTCGCTGGAACGACGTGACAGATCTGTGGAGATGGGGTCATAGGAGCCTGCCGAACTGATGTTATTGTTGCGGACACCAAATTGTGAAGCTTCGCTAGAGCGACGACTGGAGTAGCAGGGTGAAATACCGGAGGACCGACGACTTAGCATGTATGCTGCGCTCATTGTGCTGGTGGAGCTGTCTCTGCGCTCTTGCAGCTGATTTAGCATTGTCATCTCGTACGAAGATAAGTCTCCTAAACGTTGGGTCGGAGGTCCAGGCATCTGAATGCCCATATTTGGAGTATCCAGCAGTGAATCTGAAGAACAGAGTAAGGAGAGTAGTTACTTTCTCAAAATCCATGGGAACACGATGTGGAAACAAAGTAATAAATAAACCAATTTTCTGGCTGCAGTACTCACCAATAGAAGGAATTGGAGGCAGCTTGGTATTTTGGACTTGAGGTGATGCATTCGTCCAGGAGCAGGGGTCTCTTACAGTTTTTAGTTTTTCCTTCTTGATGTTCTCAATATTTAGTAGTCCTCCCCTGATTTTACGCAGCTGGAGACCCACTCCTGCAGAAGTACCTGGAGAACCAGTAGAATCTACAACAGGTGTGTCATCTAAACCACTCAGGTCCCCCAAACTGCCTCCACTGTACATAGCCATCTCTACTCCACTGTCATTGTTGGTGGCACTGCCAAGAGGCGATGGCTCACTGCTACATGATGACTGACCACCAGGGCTGGACTGATACATCTACAAAGAAACAGTAATGAGCAAACATCAGTTCCACTGACATTTCTGGCACAGAATCTCAGTAAAGTTTGTGGAATTAAAGTAATTGTTCTAAACTGAAATTGTTCTGCTGATGTTTTATTGAAAATTTGGACAGCACAACTATACCGAACATTACTGAAGGTGGGTTTTTGAAAAAGTACTGATATTGCCATGCATAAAAAGACACTGCTGCAGTGCTCACCTTAGTACAGTCTGTCCATTATTTTCAAAGAGAAGCAAGTTAGTTAAGAGGAAAGAAAAGGGTTAGTATATTAGATTAGGGAATGGTTAGTACATTAGTTAAAACTGTGCATTAAGAGCATTTCACACAGTACATTGACTGTTCAATGACATACCAGAGTAAAAAAAAATACTTTTTTTTTTCATTATCTTGTGCTTCCTCTCTCCCAATGAAACAAACCTGGGAACTTGTGTTTACCGTACGCTGTATAAAACTGCTTTTAGTTATAATCTGTGACAGAACATCTCATCAGTGAAGTAATAATTTATTAAGAACAAAATTATTCTTACCACTGTGTTTTCCGTCTTGATAGATTTGACATGCTGGCAATCCTCCACTCCTCGGGTGGTGCTGTTGGCTTCCCCTGACCCGTCTGTTCTTCCCCTTGCATGCTTTGTGTGTGCCTCATTTTCTCCATTCCCTTTAGGAGGGTGAGATTTAGGTGGTGCATCACCACGCTGCTTCTTAGTGACATGTGCTTCTGGACCATGAACGGTCTTCACATGTTTCCTGAGAGAACTGGGGTCTGTATAGCGTTTTGTACAGCCTGGGAACTTACACACATATGGTTTCTGCAAAGGAGTGACAGATAGCTTTCAGAATGGAATCAAATCTGACTTAAATCAAATCTCTTGGTCATAGTCTTGAGATAGGAAACAAAATGCACATAATGAAACGGATGTTGAAAGCTCAAACCTCATTCGAGTGAGTGCGGTTCTGGTGCTTGGCTCGGTCTGAAGCATTGGAAAATGCCTTGTTACAACCCTCATGCTCACATACATAAGGTTTCTCCCCTGTGTGGGACCTCAAGTGAGTTTTGAGGTTTTCCAGTCGAGAGTAAGCCTTCGAGCAACCTTCAAACTTGACAGAGAGAGTGAGAGAAAGAGAAAAGAAAACCATTACATCAGCTATCATCAATCTGAACCTAAAATCAAACAACTTTCTGAGTGAATCTAATAAAAACCGCCAAGAACACATTTGGGTTACATTTCAGCCCTGATTTAAAGGCAAGATACAAAATTATATTTTACTTTAAAGACAATGGAGCCTTTTTTTGGGACTACTAAGATTTCTGGCAATATTTCAATATTTCTGAAAATCTTGCTTGTTCAGACCATGTCATCAATTATTAAGATCCACCTTCTGTGTTACAGAATGCTTTCATATTCAGATAAGTTTAGCCTCTGCATGAATAATTACAGATTGGTGTAAAAAGAGATCACATTGGATAAGCACAAAAAGTGCCTATTTAAGTCACAGGTGCCTGTTCTTGTATCGTATTCACTAAACTTCACTAAAATTGAATAAACACCCATGGCACCTTCCTCTCCTCAGACTTTATTTATGTCTCCATCCTGCCAATCAGCACGCTCGGAAGTTCACTTTTTAATAGGATCTCAAGCAACTTAAACTGACATTGAGACACAAAACAGCTGATCAGCATGCCTTCATGATGTTTCAGGAGAGTAAAAGTAACCGAGATTAAAAATGTGTCCTGTTTAAAATCAGGTGTTCTGCTGAAATACGAAACAAGCCTACTTTGGGTTGGTGTTTGCACAGTGGGTAAGACACATGCCTTGGTGTGAGAGACCCGGGTTCGAATCCACTGTGAGACACCAATGTGTCCCTGAGCAAGACACTTAACCCCTAGTTGCTCCAGAGGCATGCGACCTCTGACATATGTAGCAATTGTAAGTCGCTTTGGATAAAAGTGTCAGCTAAATGAATAAATGTAAATGTATTTCTGTAAAGCAATAACTTGCTCTACTTGTGGGTCCAGAAACAGATAAAATAAATAAATAGGGAGCGGTGAGGTCATTTAAGAATGAAATGTAGGCGTGATGAGCAGTGGTGCATCACTTACTGTGCACTTATGGGGCTTCTCCCCAGTGTGTCGGCGCATGTGGACCACAAGCATGTACTGGGCCTTGAAAGGCTTCTGTTCTCGTGAGCACTCCTCCCATCGACACACAAACTCTTTCTTCTCCCCATGGATGTGGTCATTATTGATATGCTGCAAGTAGAGAAAAGTGACAATGTGAAAGTCATGCCATAATGCAAAGAAAGGGTAATTCCTTTTTTGTAATAACGTTTGGCAAAAAAAAAAAAAACACAGTAAAACCTGTAGTTACTGCAATTTAAAATGACTCTTTTCTATTTTAGTATATTTTAAAATTAAACAAATTTTTGTAATTGCAAAGCTGAATTTTCAGCAGCCATTTATCTATTCTTCAGTGTCACATGATCATTCAGAAATCATTCCAATATGCTGATTTGGTGCTCAAAATGTCTCATTATCAATGTTAGCTGTGCTGTTTAATATTTAATAGCAATAATTAATAGCAATTTTTTTTTTTATATATACTCCTGACCCCAAACTTTTGAATGATGTGTAAATATACATATAATATTATACAAAATGTGAACCATGAAAGTCACTTGCTTTGTATTACTCTAAAGCACCTAAAATAATCCTCAATTAAGTTCTTCAGGGAAGATCTCATAAACAAATATCAAACGCCATGCCATTATTTTGTTTCTCTGGGTATATTATTTGCAAGCAGAGACTGCAGGCAGAGAGCTCAGACTGTAGCCTTAGGACTAAAAAGGGTGTGTAAGGAGGAAGACCAGGCTCTCTGTGTGTTCTGATTCCTTTATCTTGTCTGGTCTGACTGTAATTACACCTTACACTCGCTCTTGCTTTCCAAAACCACTTTATCAGGTGTCTCAGAAATCTGAGTAGTGATGAACATTAATCTTGTAATCCCAACTAACAATTCACTTGCAACTACTTAAGACCATATGTTTGTTTTTGCCTTCAATTTTAGGCTAATGTGGGTCTTAGAACGTAAAACACATGCTAGACTCAGCTTAGACTGGTTTGGGCTTGTTCTGGAATTGGAGAATGGCAGGAGCCCAATTCCACTGATCCATAACCCCAAAGGATTCCTGAGCTCCAGGTCTAGGTCTCATGAGGAGCCAGACTGGCTCGGTGTGTTCCTGTCAGGGCAGTGAGTCTGACTCTGGGCCCAAGTGTATCTGTCACATCGAGGCTCACAGATTGTTAATAACACCCGGCAGAGCAGCTGAGGTGTCAGAGGTGGAGAGGGCCACTCCAGAGCTGCTGGCATGACGACGGATTTACTGCATGGCCTCAGGGAAGGTAAAAAAAGGTCAGAGGGTGCACAGGGGCAGAAGCTACACATATGAGGGTATATGTGCGTAAATGAACACATTTGGCACCTCTGCGGGTATCAACGTGCTCATTAACCCTACACGTGTCAGTGACAGGAAAGGATCAGTTACAAGTCTGGCTAAACCTGACGATGAGAAACTTGTCCAAAGAGCAGTGCTTCTAATTATTTACAGCTTTAAAAAGGCAGGAAAGCTGTTTGCAATTGGTGTTTGTTTCCGTTTAGTCATAATGACTATTTCAAGACAAAAACTGTCCCAAAACCTAGCTAGACAGTGTTTTAGAGCATCACATGTGAAAGCTGTAGAAACCAGACCATTGATTGTGGTTTTAAATGACTTTTTATGGTCAGAACATGACAAACACTGCGCGTTGTTGCATTCCTTAAACTTTTTCAGGCATTTTTTCCTTAACAAAATAAATATCTATATAAAATTAACTTCTGAGTGATATTGTTTCAAATCATGAAACAGGTTTGTGCTGCCTGACTTTTGACTTTTGCAATGCAGGCTGCAATATTAATAACATTACATCTTTTTGTCTCTTAGAAATGCACATATGACACTACCTTGAGTTGACAATAGTAAATTTATGTTCATTATTAAAAACAGTAACATTTGTAAAAATTGTAATAATCTCATTTTTACATGGTGAAATTTAATTATTCTGTTATAGTTTTGTTAAATTAACTAACCATTTGTCTTCCATAGTGGAAAGTGACATGACCCATACTCTGAATTCATGCTCTGCATTTAACCCATCCAAAGTGAACACACACCCGAAGCTCATTCACTCCCCCACCTACAATTTCTGCCGGCCCGAGATTCAAACCCACAACCTTTTGGTTAGGGGTCCGATTAGGCTCTAACCATTAGGCCACGACTTCCCCAAATATAGTAGCATATATTTAGACCATGATACCATGCCACAGCTAAAACCAAACATAAAGCACCTTAATACCATGGTAAAAATTTAAGTTTCTAGGTATTTGTATGTATCAAACTTTTGAATGTGTATGTAGAGACATTACTGATGTTACATTTCAATTTGAATGCTATCTATATAGGCAGGAGACAGCAAAGGCAGCTTAAAAGATTTTGAAAAAGAGCCTTTGTGTTAAGGAAGTTAACAGCACTTAGAGATGGAAGACATTTCAAAATAAATGAAACGAAACCAAATAGTGACTAACCTGAACTAGCTGGTCCTGGGTGTCGTACTCTTTGGAACATCCTTCCCAGTGGCAGTTTGTCTCATACACCGCCTCAGGCTCTTGCTTGCATTCATCTTTATCAAGTTCCTCTGGCAACTCCATGTGATCCTGTAGAGGAAACAGCGCTGGTAAACTTTATTTGCAAATAATAAATCATACTTGTCAGTCAAAAGAATATTTTATAGCTCAGTGGTTGCTTTTTAGCTTGGTGAAACTGAATGGAGTTAAATGTAGCTGATATATAGTAAGAGCATAGCACTATAAAACTGAAATGGAAAGTGTAGCTCCAATCATTTGATGAGAAATTTGAGTCTTTTTCTCAGAAGAAAAATCTGAAAAACAGGGCTCCCAATGACCCATTTAATCTCACTGTGGTTCAGGGGAAAATATTAGATATTAAAGAGATTTTATTAGTGTTTTATATTTCTTATGGGAGCTGATTCTGGTCTTGAGTTATTGAGAATCAGATGGGAACTAATGTTGGCGGTCAGGTTGACTTCCAACACAATATTGCAACCCTCGTTTCGCTTAAGGGGAATGTTAAGAATGCTTTTGAGGTCTAATGAACTTAAAACTTAAATGGTTCAAAACCTCTCTAATGTGGCGAGAGAACAGAATGCTTCACGGCCAGATGTAATATAGTCACCTTCCACATGCTAATTTGTGTGATATCCAGTCAAAGTCAAGGGTATGTTTATCAGTGTTGTTAAGAGCACTGAAGCAACAACTGATAATAGTTTCTTTGAAACCATTCTGGGTTTGGTTTCTTGCATTCCAATCAACCTCAAATCTGAAGGGTTTGGAAAAAGGTCCATGCTGACTACAGCATGTTTATCTCCGTCCCACTACTGTGTTCTCATTAATTCACATCTTCCCCAATCACACTGCGCACCTCCCCTCATGTATCTTACCGTTGCACTGTCACAGAACTGAAAATGAGCCAAAAAAAAAAAAAAAAAGACCAATTCTATAACACTTTAATGGTGCTTTGGAGTCCATTTTGAAGCTTATAAACCCTCAATGTGACCAAAGTGGATGAGATTCCACAGACCTGAGATCCGGGTGAGATGGGGTGGGGTCCATCTACTTCAGTCTTCACCTTTGACCTCTTGAAGATCATAGGGTTGACCGTGCTGCTGACCGCCGGGTCTCCACCAGCATTCTGCAAGTGAACAGGGGAAGAGAGATTGGAGCCACCATGTCGACGGTTTGGCGGCTGGCATGAACGGTGATTTCACGCCTAAAAAAGGCACCAGGCTCCAGATGCCATATTTCACAAAGCAACTCGCCGCAGAGACTAAACAGTTTAGACTGCACTATGAGCATCTGTCAGATGGAAATATGAAAAGGAAGAAATTATTACACCCAGAGAGTGCTACAGACTTTGATCCTCAGATGGATTCATAATTCACCAGACAGTCTCTCTGAACAAGCAGTCTCTCTGTTAAAGTGGTGCCTTTCCTCCCAACCACTACAGTATGGCAGAGGCCTGTGTTTTCTATAACTCAATAACCTTGACATGGTTCGCTCAAAAGTGTGGGAAATGTGTTTCTCATAACTATAGTGCGTGTATGTGATTTGGAGATCACCAATAAATCCAGAATGAAAATCTGGTGAGTACTGTGACGCCTAAACGCACTTGTAGCATTTGATTTTTGTTGCTAGTGTTTAATTTTTCATTTATTTTGAAAAACTAGTATACATTTATAATGGCAGTTATTAATTATTGGCCATAACATGAAAATAACTATCAGTTTATCTGTATCAACAAGAATGATTATTTATTAATGTATCCTTAAATATTTTACAATACCATTTTTTTTTATGTTTTTGAAAGATGTCTCTTATGCTCACTAAGGTTGCGTTTATTTGATCAAAAAAATACAGTCAAAACATCAATATAGTGAAATATTATTAAAATTGGAAATAACTGTTTTTTATGTTAATATAATTGGAAATGTAATTTATCCCAGTGTTTGCAAAGTTGAATTATTCCCGTCACAGGATCCTTCAGAAATCATTCTAATATGTTGATTCGGTGCTCAAGAAACTTATTACAGCTGTGCTGCTTAATGTTATTAACTTAAATATAAACTATATTACACAATCTCCAGGTATCTCAAAATCTTAAGAACCTTCAGTCTAGATGTAGGTGTATAGAAGCATTTATAAAACATGTATAGAAATCATAAATCTCTGTAAAATCACCTGGCTGGAGTCTGTGTTGGTGTCGGCGCTGTTGTTGTTATTCAGAGCAGCTGCTGCCACCAGCGTCTGCCGGCTGCTGAGGGAAGGAGAAGGATGTAGGAGGGGGGGAGTGTGTCCAAACGCATTTAGACCTCTCTGTTGGGACAGCAGCTGGTGGTATGCGACTGGCGTGATAGGATGTGGAAACGTGAAGGAGGGACTGAGACATGAAAAGAGAAAGAAAAAAAAAATCACAAATAATGGGCAACCTGCAAAAACATTCAGAAAGAAAATCAACACAGATGGGAGAAAATGGCCATTCCTGTACCTGATGGCCCCGACGGAGAGGTGGCCGTAAGAGCTGCTGGCAGCCGAGCTGGAGCGGGAGTTATTGATGTAGGCCACCAGAGAGTTGGGCGAGGTGCGGATCATGGTCTGCAGGTCGATGCTGGCATCCGAGACTGGAGAGATGGACAGCGCTCGCTTCCTGCTCAACCTCGGCGTCAGTCTGGGACTGGGGAAACGGGACACTGAAGAGAAAAGAAGCTTTTTCACTCTCACCTTAAAAGAGATGGATATTCAATTCTCTTTATCTCCAGCATCACTCCTATGCTGGCTTGCATACAACTCACTGTGCATAATTGATCAGCCTAATTATACCAGTCTCACCCAATGGGTTGTTCTGAAGCATGCCAAACAGATGCTGCTTAACAATATTGATCTGGGAGGAAAATAAGGCTAATAAGTTACCAAATAATGTGTGGAATGCTGAACAGTCTATATTTTATGTCTTTCCTCAGATAATTATCTCCACACATTTTTTAAAGGTTTATCAAAGACCCAAGAATAATAATTATGATTATTATAATACTAATAACTATAATAACTACTTTGAAAAGCTTACTTAGCAATGAAATGCATATCTGTGTCTTCAAAAAAGAAAAAAAAAGAGGAAAGATAGATTTGTTCACAGTACCATTAAAAAAAGATTTCTAATGTTTTTGTTCACTACATTCATTTGATCAAAGATACAGCAAAAACAGTAATATTATGAAATATTATTACAATTTAAAATTATGTTATATAGAGAGAGAGAGATGGGAAAGTTAAATTTCAAGCAGCTGTTGCTTCAGTCTTTAGTGTCACATGATCCTTCAGAAATCATTCTAATATGTTGATTTGGTGGTTAAGAAATTTATTTTAGTATTATTGATGATGGAAACATTTTTGTGTAAATGATGGATAGAATGTTTGATGAATAGAAAGTTTGAAGAATAGAAAGTTCAAAAGATCAGCACGTACAGTATTTGAAATAGAAAAATAGAAAACTTTTAACATGTTCTTTACCGTCACTTTTGATAAATTAATGCATCCTAGCTGTCTTAAATTTTGAATTTCTTGCCAAATAAACAACACAAATCTTATCTTTTAACAGTAGATTATATTCACAACCACATTCAGTTCAATGTGCTATGCAGACATGTGTATATATAAACCATTGAAACTATATTGTAAATGATCACAATACCTTCGTTCACACATGATAATTTTAGGGGTGAAAAAAGGGCAGAAAATTACAAAATTACCTCCCCAAACATACCACATTATAACCTTTTGAAGGCAGAAATCTTGACTAACATTTTGAAGGGAAATATTATCAAATTTAAAAAAAAAACAAAGAATGTGTCATGCGATGTAGTAAACAGGTGCTGCGCATTAAGCCTGGTGTAAGAGGACAGAGAACAGCAGTCGGGCAAGGAGGCTTTCTGCCCTCCAGGGGTCATCAGCAAAGGTGCTTCAACAGGAAACAAGTAATGGGACCATTAAACTACACACAAACACAAACACCTCACAAAAAACCCTCCACTGACATTTCAAACAGACGCCTGTCAAACTCTCACAAATCTGCAACCTCCAACCAGTTCATTACTCCCCAGCCATTCGTTAATCGTTTCAATCTACACTGCAAACAGCAACTATTATAAGTTGTTATGCAAAATACAAAAGAATGAGATTTAGAAATGTTATCCAAAAGCCTGTATGCACATTCAGTGCTTCATTTAAAGGTGAAACGTGATTTCTACACTACTACATCAAACAGAATTAAAACATAACAACAACTGGCTATGTTTAAATCAGCATGTTAACTTACTACTCTTGATGAACTATATAGTATATTCATTCAGTAAGACTACTTAATGACGGTCAAGTTTTATTTAGTGCTATTAACTATTGAGGAACAGCAATAGTTTGCAAGACTGGGGTCAGAAGGCAAACCACAGGATGACAAGAAACTTGACCTTTGTTTTTCATTTAGTTGAACTAAAAAACAAAAGCAAAGAATGTCTCTTGATACCTAAAAATCTATCTAAAAACCCTAGTAGATTGTCAAAGAACTGCCCACAGAGTGAAGAGAACAGCA
This sequence comes from Carassius auratus, assembly GCF_003368295.1. NCBI lineage: Eukaryota > Metazoa > Chordata > Actinopteri > Cypriniformes > Cyprinidae > Carassius > Carassius auratus. The sequence continues at coordinate 7,920,895 of NC_039276.1, forward strand.
GGGGGTAGCAGTGTCTGTCCCGTCCTCAGCTGCTGAGTCCCACACACTCTGCAATGGTCTGCTTTTATAGGCGGTGTCTCTAATTTAGGGGTGCACAGGTTCCTGGGAGAGCGCTAAACCAGATGTGCAGTGCTGTGTGGTGGTGGCAGAGGCTGGTTCAGGCAGCTCTGTCGACCCTGTGGGACAGGGAATGGGGGAAAGGAGAAGGTGCTTCTAAATGAGGATCTGGACTGATGTATGGCTTTATAATTATAGTCGTTTTCTGCACGTTTACAAAAGAGGCAATTATATTAGGCATCTGCTCTGATGTTTTTATTGGGATGCCAGAAAAAGGGTGTTATTCCTATGTTCCTTCTCTTCTTTAATTTCCTTTTGGGAATCAATAAAAAAATAAATACCAGAATAAAAATAAATAGTATGCAGTGAATAATTTAATTATGCAATATACTATGGTTCAACAGTTTGGGGCAGGAAATATTAGTTTTTTTTATGCTTTTTTTATAAGCCTCCCATGCTCACCAGGGCTGAACCAGTAATATTATGAAGTTTAAAACAGTTTTCAGTAAATATATTTTAAAATGTAATTTATTCCTGAGATGACAAAGCTGAATTTTCAGTAGCCATTACTCCAGTCTTCAGTGTCACACGATACTTCAGAAATCATATGTGATTTGCTGCTCAAGAAACATTTATTATTATAATTTTTATATTGAAAACAATTGTGCATCTTAATGTTTGGGGCGAAATGTGAGATATGTATATATATATATACATATATATGTTCTTCTCTGAAGAACAGAAAGTTCAAAAGAACAACATTTATTTGAATCTGAATAAAAGTTCTAAAAAAAAAAACTTTTGAACAGTAGTGTATATATAGTTTATAAAGGACATTCTGAAATATGAGGACGTTACAAGTGGAAAATGTTTTTTTTTAGGTTTTTCTGATGAATAGAAAATTCCAAAGAAAAGCATTCACTGAAAAAAATAAATATTTTATAAAAAAGTCTTTGTTGTCACTTAGTTATCACTGAATAAATGAAAATCTTAATTACAAAAAAATAAATAATCCCACTAACTCAACCCACTCAAGTGTTTGAATAGCAGTGCTGCACATTACAAAAAATTAATTTGACTAAATAAATCAATAAATAATATATGTGTACTTGAGCACCAGGCAATCACAATGAGAGAGAAACAGCAGTGCCTTGTGCTAGCGTCTGTTGTGTACAAGACTCCCTCCCTTTACGCCAAACCTCCTCTCCCAAACAGTCCTGCCTGCAGTCGGACAGCAGACGTTTACTTTGGCAGCAGCTATTATCAAGGGACCTTAAACTGTTCCCCGCTGGCTATGCCACACAAACGATTTGTTTTCCTTCTCTTTCCATTCATAATCTTAAAGCATTCCTGTGTAAGCAACTCAATTAGGTGCTGCAGACCTCTTCACTTCAACACAGAGAGCAGAAGCAGAGCTGAACTGAAACAGAGGGCTGTTCAACCTATTATCCTGCTGTTTTGGGTATCAGGCAGAGTCTGGCTGTGAGCCGGAGGCTGTGGTGATTTATTTATTCACGTGTTCATCCATCCAGAGGGCGTAAGGCCAGCATTTCTCATCTCACCTATTGAGAAGCATTGAGTGAGACTTTTCATAACATTGCATGCGCAACCGATTCACTTAAAGCACACAAAGCGGGCCTAAGGAACGTGCCCATTGAGTAAAAACCCATCAGGGTGTGATGGGGAAATGAGGCTGTGTTGTTCTAGTGGCGAATGCGCTTTCAATCAGCGTGTCGCCCTGTCAGGCGGAGACCATTATTAACATGTTAAGTGCACGGCATTGGCATGCACATGCACTTGGCACAGCAATGGAGCGTTTCAGCAAGACATGCACTCATAGCCGACGCCGACTCCTTTCATTGTCTGCTGCTATTTGTTATTTTGGGGCCTGTTCGGGCAAATGCGTTTGGCGTTCACATCACTGGCAGGAGATGCAGTGATCCACAGGAGTCAGCTACATGTATTCAAAGCTTTTTGGATTTAAATTCAAAACGAGGTGATGATCCATCATTCTTACATCTTTAGAGTTTAATCTTACCTTTATAGACATGGATGACTGATGTGGAGATACATAGTAAGCATATTTAATGACAAGAGATTTGTTTTAATTACCGCTATCAGCGCCAAAGTCTGTGCATGTGAGCTACTGCAAGAGTGAAAAATGTCAGGATTCACTTCATTATATATATTCTTTTCAAATTGTTTGTAAAAACATAAGTACATATTAATTAAATATAGATAAATAAAAAAATAAATGTAGAAATTGTTTATTTAAATAACAAAAAAACTACATATAAAAGCTATTTGTAAATAAAATTATATATATATATATATATATATATATATATATATATATATATATATTTCAAATATAATTTTATTATATTTTAACTATATATTCATTGTAAAAAATATAATAACAATATCATTATAAAATAAACACTTTAAAAATAAAAAACAAACATAAGTAAAAAAAATACTTATAGCATAACAAATGCTGAGATTTGATTAAAAAATATATATAAAAAAATTTCACTCATGTGGTTACAATTCATATGTGTCTGTGTGAGTGTGTGTATTATATATATATATATATATATATATATATATATATATATATATATATATATATAACATGAGGTCTTATATGTGGCTTTTATGCAAAGTGGAATTTGTAGAAACCATGAGGTTTACAGCTGTGTGAAATGTCAGAATGCTTATTTTGCCGTACAGTGAAGTCTGTAACAACCTTTTCAATGTCGCATGACTCCAGTTAAAGTCTCAGTTTGACACAGTAGTGCATGTAAAACTGCAGAACGTCCAAAAATAAATGTACAGTACTGCACATGTTGGTTCTAATGACAAGCCGGACAGACTTTCCATGTGCACATTTTCAACGATCACCATTTACAGGAAAATCCTAAACCTACTCTCTCCAAGTCAGCTAATGGGCAAATGGGAATCATGAAGGGAAAAAACAAGAGGGCCACTTTGTGCATGCTGAACACTGACTCTTGTGGTGGGTCTGCTGAATTTATTAGAACATAAATTGATTTTTAAATACGCATACAAATTTTATCGCCACACCATTCCAAGACAAACGCTAAGCTCTGCAATGCATATTTATCAGGGCTTTGCTCTACTAAAGGGCTTGCTTTATGCCACCACACCATGAGCTGACACCAGCAATCAATGAAAGCCCTGTGTCTGTGGGTTGGTGTGGAGAGCCGTGAACACCTGAGTGCCCAGAGAGTGAGACCACATCAATCTAGGTGGAGGAGAAGGCCAAAGACTCGAGCCGGGAAGGAGAAAGCCCTGCGCTGTTGAGGTAACAAGCCTCGCTACACAAACTGTGGGCAGTCAGCTCCACGGCGGCCAGCGTTAGTGGTCAGAAATGCAGAAACTCTCATGACCAACTCATTACGGTTATAAAAATGCAGAAGTTGGTGTTTGATTAGTGATTGGAAATAATTGGGATTGCGATTTGAGAGGGTGTGTGGATTTGTGGCACTAAGAGTTACTGTGGGTGGCTGGACTGGATCAAGGGAAGGGTGCATGCCAGCTTGATTATTTACAATCGCAAGTTTCCTGAGCAGACACCCTACACTGACTTCCCCTTCATCCTCTCTTACAGTGATACCCATTCACAACACTGTATGTCTCCTCGAAACTCTGGATGAGAGCCGAAAACCTGCTTGGCACCATGAGACCTGCAACCTGCTCGCCCTAGTTTACCCCTATACATTACGCAATGACATGCAATAGCGACCCTCTGGGCAGCTGTTAACAATGCCACATTATTACACCAGGTGTAATCAGGACCTTACAAGATCAAGAGCATACTGCATAGTCCATTACATGACTAATTGGATCACATTACAAAGAAGCAGAAGTGGGTACATAACTGCCATAACACATCCTTGAAAACAAAGAACAGACATGAAAGACCTGGCATTACAGCCACTGCAAAAACATTGTATTTCCCTTTTAAGGTGAGGTTGGAGGAAAGTTGAATGTTACTTATAATAACACATCACACCTGCAGCCCAATTTGAATTAGAGGCCATGACAGAAATGCCTCATAAATTGTTGAAATGGCTCATGTTTACAGGCGCTTTCCATGTGAGTCATGTTTTATACACAGGTGAAGATCGAAAGAGTTGTTCTTTGATGTGGAAAGCTTGCAAACTAATTTCTTTAATACAAATTTTACTAAATTGATTTTTGCAGACTGTAAAAAATTAGTTAGCTACTTGTACTTGCCAGGGTTATTATTGTTAAACCAAAGAACAATTTAAACCATTTAAACCAACCAACAATAAACATTATTGTTAATGGAAATAAAATAATTTCAGCTATTTTTTTTATTATTTTTATTTTAGTTTCCAAGGGGAACATTTTTCAAAAAATTACTAAAACTAACTAAAGTGAAAACTGAAAATATTTTGAAAACCATTCAAAATATTAACAAACATTTTTTTTTTTAAAGATGAAGTCTAAAGTTTAGGTGCTACCACATAGTACAGCAAAACTAAAAATTATTTCCAGACTGCTCAAAAAAAACAAGGAAGAATTCCTGCTCAGAACACCGTTGATTAGACTAGAAGTTGACATGTTGGCCCACTCAAACCTACAGAGCAATATTTTGAAATCACCACAAAGCCACAGTGTTTACAGTCTTGGAGATGCTGGGGTCCGAATAAAAAACAACAACTGAGCCCTATGGGAGCCATTGACTCATAAAATTATTATTTTTTGTTGGCAAATTATACAACTGAAATTGCAATTAATGCGATTTAGAATTTCTTTTTTTTTAATATATATTACAAAATAATATAATTTAGAGTATTAACTGCATGCTGCCATATGAACAAGAAGTCTGTATTCGATCAGACTTGACGAAAGTATGTGAACATAAACGATTCTGGCTATGCTAATTCAAGTTTGTGTCTTTCTGCATTCCGAAATGTCTCCGGTTGCGATTCAAGTCTAGCATAAATCTAGAGTCCTCACCAGATAATATCTGGCACAAATGTTTTCTTTAATATCAATGTTTGTGGCTAACATTGATCAGATTTGATATTATTGTCACAAATGTATATTATATTATCAGTCTCATGGCTTACTTATAGCTGTCTCTTCACATTAAATGGGGTCAGAAGCAAACATTTAAGCAAACAAACAAAAATCACACAGCTTTAAGGTGACAGTATGGATGTATTATAAAGTGACGTGACATACAGCCAAGTATGGTGAACCATACTCAGAATTCATGCTCTGCATTTAACCCATCAAAAGTGCACACACGCAGCAGTGAACACACACAAACCATGAACACACACACAGAGCAGTGGGCAGCCATTTATGCTGTGGTGCCCGGGGAGCAGTTGGGGGTTCGGTGCCTTGCTCAAGGGCACCTCAGTAGTGGTATTGCCAGCCTGAGACTTGAACCCACAACCTTAGGGGTTAGGAGTCAAACTCTCTAACCACTAGGCCACGACCTCCCCCTCTAACCACTAGACCATGACTTATGTGGGTTGGTGCTGTGCTCAGGGTGTGTAACTCACTGTCCACTGGGCTCATGTAGTCTGGAAGATGAGCAGCCGCGGCCCCCGTCTGCATGAGCAGGTCCCCATAAGGGCTTCGGTGACTGGTGATGAGGTGATAGTACTCTGAAGGGTTGGCCCCTGGCGGGGGAGGGGGCAGGCCAAACAAGCTCCGCTCCTTCAGGTGTTCGTGGGTCACTGCTAAGACAGAGAAGAGAAGAGTTTAGTATTTCAGCAGTCACACACACACACACATATGGGTAGCGGAGGGTGGGTGTTGGATGTACCATCCCCTGCAAAAGTTTTATCACTTTTGATCAGTTTTTTTGACCTTGCTGAACAAAAATGTAATTCTATCACATAGATATATAGTTTAAAAAGTGGCGCAGCTCACTCTACTCTCTCCTTCCCCTTAAGCTCCTTGCCTACACTTAGGTACATTTGTTAACATCAGCACCTAGTAAACCCCAGACTAAAGGTGTCAAAGGTAATAAATACCATGGATATATTTATTTTTCTTTCTGCCTAGGTCAGATAACCATTAGTGCCTCCTATGTCATTTCCGTTACACTCGCCTGTGACAAAGACATAAGAGCAGTTCAGTCCTTGCTGCTTATGTTATAGGACACTCAGGATTGGGGGTGGGGGGTGGGGTCTACCTCATTCTTGCCTGCTTGGCCATTCATACCATAACAGCTCTATCAGGAACAATTAAGCCCCAGCGAGGTTAAAAAAGAACAGACCTGTGTTTGTGCTGGATTCATAGCAGAACAAGGCCGTTTATTTTCTCCACGCTCGCTGGATCGTATAACTGCGTCTCTAGAGGGGCTCAGAATCGAAGTGAGGAGGGGTGCGGCAGGGGCCGGAGCTGAAAAAGCCCTGAGGCGGTGGAGCGATGAGTCAGAAGACTGCTCTGGGGCTGGGGACATCTCCACCAATCTTAATCAGTGATTCTTTTATGGGCCTTCTTTTAAACATGAGAACATGACCGACTTCTGCAAGACTGATGCTCTGTCATGATATTAGTTGATTGTATAATGTGTGGACGTTTATGAAAATCATTGAATTAATCGTATGGCTTTAATGCAAGACCTTTAAAAGTGTTGGTGAACTGCTGGGATTAAGGTGTATATGAAAACAGGCTATTTAGCTTTTATTTAGACTCACTCAAGCTCAACTTTTTCCATTGTCTCTACCACCATTTAATCACCAACCAAATCTATTCCACATTGCTTAAGTGTGAAAGAAGAGCCATTATTGCTGAGACTTTGTGCTTGGTGGCTTATCTCTGATTTGGGCCGCCTGTCCCAGGCTTTTGGCAAGGGAGATTTTAGTAAAATGTTTTCTTTCTGACAATCATCATTTTACATATTCAGGCCTACATAAATAAGAACAGGTCTACAGTAAAGTTTTTTAGCATCCTAAATGTCCAAATTGCTTTGTTTGAGTTTGTGGAGGAGTGGGAACCATTAGCTTTCTTTCCTCCTTGACCAATATTTTTATTCCTTCTTCCAGACATACCCCCACAAACATAAAACCCACTTTCAGCCGGCATAATAGATAATACGAAAGTTCTTTTGAATTTCTTCTGTCACCTAACAGCATGCAGGTAGCATCACAAAGAAGCATGTTTTTAGGAAGCCATTGTAGAAATACCTTGACTGTTCCAGATGATATAATTCACTCACCCTCATGTCATTCCAAACCTATGACTTCCTTTTTTCTTTCAAGCATAAAATAAGATGCTAGATAGGATGTTCACTCTGAATGGTTTCACAGGACTGTCAAGTGCAAAAAACATCAAAAAGCACAATAAAAGTATTGTAAAATGCCTAGTGTCTGTCTTTCCTCACACAATGTTATAATATGGCCTGAGATTACTTGCATTACAGCACATGAGTCCTTTTTGAAGAGTGGTCACCATTCACTTCTATTAGATAAAACAAGCCAATTCTGCAAAAATATTTTTTGGGGCGTTTCACAAAGGAACAACATATTTTTTGAAATTCAGAAAAACATGAGGCTAAGTAAATGAAAATGTAATATATGTCTGAATATACAATACCAGTTAAAAGATTTTGGGTCAGTAAGATGTTAAAATGTTTTAGAATGTATTTTATGCTCGCCAAGGCAGCATTTATAGTATTGTAACATTTTATTACACTTTAAAAAAACATTTATTATTATAATTTTCATAATGTAATTTATTCCTGTAATAGCAAAGCTGAATTTTAAGAAGCCATTAGTCAAGACTGATTTGGTGCTCAAGAAACATTTCTTATTATTATCAATGCTGAAAACTGGAAACTGCTGTGCTGCTTACAATTTATATGGAAATCATGATACTTTTTTCAGGACTCTTTTAATAGAGTTTCTTAACATTATAGTTCTGTACTTTCACTTTTTATCAATTTAATGTGACCTTGCAAAACATTAAAAAAATCATAACGAATGGTAGTGTATGGTGGTACATGGGGAACAGTATGAGACTCACTGTCAGGAGGGCTCAGTCCTCGTGCTGCGGAGATCATAGAGAGCGTGGGACTGCTGTGGACTGATCGCAGGTAGTGCTCCATGTGTGGGTTGACATACGGGTGAGGTGGGTTGAAGTGTGGCTCTCCAGATGCAGTGTGAGGCGATAGTCGGATGAGCGAGATATCAGAGATAACTGGACTGCCAGCTAATCCATGTGGTCTAGCAAAAGACAAAGAAAAAGAAGACCTCAATTAGTTCCTTACACAAAGATAAGCTGCCACATAGTTTAAGTGCTTAAGTGTAGCGTAATTACGGTATTTATGTCCACGGTAAATACTTAAAGGACACTCCACCCCAAAATGAAAATTTTGTCATTAATCACTTACCCCCATGTCATTCCAAACCTGTTAAAGCTTCGTTCGTCTTCGGAAAACAGCCACAAAGATACATTTTTTATGTATATTTACGCTTTGATTTGAAAGAAAACAGTGCAACCTTGTAGCACGACTGACTCAGAAGAGCGTACGCTGCCTGCGTTCAGCTCATAACCTCCAAAATGGCTCTCCAGTGATGTGGAGAGAAACAGAGAAGAGGAATTGTTGAATAAAGTCGTTATTTTTGTTTTCTTTGTGTACAAACAGTATTCTCGTCACTTCACAATGTTACAGTTGAACCATTGATGGCAGATGGACTATTCTGACGACGTCTTTCATACTTTTCTGGACTTTGACAGTGTAACTTACTTGGCAGTCTATGGGACAAAAATTTCATTTTGGGGTGGAGTATCCCTTTAATGTCATGATAATCTTCTTCACTGTTAATTATTTAACTTAAAACAAGCTCAGAAGTCATTATTACAGTCACCAGGAAATCAAAAATGACCATTTACTTCCTCAAAGCATAATCTTGATTTTATGTTGCACGATACATTGAGTTTCCTTTTTAGATGATGCCACAAATCCCTTGCCCATGTCCCCTGTAGTCGTCTGGCTCCCTTCTGGTATGTTCAGGTCAGTTGACAGTATTAACTGGCTCAAAGGGCCTTCACAGACTGGGTTTGGCATCAATGTGAACTGTGAAACCGGTCATGTTTTTTTCATGATTCGCAAATGTAGACAAGCTACTCCTCCTTTTAAATCTGAGGCACTGAACAAGTCCAGACTGAGAGTGCCATTACATGGTCGTTGTAATGTCTGTGTAGGATGGACGTCTCTGAAGACTCACAAGCCTGAAATGTTATGATGAGACTGCTTAATACTACCCCTTCTATTTCTCAGACACTGTTTAAAGAAACTGATGTGTAAAACAAGATAGTGGAGCAGAAGTTCACAGATAGCCCACAGGTCATGGTGAGGATATAAATGTGTCATGTCTTGGCAGGTATCTACGCCTCCCGCACTCTAGTTCAAAAAACATCAGCCAGGAGGCAGCTGTAACTCTAACATTTCCTGAAAGTAGAGTACACAGTCTGATCTTCTGAATCAGAGAGATGTTTGAAGAGATGTTTGTGTGTGGTTCCCTCAACTGCATGTTAATGTACAGTGGTTGAACACCTGGCCAAGAGCAAGATCAGAATCTGAGGTCCTACTAGTACATGTATGCATTTGGCAGATGCTTTTATCCAATGCGACTTACATTGCATTCAAACTGTAATTTTTTAACGTTTATTTATTCCTTGGGAATCAAACCCATTACCTTGGTGTTGCTTTCACCATAATCTTGGAGCTACACCAAGATCCTGAAAGAAAAAGTAATTATTGTAAAATAAACCCAAAAATGTGATATGGACCATAACAACAAACTGATTCTGAGTGGCTAATGCTGTGATTAACCAATCAGAAGCAAGTATCCCAGAGAGCTCTTTTGTTGCAGTCGAGTCCCTAAATGGAGTGCTCTTGAACACAGAGGGGATGTCAGACAGTGTTGTATAAAGCAGACCCATCTATGTCCCCATACTACTTTACTTTCCACTGGGAGAGGAAATGACCATGCGTATGAATCAGAGCCTGCGTTCCACAAGGGTGTGTTCTGCGCTTGGGCTGCAAATTGCAGGGGGATGGTCGGTTCTTCTGGAGATTTGATGGCAAGCAGGCTACAACTATAGCTTCACATTCATTTTGTTTCAAGTAAGATTAGACCGTACTCAATGGGAAAGAAAAAAAGCTTTTGCCTCAATGAGAGGGGCATGTTTCTTTTATGAAAGTGTATATCGTTGACATTTGAATGAAGAGGATTGCAGATTGCACAGAAAGTTGCATTTCGCTATTTGGCATACAGTAAAAGTAAAGAATGACCAGTTTTTCAAAAACTGACTAAAAGTACCATTTATGTACTATAAAAGTAGTTAAAATAACTCAATTTTAAATATGTTTGAGCTGTACAATAGCTTTGTGTGGGAAACAGACTGAAATTTAAGTAGCTATTCATTTAAAAATCTTAAAATATGAAATCAATACTACAGTAGTTTGATGATGCCAAATATCATTGGTTATTTTTTGTTTTGTAATTATTTATGATGCATATGTGCATATTCAACTGGTACAAAATGAGATTTGAGTGTGTATGTGTGAGTGTGTTAAGTTCAGTGACTTTAGTAAATAACTTAAATTTTGGTCTGTTCATCACACAAAGCAATTTTATGACTCCATAAGAGATGTTGAAGAGATTCTGAAGAGAAGTTATTGCCACCTCCTTTTGCAAATGCACAGAAGAAAGACTATGGGTTTAAAATGGCATGAGGATGAGATAATGATGACAGAATTTGAAACCATTGCTTTAATACATGCATTTTTCCAAAATGGATAAACAGTTTTTGTGTACCTTTAATAAGATGTGAGCAAAGCCTACAGTGACTATCTGAGCGGCGGGTATCAGATGCATTATGCTTGGCACAGTCTGGCTTCATCTCAGTCTCTTATTTATACCATCTCTGTTTTGAGGCCAACTTGCACCCTGCCTGAGTCGTGCTCAGTTTCCAGTAAACGCCTGCAGACTACCAAGCTTGTCCTGTTGCCAACTTTCTGCCATCAGCCTCCTTGAAAGGATAGCCATAAAGACGTCTCTGTTCTTGAGAAGCTGAAAGAAAACAGACTCGCCATACACAAACCACCAAATCCTCCCCCCCATTTGTGGAAAGGGGGGAAGGCTGGAGCAAGTGCTCAAAATTAATATTCGCCTGCAATAGTGCTATGATTTTGCAAACTGCCAGTAAAGATTTGTTATCTGTATGCGGCCACATAAGCGTGTGATTTTGGTTGCCATCTTGACCATTGACAACAGTATCACAACAGATGGCATCACCAAAGAAAATGTCAGCACGGTTGTAATTATAGTGACCATTGGTTACAGTGTCACAAGCTGAAGATAAACAGATGTCAATACATATATAATGCATACAAATAATGTTTACAATGGTTTTGAAGGTTTTACACATTGCCTAAAATTCATAAAAGTTTGGAAACCCAATAGGAAGACTGGGAGACCCAGGAAGACTTTTTGGATTTTTACTTAAGAAACATTATTTCCCAAAGGTTTCAATCAAGAAATTGATTATGGTATGTTCTACTGATCTACTTTTTTTCAGTCTTATTTGGAAGCCAATCCCCTAAGTGGCAAAGTAGCACACCTGTTGCTGATTTCAAGAATGTATAAGCAAAGTTTGTTACTGCTGGTCTTAATGTCTGATGAAGGCCTGGATAATGGCCTAAACGTCACATGTATTTTAACCAGTGAAGTTGGATTTCTTCAAGAGTGAGGGTTGCACTTTTTCTTATTGTCATGTCTTTTTGAATTTTGGTTGCACCGCCTCTTCTGTTGGTAGAGCACCTCTTTTTCAGCAATTTTTGAAGTCTTTCCTGCCATATTTGCACGAATATGGGAAAGTATACCAACAACAGAAAGAGAGAACTCCTAAATATACAAAAACATATTAACCCAGTTTTGGGTACATTCTCACATTTCTCGGTGATTGCCAGACAGTCAAAATTGACAAGACGACAAGACAACAAGTCAACGTATAAATAAATCAGAAAAACTGCTCAGGGTGTTTGAATCCTCAATAATGACCCATTATTTACAACTTTACCTGTCAAGGGATAAGAAAAAGAGGGCCTCTACTGACAAGAATGATAACTGAGGTCTTGTTGTTACGCCCTCTCTCTGACAAGATGGTACTTGAATGGTTAAGGAGACCTTAGTCATAGACAGGGTATGTCATGGTGCATTTAGAGAGCTTCTTCTTAATAGCTACCTGTCATTTTAGCAGTCTTCTACTGTTGCACCATGGGTGGTACCTTCCAATAGTAACACAACACAATAACTCCATTTGAAATTATTTTAGTGTCTGCATTAATAAAAGAAGTGGCAGCCACCTTTCCGACAATAAGTGATGTATTAATATTTGTGCAGTGAAGGTACTGTTTCTGTATACTGTATATTTATCTACATCTTTTATTTGTATATAAATTCAGTATACTTCATATATTCTACCCCTTCAGTTCATATGAATTGTTTTATTTTGACAATATGTGCTTTCATTAAGCAGTTTCTGTGGAAATATCTAGTACATGCATATTCCCTGCTTAGTCCAGTGAGAATATCAGTATGAAACATCTTAACAGTGTTCCTGGTCAGGTGCTCTGATTTAGATGAATCACATCTTATCCCACAGAGACAGTTAACTGCCACTGGCATGGGAAACTTTTCCAAACTCGAGGCATGCTCTCCAGTCTCTCCCTTTCTGTGCAGTATTACTGCATGTCCAAACTTTGCAAACATGCATTAACTTCAATATGCAAATCTGTGAACCCAGCAGGAGTGTAAAATCTAAATTATCATCACATTAACCAAAAAGATATGTGCAAAGTTGCCCCTCACTGCACAGAAACACTAATCAAATTGGACAACTTCTGTTAGTACATTGGTCTGAAAAAAAAAAAAAAATTGTTGGGCGGTTCTCAATACCACTGCAATCCGAAACTATTTTCCAAAAAGAAAAACACTAGTGAGTGAATAAGGGAGGATGGGTTTTTTCCTCATTCACTCTGCTGTCATTGAGGTTCTGGGAAAGGAAAGCTAGATTCTGGATGCTTTCCAGATTTAGACATTCATCTTCAAAATTGGTAAAGTCTCTATTATTTATGTGTACGGCGAGAGGTTTGATTGGTATGGAAGGCTTCTTTTGGGATATCTGAATATACAGAAACCACTGTTTTAATCAGCAGGTCACAAGTCAAACAATTGCCAGTTAATTTTAGAAAAAGTGCTGGCATTGTATTTGTGTTCCACCTTCATTTCCAAGCAACACATTGTAATGGTATTCTTTATTTTTGCTAATATTTATCTCTGAAATCCTCTAACAGCTATGTTTATATGTAGCAAAGATGTCTATCCTAACTGATAACATAAAACACACATACCATGAATCATTCTATAGGGTCCGCTCCCCATTTCAGACCCTTGCCATACACCTCCAAAAATAACACTGTGCTTAATTTGCTGTGCAATATACATGCAATTAAGTGAATTGGACACAGGCAGTGAAAAGGACCGCTAAATCAGGGTCTTGATGAATTAGGGGGCCTCTGTCAAGGCCGAGTCACATTAATCAAAGGAGCCTGAGTACATAGACATAGACATAGACTCTTTTTCTGGCTGCTTCAGCTCTTAGGATAAATTGTCACTGGGCTCGCGCAGTATGTATCGCTATCTGTGATATTAAATGCAAAAGCACATTTGCACTGCTTGTTTCACAAGTTAGTCTTTGTATATATATGAACATGATGTTTATATATGATAAACAGATATCATAGATAGATAGATATATAGATAGATAGATAGATAGATAGATAGATGTGTAAAATTAACATTCAAAATAGTGAAAGGTTAACAAAAAATAGTGTAATTTAAGAATTACTTATTATTTGGTTTGTCTGGTTCATTTTGCATAGTTTTTTTTTCATCCTAAGACTGTTTCCAGGTTTAAACAACAAAACTTGCCAACATTATTTCAGTTAATGTCAGATTTACAGAAGCTGTCCAAGGCTATGAAAAACTACAAGGATGAGTGATGCTAACATTCTGTCAGCTTTGTACTAAACACTCATTTTGTCTTTGATATTAAACTGACTGAAACATTGGCATTTGTTTCTCACTACTTGGACGTTTGCTGTCCATGTGCTGCACATCTACAGCTAGATCTGAACAATCTTTCAGGCAAAAGGCAAACAGATGTACTGGACAAGACCTGACAATGGCATGCTCTGGATCTGTGTGCTTTATATGGAAGATGACTCAACAGGGTCTTTCTTGAATAATGAGAACTCCATCAGTGCAAAAGAGAAGAAGATGAATGTCGAAGCAGTTAACAAACTTACCCGTGCATGGGGTGCAGAGGATGTGGCTCGTAATGGTACCTCCCCTCATAGTGCCGCAGGTCAATTGGAATCGGCGTGTGGAAAGTTGAGAATAAGTGAGGAGCTATGGAATCAAAGACAGAAGAGAAGAAAGGCGAATATGTCAATAAAGGCTAAACTACGACATAAGATAGCTGTTTGTGCAAAGGCTATATTCCAAAATAATACAATAAAATACAATAAAAAAATTAGTGCTATATATTTATTTTAATATATTTTAAATTCTCTTTTGAATTTTTAAGTTTTGCTTATTTTGTTATGTTTTGTAATTTTATTTGCTTTTGTTCTTTTTAAGTTTTTAATCATTATTTATTATTTCCAGTTTTAGTTATTTTAGTACATCAAGTTAAAATGAAAATGTGAAAAGTTTTTGCCAACTAGCTGAAATATATATATATATATATATATATATATATATATATATATATATATATATATATATATATATATATATATATATATATATATATATATACATACATATATATATATTTTTTTATATCTATTAAATTATTTTATTTCAGTCAGTGTTTATTTCATATAACACGTTTTTTTAAGGTTTTAATTTGAGTTAACCATAATAACCCTGATTCAAGCCACATTACATGGAACATTCTTTTTTTAAATGTACTTGTTCACAAAGTACTATATATTTTTAAGCACATTAGAGAACAGTGTTAGCAGCATGCTAATGACAAACTCTATGTGTGACAGCACAGTAGACAGCAAAGCAGAAGATTTTAGAATCTTTTCCTCTCATCTCCAAGATAATTGAAAACTTACAGACGTTTCCTCAATATTAGTGGTCTTAAATGTACGTGTGGATTACAGTTTCACATGATGAGTTTTCATTTGTCTGGGCTAAAAAAAAGAGCCAAAACATGCCCTTCCTGTCATAAAAAGGTTGATTGCTTTAAGGGGGTCTTGTAAAAGACAACATGCATTCATTAATGACTGGACTTACTTAAGGTGGTGGTTATAGATTTTTGAGTAAGCACTAAATAGAGTTTACTGTCTGCCTCTTAAATGTGCATTTATTATTACTATTTGCTCTTAATGAGCTCCTAAGGCTATTTTCGGATGGCCTCCTCCTCTGCTGTGCGTGCCTGTCTGTGCCCATTCCCTGCCTGTATTAAAATTCTTGGGCATCATGTGCACCAGTGAGTCAGGTCTGACCTGAGAACAAAGACTATGGGGTAAAGTCCTCAGATCATTATCTCTACCTGTGTGGAGATGAGGGTAGATGAGGGTGGGGAAGGGCCGCAAGGGCCTCTCAGGGGCCCATCAAGAGGAGACCTGTATGAGTCAGCATTCCAGAGCTGCCAATCTCACGCCAACCATCACCACGGCTCTCAAGCATGCATTATTCTGATTCAAGACTAAGGAAGATATCAAACAGTATGGGGTTTTGCAGTTTTGTGCACAATATTTTGGCACGAAAACCCACACTTCATTGACCTGAAATTAGCAGGTAACCTTGTTTCTAAGTAAATTATGCTTATTATTTATTATGGGCAGAATTTATACCGAGGGCAGTAACGGTCAAAATTTTTAACATGGCTACTTGTAATGGTCTTTTGGATCATAAGAAAGTTTTTTTTTTTTTTTTTTTGTATGTATTGTAATTTTTTTAGCTGTAATAATTAGCATATTTATGGAACCAAAGCTTTCCAAAAAATGCATGATATTGTACTTTGTGAGCTTGCATTACATTTGAATGTTGGTATTTCCAGTGGAATTTGTCCTGGAGAAATGATCAGCTCTTCAACCCCTTCATCACTGTCACAGTGGAAAGTACAACTGACAGGTAAGCAGGCTATTGTGAGGGATTCATTGTGTGGTGGCTTAAAATCCATCTTAAAAGCTCAAAGTGACTGCATACTCTTAGGCTCTGGTGTTGTGCGTTTCTCCTTGCCAATAAAGTGGACTCCCTTTCCTTGGCAAGTTGGAAATGGAGAGGCATTTCTCAAATCTGAGTATAGGAGCCAACGTAATGATGGTTTGCGTGTGGGAGGATAAGCATGCATATACATAAAACATTCATTGATGCTTTGGCCAAGTGCACAGCATGTCAGCGCTTGAGTAAGCCTTTGGAAACTCGTGGGATTCCTGTATGTTTAAGAATGATGGGAACTGGTGCTGTAATGTGTGGAGAATCATGTATGAGCTAAAACGCTTAGTAAGTTCCTAAGAGCAATTTTTCATTTTCTCTCTCACTGAGCTAATGCAATATTTCACATACTGCAAAAGACTAACCGTCACATGGCAACCTCTCCAAACACAACAAGTGAGCAGACATTAACTGAAAAACTGAAACTGGGATACAGTGACTCTGACTAGAGAGTGGACAAGGCCTCATGAGGAAGTAGAGGCAGGGATGGCCTGAGAGGGGCTTATCCCTCACCCAGACAGCTCCATTGTTCTTGGGCCAAAAGAAGGGCCAAGGTCCAGCACTCAAGAGGGTACACAAGTGTGATCGTATGGTTTGACCAACTCTGCTCCCAACAAAAAACACCAGTGTGCCCTTACACAAAGAAACTATATTTCCTTATATATGAATGATCAATATATTAAATAATTAAACTGTATATTGAAAATCTAATACAATATAATATAATAGTTAATATAATAAAATATATTGAATAATACATAAGGAACAGAGTGTACTCTTCAGCACAATGGTAACGCCAAAAACTATATCATATATCAGAAACCCTTTTAAATTCTAAAATAACAGAACATTAAACACTAACAGATCTCCCCCTATATTAATATTGAGCAAAAACACATTAAATAACATGTAAATTTAAGATTTACTCTCCTTTATCAAAACATGCAGGAACTATAAATCTGCTGTAACTCATTCTGTGTGTGTGTGTATATATGCGTGTATATATATTCACATTTCGATGGGAACATGTATGTATATGTGCACAATAAAGAATAAAACTTCATGAATATTACATGTAATGCTATTTTTGTCTTTTCTAAATAATTTTATATGTATCTATATATAGTCATACATGGTCAATGCATGTATTGCAGTATACTGAAAAATATAAGCACTATGGAAATGTATTATGTATTCATATGTGTGTGTATATATATATATATATATATATATATATTGCAGTATATTCCCATATATTTTTTTGCTTCGTAAGGGTGGAGCAAATGTTTTTTCTTAAGAGAAGTTCTTAAAAAAAAAATCTTTAGATGTTCTATCAGAAAGCATATTTTTAAAGAACATCTTAATTTGAATCTTTAGAATAAAATGACAGATGATTTCCAAATGTATTCTAGCCTACTAAAATACCCCCTTCCTTATGAAAAAGAATACATATATTTTTATTGCAATACAATAAACACATAATCCATCTTTTAAACCTTTTTAGTAGTAGAAACCATGTTACGTAAAGTAGCTATTATTGTTTCATTCCCTCATTATAATTTCTTAATATGTGCAAAACATCCTGTCAGGACCTGGTGAAAACCAGACATTCATGTTCTGTTGCAGGTCAGGATTAGCTTGTGGTTTGATGCCCTTTTAAAGACAATAGCAGGTGGTAGACATTATCAACGGCTACTCAAAGTAGAGGAAAAACATTCACTTTTCATGTCCGAACGGAGCTGAGAGACAGGCGGCTTTGTACTGAGAGTCGCTCATCTTTAGAGGAAGCACTCAAGAACAATAATAATATCCTGAGAGGCCAGGCAGCAGCAGTGTAATTAAAAAGGCTTTTCTGTCTCACTCCAGGAACAAGAGGGGAGCGAGCACGAGGGAGTCGATTCAGACAGGAAATTCCAGCAAAATGGCCTGGCAAGGCGCCTAACTACACAGCACCATGCAAACTGCTCCACACCAGATCCCCAAGCTGTCCTGAACCCTGGGAAGCCGCAGGCCGAGCAGGAGCCACCAGTGGAGTCAGCCGATCCTGGTAGCATACAATTTGTTCCCATTTTCGAACAACCTAGTGCCCTTTCTTGACTTAAAGGGATACTTCACCCAAAAATGTAAATTTGATGTTTATCTGCTTACCCCAGGGCATCCAAGATGTGGACCATTAACACTCTATCTACAATCTCAATTGGAGTGTCAATGGTCCACTTGAGAGATAGGTGGCAGTAATGCACTTATAAGTCTGTGATTCGCCATAAAGCAAGAAGAAGAAGACGCCTCACACGCCTGCTGCTGAGGTCGCGCACAACAGGACACACTCAGAAAAGTTCTAACAGTTCGGACATTGCATGAATCAGAGGAAAAAAATGATATAAATACTGTTCAGTTTCTTGCACAGACTGATTTTTTTTCTGTCTTTACACATCAATGTATCGTCACGTGCTGCAGAGTTTATTTTGGTTTTGTTTGTGTATGTTTTTTTTTTTTTGGTTCGATTTATTCTATGTTTTAGCCGTGATTCCCATTCACTTACATTATAAGACTGATAGACTGCAACGGTCTGAGCTTAAAAAATCTTGGTTTGTGTTCTACTGAAGAAACAAAGTAACGTACATTTTGGATGCCCTGGGGGTAAGCAGATAAACATAAAATTTTCATTTTTGGGTGAACTATCCTTTAATGTCACACATCAGTGTACAGCAGTACGCAACAGTTAAGTTCTCAGGAGGAAAAAAAAAGACTTGTCTTCTCTATCCATCCTGCACCTGGGAAATGTCACACCGTATAACATCCCTATTTAGTCTGTGTTGATGGTTTTTTCCCAAGGCGTTAGTTGTGGCGGCAGAAGGATTAGGGGTTTAGGAGAGAGCACGAAAACCGCTTCCAGCACTGAAAGGAAGTATTAAGTGAATTACTTTTCTTTTAACACTCCAGGGGCTTTGTAAAATGATACATTTCTTATTTATAGGGGATTTCTGGCAAAGGCCAAGTAGATTAAGTTATGGCATCCATACCACAATCATAACTGGTAAACCTCTTGTTAACTGTAGATCCTTTAAGATAGTATGTGCCAATTTAGAGTATTTCAGAGTAGCTGCTTGGTTGTATTTTAAATGGAAAAGGAAATCTGTCCAACTGCAATGCAGTTGCTAAAGTGTTCTGAGTATCTTTTTAGTGCTCTGTGGTTGTTTACCAGCCTAAACCCGAAGCGGCCATCCCCAAGTCTCAATGCTATTCTGGTCTCCAGGCTTCAGTGTAATTCAATAGGAATTTATTAGCAGTCTGACACATAAAAATACATTAGCATTACTCTAGTAGTTTAGTGTGATAGTTTACATGATTTAACAATGGATAATTCTTTTAAATCATTTACTCTCTTAATGTTAATCCTATACATTTTTAACATTGAAAGTTGTATAAAAACAATAAATACTATTATATAAATTTTCTTATATAAAACCAAAACGTACCAATGCTGTAAAAAGTTACTCATTAATGGTAATAATTAGAATCATGTTAATATAAATACTGATGCTTGCCTTCGTAATCACCTGTAATACATTTAATTAATAATATTAATACCTCATTTATCAAAAATACAGTATTTATCAAAAATATAGTAAAAACAGCAATATTGTGAAATATTATTACAATTTAAAATAACCGTTTTCTTTTCGAATATATTCTAAAATGTAATTTATTCCTGTGATGGCAAAGCATGAATTTTCTGAAGCCACTGCTTCTGTGTCACATGATCCTTCAGAAATCATTCTAATTCTATTTGGTGTTCAAGAAACATTTCTTATCAATGGTGAAAACAGTTTTGTTGTGTACTATTTTTGTGAATTCCGTTAATATTTTTTATTTTTTGAGTAGAAAGTTCTAAATATTATTTTTTTATAGAAACATTTTGTTACATTCGAATTGTCTTTACTATCAACTTTGAGCCACTGAATGTGTCCTTGAATAGAAGTAGTAACTTAAAAAAAAAAAAACATTTACCGACATCAAAATTTTGAACCATAGCACATACCGCTGAATGATCTGGCATGCATTATATCATCTTTGTTTACTTGTTCATATTACAAAATTGTTAGCATTTATTATTGTTTTTGTAGTTATTATATATATATATAAAAAAGTTATTTGACAGTTATCCCAATGTCATTAATGAAATGGAGGTATAGTGCATAGCAGGACCTTTGTTTACAAAACCCTGTCATAAATACAGTAGCCTCAGCAGACCTTATGTGCCTTTCCTGTTCATGTTTATAAAGCAGGGTCTCACTGGCTTCTCTGGCACTCTAAGGCCATGTCAAACAACTGGCCAAATTCATCCAATCACCCACATAATTTCCAGCAAGCGGCTGGCCCTTCTAAGTCCTGAAAGCTGAATGTGATTTATTAAGCCTCTCTGAGGCACTGGACCAGTTACCTTAATTGTCTCGATACTTCAACAGTGTCTTAGTCCTGGGACAAAAGCTATCAGGGCAGGGGGTCACCAGAAAATAACCCTAATGCATCACAGTACAAGGTATAGAGCTAGACATATGTTTGAGTGTGTGCTTTGCTACACATTACGATGCTCTCGGTGTAACAGTGCTAGTTAGATGATGATGATGATGATGAACCTCTCAACAAGACAAATTACGAATTAATCGCTAATCTTGTCAACAAAATTAATAATAACACAACTACTGTTCACTAAATAAGCAAATTTGGATAAGCTAAAATCTTTATGATAGAAGTGTCTTATGCTCACCAAGGCTGCATTTTTATATATATATATATATATATATATATATATATATATATATATATAAACGTAATATTGTGAAATATAGCAAAATTAAACTCAAATCATATTGTAATTCTGTAAAATTACAAATTATTCAAAAATGACAATTTGGTGCTTAAGAGACATTTCTTTTATTATCAATGTTGAAAGCAGTTGTGCTGCTTAATATTTTTTAAGGGAATTCTGAAGAAAAAAAAATCTGATGGATAGAAATGTTACAAAATAGCATTTATTTGAAATAGAAATCTTTTGTAACTTCATAAATGTGGGAAAGGGTCACTTTTTTCAATTTAATGCATTTGTAATAAAAAAAATTTACTCTTGTATTAAAGGTACAATTTGTAAGATATTTGTAGTAAAATATCCAAAAACCACTAGGCTAGTGTTATATATTTTGTCCAGCTGATTACGAACAATATCTCTAATGTTTTCAACTACTTGTAAATTATGAGAAAATTCCCATTCTAATCAGTGACACGGGGCAGTGCAGTCGCCTGTCAATGATGAAGTGAAAGAGCGAGGATTAATATCGGTGTTGCATTTTCTATATGGAGAGAGTTTCGCAACAAACTTCAACTAGAAAGAGATGCTGATCTTGCTTGTGTTTTATTCGACAGGTGAGTTGTTTTAATTCGTATCTTTACAGAAAACATATGCTATTATAACGATCAACAACATTAGTATTATGGGGCATACACGCCAAACGCGGGGCATCGCATTTCTAGACCCGTGAAAAGGACG